>NW_004443971.1:10129586-10141588 GCF_000243295.1 Trichechus manatus latirostris
TGTGTGTGAGAGAGAGAGTGTGTGTGTGTGTGTGAGAGAGAGTGTGTGTGTGTGTGTGAGAGAGAGAGTGTGTGTGTGTGTGAGAGAGAGAGAGTGTGTGTGTGTGTGTGAGAGAGAGAGTGTGTGTGTGTGTGTGTGTGTGAGAGAGAGAGTGTGTGTGTGTGTGTGTGTGTGAGAGAGAGAGTGTGTGTGTGTCTGTGTGTGTGTGTGTGTGTGTAATTCGCATCCCATCCTGGCCAAGGTAGAGATCTGTCTTGTTCTTAGGATCCTCTGGAAAGGAGATGCCATGGCTTTAACTATCCACTTGTCCCCACCCTGATAACTCTCAGTCTGGAAGTTCTTCGCTGTACCTAACTCCATACCTCCTAGCTACAACCTCAGCCCATTCTCATCTCTAAAGCAAGACTCCGTGGGCCCCAGCTCCAGCTCTGATTCTGAGGTTTAGCCACCACCCCTTCCCCACACACAGCCATCTGCACCATTAGCCCTTCCAAGAAGGGAAGCAGCTGGGGGTTCTTCAGGAGCTGGCCAGTGTTTGGGTGAGCCTGAGGCTAAGGCATCCCCGCCCCTCGGTCTGCAAGCAGGAGAGAGAATGACTTGTCCCTCAATGTCAGGGGTGGCAAAGATTCATTTTTCTCTGCAAAGTGAAGGGCCTGCGAGCAGGTCAGACACTCATGATGCTTCTTTCTCACTCTGGCTCGCTCTCTTGGGGGCAATGGGAGTTGAGACAGACGCTGGCTGGCCCTGCTGCCATCAATATGTGTCCCATCCCTGTTCAATGTCTGCTCTGTAATGAGCAGTGTTTCGGAATGTCACCTCTCTTAATGGGGAAGCAGCACCTGTGCACAGCCGGAACCACCTCTCTGTCTTCATTAGGCAGTCTGCAGCCTGGCTGCCGGCTGCCCGCACTGGGTGACAGATGATGGGACGAGGAGAGAAAGCAGCAGCCTCCTGCTATCCAGGATTCATTCCCAGACTATGACCCCAAATGCTCCCCCACACACACCAAAATAGCTGAGAAAATGCCCTTCTAGGGCACCGTGCAGCAAGGACAGATAATAGCTAAAAAGCGGGCTAGGGAGAGAGGAGGAATCATTTCCAGAAACAGACACCTGTCCTAGCCACCGTGGTCTCCATCTAGATGGTATCTTAAATAGATGTAGCATCCTCTTCATCTCCTCTACCACACAAGCAAGTTAAGCTGGACCCAGAAGTGTCTTTCCGTACGGTCTAGGTGCCTGGAGGTGGAGGTGGATTGGTGCTAGCATCCCTGGACCTGGAGTCGTTTCCCCATCCCCCTGCAATGTATTCTGCCCTGCACTATCAGGTTACTTACTCTTCCTGACACCCTGCTGTCATCACGGATTGCCCTCCAGGACAGCCTGTCTTTGGCAGCAGAGATTCCAGAATAAGAGGATCCTGGAGGCAGAAGGGACCTGGCGGGGCCTAAGACCTTGATCGGAAATCTCTGCAACCTGGTTCAACCTGGTTTGGGGGACTGGGTGATGGTGATGACCACTTGGAATTGCCTGTGACAACTGTTTGATCAGGAAGCTGCATGGATAGTTGGTTCCTTGACTGGGGCTGGGTAATGGGAGTGACTTCACTTTTCCAGTCTCTCACTTTGAAAGGCTGTGAGGCAGGCATCTTGGAGTCTGGACTGCCCCCATTACCACCTCTGCTTTATCTCAGTGAAGGACACCTCTGTCCACCAAACTATTCAAGCCAGAAATCCAACAGTCATTGTGACAGCCCTCACTCTCCACCCAACATCGGCTCAGTCATCAGATGCTGTTCACTCCCGCTTCCAAGTCTCCCTCAGATCCACTTGTCTCCATCACCACTGCCACTACCTTAGTCCAAGCCATCACCTCCTCTCACCTGGCCCCTCCGGTCTCAGCTCCTACCACTCCCTCTCTCATGCTGCTCCAGCTACTCGGCTTTCTTGCTATTCCAGGAGCACAACCATGGCCCTCCCTGACCATCAGTCTAAATTAGACCCCGCCCTCCCAAGTCCTCTCTATCACTTCAGTTTGTCTTGCCATCACCCTCTGAAACGCTCTTGTTCACTTAATTTCCTTGTTTGTCTACCTCCCCCTCCTGGAGGGCAAGAATCTCATCGGCTTTATTTACCCTTGAATCCACAGCACCTAGAACAGTGGTAGGCACCCAGGAAGTATTTGTCGAATGAATGCTTTGCTGCAACCTGAACCCATTCCTGCCCCATTCCAATCCTTCTCTCCATAACAGCTAGAAGCCTCTTTCAAACAGAGGTCATCATGTCACTCCCCTGTGCTCAAAGCCCTTTGGTGACAAAACGTTGACAACTGTTGAACCTGGGGTTTTGTATGGGTCATTATACTTTCACCTTGTTGTTGTTAGGTGCTGTTGAGTTGTTCCGACTCACAGTGACCCCCCGTGACAGAGTAGAACTGCCGTAATCTTTATGGAAGCAGATCACCAGGTCTTTTCTTCCGTGGATCGGCTGGTGGGTTTGATCTGCCACCTTTCGGTTAGCAGCCGAGCACTTAACCACCGTGCCACCATGACTCCTTATATATACTTTCACTTACTTGCTTGTGATTTACTTCTGTTTGAAAATTTGCACAATAAAACTAAATTAAACTTTATGGAAAAAAAACACAAAACCCTCAGTGGTTCCCATGGCCCTCAGGATAAAGCTGAGCGTCTTATCACGCCCTCCAGCCCTGCAGCCTCGCCTCTTGACAGTCACCCCATGGGGTTTACACTTCAGCCCGATAAGAGTGTATCAGAGGATCCCCAGGAGGCATCCATACTTCGTCTTGGTACCAGGTTCTGATTCTGCAGAACAGATGCTTTGTTTTCATTTTATGAGTACAGAATGGACTAGATTTTCTGCGTGGCTGCTCGAAAGCCAGGTCAGATTGGAGATCATCCTGTAAGTGCAGTGTGTGCATCGGCCATTAGCGTTTTCCATCGCTCTCTGCCTCATTCCTGGCTCCATCTTACGCACCTACTTTTTCTTTCTTCTTTTGCTTCCACCTTTATTATCTTTCTCTGGCTGTCTTCAAATCCTTGCTGGCAGAGTCTCCTTTAAACCCTGGGGATTCAGCTCTCCAGGGTTTTAAGGACGAGGAATGGATGTCCCACGATGCCCTTTCCATCTTGGCTTGTCTAGTCCCCTATTAAATTATGTCTCTCCTTAGCAAGTGCTTCCTTAAGCTGAACAACTCCTCTTACTGCAGTGTAAGCCCACTCCCTCCAGGTGTTCTCTCTCAAATGCTGGTTTGAGAAAAAGCAGGTCCCTGTCTGACCCTTCTAAGAGGAGAAGCTACTTTCATTTTCCCTGAGTTCACGGGTGAACGAGTGGGCTGCCATGCTGAACGAGGTGGGGAGATGCCCCTATCACCAGCTGTGTCCAGGTCCCCAGCAAGAATCCTAGGATGGGACCCTTGTGACACAGCATGACCACGGTGGCTTCATTCATAGTGCACAGTTTGGCTTACTATGAGCACTTACTGAAAACAGTGCTTTAAGCCCTTTAGATGCGTTAACTCAGCCCTCAATACTTCTATGAGGAATGTGGTATTCTTTCTATGTTTCCATTTTACAGAGGCGAAAGCCGGGGCCCAGGGCAAGAGCTGACAAGTGGCGGGTCCAGGATGCAAGCTGAGGCCGTCTGGCCCCAGAGCCTATGCTCTTAACCGCTCCCCTGTGAGTCGGGAGGTCCCGGTTGGAGAGCTTTGGAGGTTCAAAGTCTCCCTGCATGCCTTTTGCTACCGTTGTTCATCATTTCACATGGACCCTAAGGCAAAGGACCCGTGGGATCTCCCTCCCTGCCGGAGTCTCTTCTCCAACCCCTGCAGTGCATCCTACCCTGCACTGTCAGATTAATCACCCTTCTTGGGCCCCCTGCTGTCATCACTGAGGCCCTCCAAGGTGGCCCATCTTTGGCAGCAGAGGATCCCAGAATGGGAGAATCCTGGAGGCAGAAGGGACCTGGAGGCCTAAACACCTTAACTCCCCCCTGCAACCTGCTTCAATCCACTTACCACTCCGAAGCGAATCCTCTGCTGAAGGCAGCCTGGTCTCATCCGCATTCCCACTCAACACTTTTGTTCATGATGTGCCCGCTGCCTATGGTGCCCATCCTCCTACTTCCTGCCTATCTAAACCCCACCCATTTTTCAGGGCCCACTCTCTGCTCCATCTCTTCCAGGAAGCCTTCCTGACCAACCCCCCACTCCCCGCACCCAGCCCGTGGTGATTTTCTCTCCCTCTGAACGTCTGCGGCACTTGTGGACACACTGTGTTAGTGTTTGACTGTGGACTTTAACTTATTTACTTTTCCTGTGTGTGTTTGGTTTGTTTCTCTGTCTATAACATAATGCCTTTGAGAACAAGAACTATGTCTTAGATGTCTTTCTATCCCCCGTAAGTTATCTAAACTTTCTCATACGTGGTTTATGCAGAGTAAATCTGTATGCAGCACGTACAGAAAATCAGGAAGGGAGCCCCTAATAACTGAGTTTGTCAGCATCTAGACTGGAGGCTAGGACTAGTCTAGTTTTAAAAAACAGCTCAGAAAACAAGGTGAACCAGTTGCCATCCAGTCGACTCCAACTACAACCTTGTGTGTGCCAGAGTAGAACCTGTGCTCCATAGGGTTTTCAGTGGTTGATTTTTCAGAAGTAGATCACCAGGCCTTTCTTCTGAGGCACCTCTAGGTAGCCTCCAACCTCCAGCTAGCACATTGACCGTTTGCACCACCCAGGGATGCCAGAGAGCAGAGTAGATGGGTTGGTCGTTTCCTAACTTTGTGTAGCATGAAATTCTTCCTTGAAATGCAGTCTTCAGAGGAGCACAGTGTGTAAAGCAGGTGGGATGAGTTGTTCTGGATGCCCTGTAGTGGGGCTGCTCAGGCTACCCACCCCCACTATGGCAGCCAGGGCACCTCTGAGGAGACCCTGGAGTGGGGCTGCTCAGTGAAACCCCCCCCCCCTATGGCAGCCAGGGCACCTCTGAGGAGACCCTGGAGTGGGGCTGCTCAGTGAACCCCCCCCCAGTATGGCAGCCAGGACACCTCTTAGGAGAAGTTGAGGCTGTAGTATCATAGCTTTAAAATTACTGGGAAAGAGCATATCTTGTTTCTCCTAAGAATTTATTAATTTGGGTTACTGAAAGGAGAAAAAGTATAGAGCCATTGTATTAAAAGCATACTTGCCATTGTGTTTGTATAAAATCACAATTAGACAACTTTTTCCCCTTTGTTTCATATAATTTTTTTCCCCTCATTAAGCTTGTTCATGGCGTCCCTGGGTGATGCAAATCTGTAAGCACAGCTATTAATCAAAAGTTTGCAGTTCAAACCCACCCAGAGGTACCTCAGAAGACAGTCCTGGTGATCCGCTTCCAAAAGCTCACAGCCATTGAAACCCTATGGAGCAGTTCTACTCTGCACACATGGGGTCACCATGAGTCAGAATTGACTTGACAGCAACTTTTTTTTTTTTTTTTTAATCTTATTCATGCCTTATTCTCTTGATGGGAAGACGCTTCTGCCGGAGCCTTCTCTGCATTTGATTAAACATTCTGTTACTCTTCCATCTCCCCCATTAAGCAGGTTGTCCCTTGAGAGTAGAGCCCTGCTTTATTCATCTTCTCTCTAGCCTTAGCAGGGTGCCGATGCATAGTAGGTGCTCTGTAACCGAACTCCCAAGGAATTTGAGTCTTTAATTATACAGCCAGCTCTCCGTGAGCTAGCCCCAGCTCATCACCTCTGTGGATGAGCTCCATGGATGATCCGGGGTGAATTTTAATGTGGAGTTGGCCTCCTCCTGCTGCTCCTGAGCCTGCATGCGCCTCTTTGCCTCTTCCCTGCCCTCCGCTCCCCCCACTCCCTCCACCCTTCCACCTCCTCCCGGCCTCTTGTCCATGACGGGAGGGCAGGGCATCTGTGTGTGTGGAGGGGGTGGGGGGTGATTTCCTGACCGGCCTTGTCTGGCACCCCCCTGGACTTGTGCCGGGAGGCAAATGCCCCTCTCTAAGCCCCCCTTGCTACACCTCTGCCCTGCTCCCTCTTTCCCCTGCCCAGCTGCTGTGGGCTCAGAGAATATTAGTTAATTTTAATATTAGCCTAAGAAAGATTAATTAGGGAAGCAAATTTGCTCTAAAAGGTGTAATTAATTCCAAAGCCAGATAGAAGAGAGCTGTGGATTATCTGCGTTGCCACTGCCTTCGAACAGTGTGGATAAGAAAGGTTGACTCGACAAGTGCAGAATAATTTTTGAAGTGTCAGTGCTGTGTAGACCAAACTGCCTACGGGCCCTTAAGTAAGCAGACCCATGACGGAGACAAAAGATTTATGCTGAAGTGGTGCCTATGCCAGCAAAGTGAAGAGGACACATCCAGTCAGACACCCCATCCTGGCTAGTCTGCCTTCTACATCATTTATGAATTGTGCTTCTTCCTCTCCAGTTCTCCTGCAAACTGGCCTGGCCCAGGTCCAAATAATCTCTTCTCTGGATTATTGTAATAACCCTCCAACTAGTTTTGTAGCCTCCAGACTCTGCCCTACCAACCCATCCTCCACACAGTATCAAATCTGCTGTGGCTGAGGCTCTCGAGTCTATTCTGACTCATAAGGACCCTATATGACAGAGTAGAACTGCCCCACAGGGTTTCCAAGGCTCTAATCTTTTTTTGTGTGTGCTGTAGAAAGTTTACAGAGCAAATTAGCTTCTCATTCAACAACGAATACACAAATTGTTTTGTGACATTGGTTGCAAACTTTGCAATGTTTCAACCCTCTCCCCTTCTCTACCTCAGCTTCCCCATTTCCTTTTGCCCAGTTTTCCGATCCCTTCCTGCCTGCTTGTCTTTGCTTTTTGGCATGTGTGCCCATTTAGTCTCGTAGACATGATTGAACTTCAAAGCATGTTCCTCACATGTGTTACCGTGTGTTCTATAAACCTGACTAATCTTTGGTTGAAGGGTGAATTTCGGAAGTGACCTCAGTTCTGAGTAAAAGAGGTGTCCGGGGGCCGTATTCTTTGGGTTCCTCCAGTCTCTGTCAGACCAGTAAGTCTGGTCTTTTTTTGTGAATTTGGATTTTGTTCTACATTTTTCTCCCTGTCTGTCCAGGAACCTCTGTTGTGATCCCTGTGAGAGCAGTCAATGGTGGCAGCTGTGCTCCATCTAGTAGTTCTAGGCTCAAACTGATAGAGGCTGTGGTAGTTGTGGTCCATTAATCCTTTGGACTAATCTTTCCCTTGTGCCTTTGGTTTTCTTTATTCTCCTTTGCTCCAGATGGGATGGAACCAATAGATGTATCTTAGATGGCCACTCGCAGGCTTTCAAGATCCTAGACGCTACTACCATAGTCCGATGTAGAACACTTTCTTTATAAACTGTGTTACATCAATTGAGCTAAATGTCCCCCGAGACCATGATCCCCAGTCCTCAGCCCAGTGACTCAGTCCCTCAAGGTGTTTGGAAGTGTCTGTGAAGCTTCTACATCTTTGCTAAGGCTGTAATCTTTACAGAAACAGATCGCCAGGTCTTTTCACCAGCGGAGTCACTGGTGTGTTTGAACTGCCAACCTGTCGGTTAGTAGTCGAGGGCTTACCCATTGCACTATCAGGGCTCCTGTAGCAAACCTAGATGATATCAAACACATAAGCACATAATTAACAAACACATACATTTAATCATGTCACATCCTACTTACAGACTTCCAAACGTGCGTAGAGGTGAAGGCTAAGCTCCCTAGCATGGCCCACAAGGTCCTTCATAAATTGGCCCCAGCCTGCCTGACCCGGCACATTCCCTTCTCACTCACCGCACTTCTAGAATGTCTGTCCCTGACTCCTGTTGATAGAGCAGATAATTGCTGGTCCTCCAAGTCTCAGCCTAAGTATAACTCTCAGCCCGCACGGTCCCTATTCTGGGCTCTTTGCAGGACTCCGTCAACAGTTCCTAATCTCGTTTTCTTGCAATTACTTGCTTACTTTTCTCTTTAAGGAAACGGTGGGATCCGTAAAAGGAGGACTGTAGCTTTTGCATCTTTGTGTTCTCTTTGTCCCAAACATAGCGCCTGTACCGTAGGAGATGATCAATAAATATTTGTTGGAAGAAATTGGTCGGTTAATGATTTCAACGATGCTGCCAGCTGGATTAGCTAACTGAAATCCAAACCCCCTCCTATTCTGCCCCTAAACCAAAAAACCAAACTCGTTGCCATTGAGTCAGTTTCGACTCACAGCAGCCTCACGTGTTGCAAAGCAGAACTGGGCTCCATAAGGTTTTCATGGCTGTGAGCAAGTCCCTGGCTGGCACAAGCAGCTTGCATTCAACTGTTAACCTGAAGGTTGGCAGTTCTAACCCACCCAGTGGCACCGCTGAAGAAAGCCCCGGCGATCTGCTTCCATAAAGATGATAGCCAAGAGAGCCCTATGGAGCAGTGCTACTCTGTAATACGTGAGGTCACCATGAGGTGGAATCCACTCAGTGGCAACAGGTTTGGTTTTGGTTTGGACCTTTAGGAAACAGATCGCCAGGCATTAAATTCAGCTTGAAGTAGCTAAGAAAATGCCTCAGTTCTCCGCTTCCATTTGCCTGCATAGCTGAGACTCCAAGGCAGGTGCTCCAGGAGCAAAGTCGTCCCAGAATGGGAGCGAGGCAGACTTCAGCCAGACAGCTGCTGATCTTTGCTTTAGTTGATTTTTTTCCTTTGCAAATGGTTATTGGCAATTGAAGCTGCAAATCTACTATCTGCTCCCTTATGTAATTGCATTTACATTTAAATTGTGCATTCTTCTGAAGGACAGGGTTAGTAAATAACTGCAGATTAAAGTGGGGAAGAGGAAATCGTGCCCCACGTCAAACCTGAGTCTGAAGTGACATCTGGCTTTTACTATTTCCGTTATTTTGGTTTAATAACAGCATGAGGCATTAAGGGAAGAGAAATTGGATCTACATTTTAATGAAAGGAGGAAGCTCTCAGGGTTTAGATACCTTATCATGTTGAATACCTAGTCGATTGGCAATTAAAACTTGCTTCCCTCAAGAAATGGAATAAAACATCTTTGCAGCCATGGGGGAAATAAAAAACAAAAAGCAAGCTAATGCCCAAGGACCAGGCAGATAAAATGTGGCGTGCTGTAAACATCAAAATTGTGTCTTTCAGGATCACAGGAATTATTAACTGAGATAATGCTTAGAATAGAAACATGGATGTGCCGGTGGAATCTTCAGGAAAATAACTTTAGAACGTTATTGTTGTGTGCCATTGAGTTGGTTCTGACTCATACAGACCCTATATGATAAAGTAGAACTGCCCCCATAGGGTTTCCTAAGCTGTAGTTTTTACAGAGACAGGTGGGTTCAAACTACTAACCTTTTAGCAGATGAGCTCTTAACCACTGCACCACCGGGGCTCCTTCAGAAGAGTTAGCACATAATAGGGATTCAACTCGTAGTTGTTGGTTGAGATCATCTGGTTTAATCCCTCGTGAATTCAACTTGTTTTAAACCCCAGAGGTTTAATGAATAAAATAACTTTTAGAAAGGCCTGTTTCATTCCAAAAATCTAACCGTTTAAATGAAAGTGGTTCCACCTGCTGGCTGCTTTTTTGTTGTTGAAAGCAATTCTGGGAAATGTAAACAAATGCTTGTGCATCCTAATAACCCAAGCCTATCATTTATTTGCTTTGATTGAAACAAATGTGTCAATTTTCAGCCTTTGTTTGGTGAATCCAATGTTTGGATGCTGGCAAATGTTTGCATTACATGTTTGTTTGGAAACTGATGCTCTATTCAGAAAATCTGGAGCCACAGTGCTTAGATCCACAGCCTGGGATCACTCAATGAGCGTTGTGGACCATCCACCGAAAGATGCTCAGCTCTTTCCCAAAATCTGGAAGTGTTGAAATGTTGGACTTCCATGGGCAAGTGTAAATGGGATGAAGCCTCCTGAGGAAGAGACTGGATGTGGAAACTTTCTGAGGATAGATAACAGATGGATGGATGGACGGATGGACGGATGAATGGATGGACGGGTGGACAGGTGGACGGGTGGACGGGTGGATGGGTGGGTGGATGGATGGATGGGTGGATGGATGGATGGACAGATGGATAGCTGTCATCCAGTTACATTGCTTGGTCCTGCATCAGCCTGACAATTGCCAGCATGTTTGAGGCAATTGTTGCATTTACTGTGCCAATCCATCTCACCGAGGGTCTCCATTGCCTTCACTGGCCCTCTACTTTACCAAACATGATGTCCTCCTCCAGTGATTGATCCCTCCTGATGATGTGTCCAAAGCAAGTGAGTCAAACAATGTTCTGTTGTGATCCATAAGGTTTTTATTGGCTAATTTTCAGAGGTAGATCTCCAGGCCTTTCTTCTAGTCTGTCTTACTCTGAAAACTTAGCTGAAACCTGTCCACCATGAATAATCCAGCAACACACAAGCAACCACAATACAACAAGCTGGCAAATGGGGGTGGAAACCAGTTTCCATCAAGTTAACTCCTACTCATGGAAACCACATGTGTGTCAGAGTAGAACTGCGTTCCATACGGTTTTTGATGGCTGATTTTTCAGAAGTAGATCACCAGGCCTTTCTTCCAAGGCACCTCTGGATGGACTCCAACTTTCCAATCTTTCGGTTAGCATCTGAGTGTTTCACTGTTTACACCACCCAGGGAATCTTCTGAGGATAGGACTCATGAATAATTACAACAGTGTCAAACATTTATATAGTGCTTATTATGTGCCAAGTACATGATGTGTATTATAACTCATTTAATCCTCATAACAGCCCTATGATGTAGGTACCATTATCATTCCCATTACATGAGGAAAAGGAGACACTGTGAGGTTAAGTAACTTACCTGGCTTGACGTCACCTAGCTGGTAAGTGATAAAGCAAGGATTTGATCCTAGGCAGACTGGCTCCCCCGTCCCCTTAGCCCCCTCTCAGATGACCCCCTCCTATCCCTGGTATTTAATCTCGGCCCTGTGTTTTCCCAGTGTTACACTTTGTCCAGCATGATTGTTTTTAAAGTCTCAGCAATCTTTCCTGAAAGATTCAAGCTAATAGTCCGATGTATCTTTCCTTGAAAAAAGCAGCAGCAGCAACAACAAACCCAAAAACTAGCCTCTTGCAATGTAGACGCTGATATCTGTCCCAACTTTCTTACGCTTTTTTCCTTTTTTTTTTTAATTGTTGTGCTTTAAGTGAAAGTTTACAGTTCAAGTTAGTCTCTCCTACAAAAATTTATACATACATTGTTATGTGACGCTAGTTGCTCTCCCTATACTGTGACAGCACACTCCTCCTTTCCACCCCGGATTTCCCATGTCCATTCAACCACCTCCTGACCCTCTCGGTCTTCCCATCTCACCTCTGTACAGAAGCTGCCCGTTTAGTCTCATGTATCTACTTGAGCTAAGAAGTGACTTTTTTTAAATTTTTTTATTGTTGTAGTTTAAATGAAGTTTACATTTCAAGTTAGTCTCCCATACAAAAATTTATACATACATTGTTATCTGACGCTAATGGCTCTCCCCATACCGCGACAGCACACTCCTCCTTTCATTCCCCATGTCCATTCAGCCAGCTCCTAACCCTCTCTGCCTTCCCATCTCACCTCTGGATAGAAGCTGCCCATTTAGTCTCTTGTATCTACCTGAGCTAAGGTGCACACTCCTCATGAGTATCACTTTATGTCCCACAGACCAGTCCAATCCCTGTCTGAAGAGTGGGCCTCGGAAATTGTTTTAGTTCTGGGCTGACAGAGAATCCAGAGGCCATGCGTTCCCAGGTTCCTCCAGTCTCAGTCAGACCATTAAATCTAGTCTTCACTAGAATTTCAGTTCTGCACCCCACGTTTCTCCTTCTCCATCAGGGACTCTCTGTTGTGTTCCCTGTCAGGGCAGTCATTGGTGGTAGCTGGGCACCATCTAGTTCTTCTGGTCTCAGGCTGATGAGGTCTCCGGTTTATGTGGCCCTTTCT
>NW_004443971.1:10141688-10218672 GCF_000243295.1 Trichechus manatus latirostris
GAGGGATATTGGTCTGTAATTTTCTTTTTTTGTGGTGTCTTTACCTGGTTTTGGTATCAGGGTTATGCTGGCTTCATAGTATGAGTTTGGGAGTATTGCATCCTTTTCTATGCTCTGAAATACCTTTAGTAGTAGTGGTATTAACTCTTCTCTGAAAGCTTGGTAGAATTCTCCAGTGAAGCCATCTGGGCCGGGGCTTTTTTTGGTTGGGAGTTTTTTGGTAAGAAGCACACTTTTTATGAGTATCATTTTATGTTCCATAGTCCAGTCTAATCTCTGTCTGAAGAGTTGGCCTCGGGAATGGTTTTAGTTTTAGGCTAACAGAGAGTCTGGGGGCCATGTCTTCTGGGGTCCCTCCAGTCTCAATCAAACCATTAAGTCTGGTCTTTTTACTAGAATCTGAGTTCTGCACCCCACTTTTTTCCTACTCCATCAGGAATTCTCTGTTGTGTTCCCTGTCAGGGCAGTCGTTGGTGGTAGCTGTCCTGGCTGTCTTATAGGTGTGTAAAGAGGATGAAATGAGATGATATGAAAGTGTCTGAAAAGGCCCAAAGCATTAAACGAATGCAATTTTTCATTATTAATCTGCACTCCATCCTGATTATTACTCTTAAATGAGCAATCTTTAAGTTAAGTACAGGTATCTTCCACTTCCTCATCTTCTCCAGAGTATAAGGCCAAATCACCCATCCTCTACTGTGGGCCTCTTGAAGGTGGCCCAGATACTTGCATTTGTTTGATTTCTCCTTTCTTGTCCCAGTTTCTGGCACCATTTGGTTTGGTAGCAGCTCCTTCTTGCGTGTGATGATCGCTTCTCTGCGTCTCTTGACATTTTCCCGTGGCAGTCTCCCTCTGAAGTTGACCAGCGCCTCCTTCTGTTTGAACTTAGGTTAAATTAATCATCTGACTCTCACAGCAGTCTGTTGCTATGGAGGTTACTGATGTCACACTGTCAGTATTATGATTACTGTACTAACAGGCAAAGGGATTGGTTGCTAGTGGAAACCTTCCCTCAGGTGAGACTCTTCCAGCTTTAGTAGCCCACCTGACTGCAGAGACTGTTGACCACCATGTGAAGGGGTAAGTGGATTAATCATCCAGTTGGATTCCATTTGAATATTTTCCTTCCATGTGTGTGTTCCCTCTAGGCAATTGTCATGTCACTTGAGATTGATGAGGGCTCTTTCGGGGGTTATTTTTGGGAACCTGGTGAAACCACAGACAGCTGTCCTCAGGAACAAATGTCACAGGATCTGCCTAAGCCTGCTTCTAGTAAAAAAAAAAAAAAAAAAGATTCTGAGGTACATTGTCTTTTTTTTCTAGCATTAGATTGTTCCCTAGTGGTCTAGAAGTGTTAATTCAGCTTCCCAAACACACACAAGAGGAGGAAACTGATATTTAGTAAGCACTTACTATGGGCCATAAGGAGTCCTGGTGGTACAGTAGTTAAGAGCTCAGCTGCTAACCAAAAGGTCCGCAGTTTGAATCCACCAGGAACTCCTTGGGAACTCTATGGGGCAGTTCTCCTCCGTCCTGTAGGGTCGCTATGAGTTGCAGCTCGACGGCAACAGGTTTTTTTGGTTTTATGGGCCATAAGGAGATCTGGTGGTGCAGTGGTTAAAACACTTGGGTGCTAACCAGAAGGTCGGCAGTTCAAACCCACCAGCCACTCCTGGAGAGAAAGATGTGGCATTCTGCTCCTCTAAAGATTACAGCTTTGAAAACCCTATGGGCCAGTTCTACTCTGTCCTCTAGGGGTCGCTAGGAGTCGGACTTGACTGGACGGCAGTGAGTGGTATGTGCCAGTAAGTGAGTCTCCTTAAAGAATATGATGTTCAGGTAGAGAATTGTTGAACCAGGCGTTCCTGAACAACCCTGTTGTACATAACAATTCATGACTTTTTCTGCTTGCATACAATGTTCTTCCTAATCAGACGCTGACTGATCACCAATAAAGGCAAAGTCATTACTTAAAATTGGTCTAGATCCTCCTATGCTGAGTAATTATCTTGCCGTTGTTTTCACTGCAATATTAAAAAGCCTTGAACCCTGATAGGAATGCGTACAACAAACAAACTCCTAAATTAAAAATCTCTGTAAAAGGTTGACAAATGGATTTGTCAGGATTTCGTTAAGCAGGTGGAGAGGTCAGTTTTGGGGGACAAAGGGTCCAACTGAGTAAAACTGATTGTACTTGAGGCTATGCGGATGTGTATCCCCATATCAAGACGTGCATAAATCTATATAAATAAATTTGTGCGCCAGAGAATGAATAGCCAATTTTTTTCAAACGCCAATTCAGCAATTACAAAGCATGTTGGCGCTTAATTAAAAATTACCATCTCGTTATGTTCAGAGTAGAATTACAAGTGTGAAAACTACCGTTGGCAATAACTGAAGACTGCACCAGAAGGAGGGCAGGGATAAATAACTTTTATTTAACTCAGGAAAAAATCTCTCTCAGCTCTTTCATATTTAATTAACTTAGTATCTTCTTGGAGCTTGAGTCTTACTCAGAGTTCCTGAGCAGTAGCCGGAGTTTGTTCATTTGTCCACTTCTGTGCAGAAGACTTTCTCATGTTCACTGAGTAGAAGGGTTAGAAATAATAGAACCCCAAAGACATGGAGCAAAGTGACCCCTGTCCAAGGCTTTGCACGCGGGCAGCTCGTTCTGGCAGGGACTTATGGCACAAAGGAGCAGAGAATGGTGATTTTTGCTTCGTTGAAAAAATCCAGGGAGATGGAGTTGTAAACACTTTTGTGGACTGATAAAGTTTTAGCATTTACTTGTAAGACTACCTTAACAAAATTAATATTTTACTATTTCAGAAGTTCCACTGTCAGAAAAGAGACCAAACCTGTAGCACCATGATGGACGTGAAGTGTCTGAGTGACTGTGAATTACAGGGAGAACTTAAGAAGCTTGGATTTTCACCTGGCCCAATACTACGTATGTATCAAGTATTAGAGACGAGCGTTTATTAACTATAAACTATCTCTAAAGATTAAAAACAACTCACAGTAGAAGGGACAGATACAATAAAACCCATTAAATTAGAAATCAGAAAATATGTGTTAAAATGGCGTGGTGGCGCTATTAGACCTCCTCTGTCTTCACAAGGGGGAAGGAGGATCAAGACCAAGAGCCCAAGGTTGATTCCTCGGAGGTGGAGGTCAGACACACCTCCTCTCTCCAACCTTTTTACAATTCTGACACCAGCCATCCCTCCCATGGCACTCTCTACTTCTCTGCTGGATTTGATAATTTGTTGCAGTGGCCACACAGGATTCACAGACAATACTCACAATTATGGGGTTTATTAGGGAAAGGGAAAGTCACACAGAGTTTATTACGAAGGTTACAATTCAGGATCAGGAACGACTCAGGATATAGTTCTTCAATCAGAACAATCTCTTCTCAGCCATGTCCACAGAACGGCCTCTCCCTGACTGTTGGCCCTGTGGCCCCTCAGTCCCTTGGTCCTCCTGCCTGGCCTCTGCCCCGCTCGGGCAAGTGTTACAAAGCTCTTTATCTCCACCAATAAGTGCCCTTGGACACCCACTCCACCACTAAGCTTCCTGCCCGAAGGCGCTCAGCTCTCTCGCTCTGTGGGTCAGCATGCCTACTGTAGCTATCTTGCTCTGTGGGCCAGGAAGCTCTCTGTGCCATCTCTTGCCAGTCTCCCGGTTCTGCTACTGCCGTTTCTCTGCGACCCTATGTACGACAGAACAAAACACTGCCTGGTCCTGCGCCATCCTCACAATTGTTGCTATGTTTGAGCCCATTGTTGCAGCTACTGTGTCAGTCAGTCCATCTCGTGGTCTTCCTTTTTTTCGATGACCCTCTACTTTACCAAGCATGATGTCTTTCTTAAGGGACTGGTCCCTCCTGACAACATGTCTGAAGTATGTGAGATGAAGTCTCACCATGCTCACTTTCAAGGAGCATTCTGGCTGTACTTCTTCCAAGACAGATTTGTTCATTCTTTTGGCAGTCCATGGTATATTCAATATTCCTCACCAACACCTTAATTCAAATGCATCGATTCTTCTTCAGTCTTCCTTATTCATTGTCCAACTTTTGCATGCATATGAGGCGATTGAAAATACCATGGTTTGGCTCAGGCACACCTTAGTCCTCCAAGTGACATTTTTGCTTTTTAACTCTTTAAAGAGATCTTTTGCAACAGATTTGCCCAATATAATACATCATTTGATTTCTTGACTGCTGCTTTCATGGGCGTTGGTTGTGGATTCAGGTAAAATGAAATCCTTGACAACTTCAATATTTTCTCCATTTATCATGATGTTGCTTATTTGCCCAGTTTTGAGGAGTTTTGTTCTCTTTATGTTAAAAACTAGTTAAACTTTATTATACGTAAACCTGTTTATTTGTTTCTAGTGTGTGCACTATGCTATCTATTTATTTATGTATTTATTGGAAGCCCCATGAGGAGCACAACCTTGTCCATCTTGTTCTGGGATGTATCCCAATGCCTGGCTTCATCCTAAGTGTTTGTGGAAGGAAAGGGATGAGTTGTGGGCACCCCTTCATTTTAAAGGCCAATCATGTAAGGGACAAGAACAAGAATCTGAGTTGTAAAATATCATAAATCCAGGAAGATCACATACAAAACAGAATAATCTGTTCTCTGCATTCTTCCTCAGCTTCCACCAGAAAAGTGTATGAAAATAAGCTAGTGCAATTGTTGGTCTCGGCTCCCAGTGTAGCACCGGTGATGAATGGACTTGGAGAGCTGGACGAGCCTCAGGAAAGTGATGCCTGTGAAGGTACTATCATAACCTGTACTGCTAGATAGCAACTTTGCACTTAGTGACACCTTGGCCGGCGTGATATATGTCACTTACAGTGGTGTGCAGGATGACCTGTTGTTTGCATACAGAGGCTGGAAAAGAAGGCCTCAGGGCTGCAAAAGGAATCTGTAATTCCATGTCTGTATTCACATCAGAGACTCAACGGGATAGAAAGTGGGAGGTGGGAGCGGACTGGCCAGTTTGCATGTCATCTTACTGACCGGAGTCAAATTTGTGTCTCGTTTCTCAAATCAGCAGTTCCCACAAGTAAACTTTAGGATCGCTTTTGAGGTTTCACACCTTTGCTTTGCCTGAATCAATAAATCTAACCATTATTTCCTTCAGATTAAGTGATTTCATGCCCATTAAGAAAGGTGAAAGGAGCCCTTGTAGTGCAATGGTTAAGCGCTCGGCTGCTAACCAAAATGTTGGCAGTTTGAACCCATGAAGCAACTCCAGGGATTCATGATTACAGCTTAGAAACCCTCTGGGGCAGTTCTGCTCTGTCACACAGGGTTGCTATGAGACAGAATCAACTGGATGGCATCCAACAACAACAAGAGAGGTGAACCAGATTGTACCTCCCTGAACTCCTCCAATGCCTACCGCCCTCCTGCCTCACCCAGGAGCTGACCATAGATGGTCTCTCCCTGGTCTTAATGTGGATGGGAAGCCGCCATCGCTGGGATCTGTGGGCTTTGCTGAGAGTGGTCCCCTCCCCAGGTGCTCAGCTCTCCTGCCACACCTCCTAGTTTCAGAGCTCATAGGGGGTAAGCTTGAAGATTCCCACAATACATTTCAAGGTTCTTTTATTCCAGAGATATTTATTAGAGGTTTTATATGAGCCACAGTAAAATAACAGTAACTACCATTTCTCGAGGACCAACAACGTGGCTGGCGCTTTGTGTGCGCTATCCCATTTCACCCTAACAACACTTAGCTCAAGTTCAGGGAGGCTGAGTGACTTGTCCAACATCATATGCTAGGAAGCAGCCCTAGAATGTGCCAGGAAAAGGACAGAGCTCATCTATCTTCATCACCCCTGTATGTCCAGCTCCTGGAATAGCATGAGGCATATAGCAGGAATTCAGTGTATGTTTGTTGAAGGAAAGTGACAGAACTGATGTTTGAACCCAGGTCTGACCCCAAAATTGTGTTCTTTCACCACATCCAGTGCATTTTGTATCACAATTTCTGTCAGGGTAAACTTATTACATTTTTCACCATATTTAATCTACAAAAATGGCAGTTTCATGTAGTTCAAATAGTTCAACAAACCATGCCAAGGGCCTAAAGCTTTCTAAAAACTCCCCTGTAACGCCTGGTATGTATTGGAGGTGACACCACTGCTAAGAGCTGCCTCCAAGGGCCTGGCATGACTTGCCTCCTCTGAGAAGAGCAGCAGGGTTTTGGGATGGACCCCACTGACCCCTGAGCTAGGACAGTTAGCATGGGCGTGCCTCAGGGCAAGCGGCTGCCCCAGACCCTTCCTGGCTGTGGAATGTATAGAGTCCTGTCCCAGACCTGGGCCTGCCTCTGTTTCTTGCCACAGAAAGGAGCTCAAGGGCCTACCCAGCCCCCTGATGAAACGCAATGCCAGGCTTGAAGATTCCAGCTTTCCCCCCAGGGAGAAGGTGTGTACACTCGCTGATCACGACTGCTCATGCTGCAGGTCAATGCTGCATGACCAGTATGTTGTGGTCTCAGGTCAAGCTGTCCTAGCCCCAGTCTGCAGTCCTCCACAGAGGTGGAGTTTAGGCTAGGGCTAGGAGAAAATTGGTCCTTCAGTCTGTAAGCTTTGCCACCACTCTAGACTGGGTCCACCTGATGCCTGCCAGCTTCGGGCAATCAGGCCAGAGAGGGGGGCTCTGATTCAGTCCTGCCCTTGTAATGCCAGTCTACATTATCAATGGCCTGTGACTGGTACAAGTCGAAAACCCGGTTCTTCAGGTCAGGTCTGAATCAGACATTTGAATTTGCTCATTGGAGGGGTTTGTAATTCCATGTCTGTATTCACACCAGAGACTCAACTGGATGGAAAGTAGGAGGTCTATTTGTTCATTGCCAGAGAGAATGAACTTTGGTGCCATTAGAACAGAGAGATGGGTCTTTTGGGGGAAGGAGGGGGAGTTGCAGCCCTGTGGTGAAGCATTAGGTAGACCAAACAATCGGTGGGTTAGATTTTTGTTTTTCGTTTCTGTTTTTAATTTTTACTCATTGTTTTGGCACTGTGTGGACATAGCTTTGGTTATCTAACCGCCTTTCAAACTTTCCAAATATGTTTGATTTGGGGAGCACAGAGTTCTCTTCATTCACAGCTTGCACTTGGGGGACTCTGAGCTTCTGTTAAGGGTGACGGAAAAACTTGGGAACCGATGAGGTTGATGGTTGAACAACATAATGAACATGATTCATGTCATTAACCTCTACATAGATCTCTGGGTGGTGCAAACAGTTTGCGCCCAACTACTAACCCAAAGGTTGGCAGTTTGCACACACCCACCAGCACCGCAGAAGAAAGGTCTGGCGATCCGCTTCTGTAAAGATTACAGCCAAGAAAACCTTATGGAGCAGTTCAACTCTGTCACACATCTGGTCACCATGAGTCAGAATCGATTCGATGGCAAAGGGTTAAACTGTTAAACTGTACATGTGAAGATTGTTGAAATGACGGAGCTTTACTACATATATATTTACCACAATTAAAAAAAAAACCTCTGCGGAAGGTGGAATACCACACAATTTCTCCCGTAGCCGTTTATTAGAATGCTTCTCCACAGCTGAGACTGAGGGTTGATTAATAACAACCTTTTCTGTCCCTGGAAGTCCCCCTGGTTTTCAAGCCTGTTCATGCAGGTCTGGCCCTCTCTTCTCTGGGTGTCTTTTGTGTATAAAAACCCAAAACCCATTGCCAAAAATCCTCCCGCCCCATTCTGATATTCAGGTATGCTCGGGCCTTAACAGCTGGTTCAAAGGGACAATGGCCAGACTGAAAACAGCCACCCAGATGAGCAGCAGCTCAGGCAGACAGTGTATTTCTCTCCAAGGCATACAAATATGACAGCCTGCCTGTGAAGAACCCTCCCGTACTCCCAGGGGAGGGCCTAACAGCCTTTCAGAAAGGCCTCAGCAGCTCAGGAGAAATTCTCTTTTCCCTCAGAAGGGCAACGTGAATTTTCTGTCCCTTACAAAAATCTTCTGCCCTCTGAGTGAGAGAACTCACCCCAAAGATTGGTGCTTACCCCCTTTGCTAGCGCGAATGTCCTCACGGCCTGTTTTCCTTTTGTTTCCCACCGTTCAGAGTTTAATACCACTATCGTTTTGAAAGGAAATATCACACTCTCAACAGAAAAAGGCAAGGGACCCAAAAAAGTATGTACAACCCTAACGCGTGACTACTTTGCACATATATTAAAAATAGGAATTAGCACTTGTCACATTGATTAAGAAAGGAAAGAGGAAGTTGCCACATTCTGTTATGGTGGTAAAATCCTAGTTTAAAGATTTTGAAGTTGTAATGCACGGTTCTGTTTTAGGAGACTATTTCCCTGTTCTGGCAGAGGACCCAGGGTGATGGGGTCACTCCCACCCTCCCTGAATTAGCTGCCACCTGCTGTTCCCTCCAGCTGTCACATTCTCCCTCCTTCCCCACCCTAGTCTACACTCACGCACAGTGTTCTGCGGGGTTCTAGGCCCACGAATGAGAGGCCTGTCCTCTTCTCTTTCCCAGGCGCTCTGAGATCTGGCTTCCACCCCCACCTGCCTATGGCCAAGTGTGTGAGGGTAACAGGCTTTGGGGTGAGGCCTAGCTGGCTTCGAGTCCCTGCCCTCCTCCCAATTACTAGTTGTGTGACCTTGGGGAAGTCACTCAACTGTTCTAAAGCAACTTGTGCAGTTCAATAGCAATACAGACTCCCTGGGTGGTGCAAATGGTTAAGTGCTCCACTACTAGCTGAAAGATTGGTGGTTTGAACCCACCCAGAAGTGCCTCAGAAGACAGGCCTGGCGATCTGCTTCCAAAAGGTCACAACCTTGAAAACCCTATGGAGCAGTTCTACTCTGCACACGTGGTGTGAGAGTGACAGGCAGGTAAAGTTCTTAGAGCACAGAACACGGCACATAATGAGCGCTCAGCAATGAACTCCAACACACCCACTCTAGTGGCTTTGTCTCAGCCACCTGATCTCTGTCGCTCTCTTTGTGATACCTGCCTCCTCAGATTTCAGCAACTCTGTGCTCTCGGCTCTTGGTTCTACCCCTCTGTTTCCATTCTGCCTCCGTCTTCTTCTTGGCCCCTAAAGGAACCTTGTGCCCAAGTTCTGTCTTCAGCCCCTTCTCTTCTGCTCTGCCTCATAACTGTGGCTGTCTCATTCACTAACCACCTCTATGTCTCCAAACCATGTACAAAATGCCTCGCAGCAAAGGCCTGCATAGCCAACTACCTGCTGGAAAGAAAGCTCCTTCCTTTTACTTCTCTTTCTCTTTCTTCCTTGCCGCCTTCCTGCACTCATCCAGTGAGTGGTCACCTGTAATTATGGACATGTCATAGATTATATAGAGGTATTTACACATAACGTCTATATACTGGTCTCATATGAGGGCATCCAGGACCAGGCTGATGATCACTCACCCACACCCGGATCCTCTGTTCCTCCGGATGGTGTTACCACCTCCCACTGTCCAGGCTCAAAGCCTCAGAGTTATCTTCAAACATCCACTCCCCACAGCTCCTCACATACAGTTTGTTGCCAAGTCTATGGATTTGATTACGATTTTTCAAAAAAAACCTATCCTTCCTCTCTCTTCCCACTGCGCTGTCCTAGCTTGCACCCATGTTACTTTTTTTCTTTTTTAACAAATATTGCAAAATCCTCCTAGCTGGTCACTATCGCCAACCTTTCCCAATTCCAGTTCATATCTACAACCAGGAATTTAGTCATGTGATTCACTTGCCCGGGGACTTTCAGTGAGCCCTACATGTGTGTAAAACAAGGTATAAACTTACTACACCATGAAGACACTCCAAGTATCTCTTATAACCTTATCTCCCTCCTCAGCCAACCGAACTGATATCACATATGCAGCCAATTTGACTTGGTCATTAAGGCCACTCTGAATGCCAGGTCAACTTCTTTTTTTTTTTAATCAGATAGACACTAGACGCAACTTATGCTTTCACTGATGGGGTGGAAAGTTAAGATGATGTGTCTAACTTGGACTCTAAAGGACCCGTGGTGGCACAACAGTTAAGTGCTTGGCTGCTAACGAAAAGGTTGGTGGTGAGAACCCACCCAGCAGCTCCGCGGATTACAGCCAAGAAAACCCTATGAGGGAGTTCTACTCTGTCACACATGGGGTCGCTCTGTGTCAGAATCAACTCGACGGCACCCAACAACAACAACATCACTACCCAAAGCATGTAATGAAAGCTCAATAAATACTATCAAATGAATGATTTAACAATCATACTTAAGTGGCAATAGTGTTCACATGAAATCTTCCTGCTAATTTAGGCTCTAAGTCCTTTTCTCCCAAAGAGGGAAAATGGGATGTGGGCTTGGGAGAGAGGCAGAATGATCTGTCATGTCAGTCTGCATAAAGTGGGGTCTGAGTAGGGTGGTCATATAATTTATCATCCCAAATAGGACGCTTTTGAGAACGAAAGCGGGTACTAACCAAAAGAGATGCTGGAACAACAGGAGCAAACTGGGACTGTGCTGGGCAGCCCGAGCTGCATGGTCCCCCAGGGTCTGCTAGGGGTCCCAAGTGTTGAAATGGACACCCCCTCTTCAGAGGGTGCTGCGTCCAACACCCAGAGGGCAGCTGGCCCTGGGAGGTGGGTGCTCCTGGTGATAGAGTCTCCATTAGGGTGTTTCTGTTTTCTCTCCCAGGCACAGCACGCTCTTTCCTGCCAGAATCTTGGTCCCTTCTGTTCTCCCAGCCTGAAGCACCCTCTTCTCATCCTGCTACCTATCCCATAAACCCTATTCCACTCGGAATTTCTCAAAATGAGCTCTGTAGGTCTGGGCCTGGGAATCTGCTTTTTTCAATCAGCCTCTACCCCCTGCCCAAGAGCTATCTCAGTAGGCTGTCAAATTTTGAGGGTAAAAACTCATGGCTTTGAACCTCCTGCATGCAATTCAATGGCAGGCGTGGGGTGGAGGGCTGCTACTGAGGCCCTGTTGGCTGAATCGTCCCATGTTGATGATCTCTCTTTCTCTGACTTCCTGTTCTGTACCATGTATTTCGTCTCTTAGACATACCTTGGTGTACTCTCTGAGAGACAATGCGTAGGTCATCTCGAATTAATGACCATGCAGTAAATGGTTGCAATAGAACTTCCATCCCCGGGTCTCAACTTCCTGGTTAACAACCATTATTGAATACAGGACATTGTACTAGACTTTCTTGAGGAAGAAAATAAATGCAGAAGGAGGCATAGTCCCTTTCCTAGAGAAACTTAAAAAGTATGGACTCTGGAGCAAGACTGCCTGGGTTCAAATCCCAGCTCTGCCACTAACTTGGACAAGACACTTGACCTCTCTCTTAGTTTCTTCATCTACAATAAGGATAACAATAGTATCAGCTTCACAGGGTGTCGTGAGGATTGAGTTAAAATATGGAAAAGAGTAGTGATAACACCTAATAAGAGCTATGTATGTACAAATAAGAACTATTATTATCATTAGTATTATTATATAAAAGCATGATATTTATTTATATGAATACAAAACAGCATTCTTAGTGAAAAATACTATAATAGAAACTGACTCTTCAGTATTGAAGTCCTAAGTGCCGCAGAATGTGATTTACTAGGGCGCCTACCGGGATATTTTTGTATTTAAATGCACAGATAGAGTTAAAGATTGCTTTCTGTAAGTGCTGTATGTCAAATGAGGCAGAACAAGCTGGAATAAAAAAAAAAATCTTATGTGCCGTCCCCGTTTTAGGACTTCCCCTTCTTAATCTTATACTTAAATTCTTCTTTTACCTCTTCAAACATTTAAAAAATATTTTATTTTAAGATATTTTCAAGGTTACAGGAAAGTTACAAGAATAGCAAAACAAACTCCCATATATATTCATTCACCCAGATTCTCCAATTATTAGCTTTTACTACATTTGCTCTGTACATGTGTGTACGCACACGTGCACATATACACCCTACTACTGTCTTTTTCTGAACCATCTGAGAGCAAACTGCAGACATGAAGCCTCATTAGCCCTCCAGTATGTACTCGGCCCACCCTCAAAGGACATTTCCCTACACAACCACCATGTTGTTATTTTGTTGGTTGCCATCAAGTCGATTCCAACTCATGGCAGCCTCATGTGTGCAGAGTAGAACTGTGCTCCACAGGGTTTTCAAGGCTGTGACCTTTTGGGAGCAGATTACCAGGCCTTTCTTCCAAGGTGCCTCTGGGTGAGTTCAAACCAGCAGCCTTTCAGTTAATGGTCGAATATTTAACCATTTGTGCCACCCCGGGACTCCACATAACCACCATATAACACTCCAGATGAGAAAAATCAACACTGATTCAATGCTACTGTCTGATACTCAGACCCAATTCAAATTCCACCAACCATCTCAATAATATCTTTTTCCTTTCTGGTCCAGGGCCAATCCAGGAACACGTGTTGCCTTTAGTTGTCACGTATCTTCGGTCTCCTTCATTCTGAAACCAGAGTTTCTCTGTTGTTCGCTGTCACTCATGTCCTTGATAGTTTTAAAGAGTACAGGCCTTTCATTCCGTAGGGTGAACCTCAAGTTCAACCTGTCCAAGAATACCTAGAGGCCATGTATTCTTGGCAGGAATTCTTTAGAAATGATGCTAGTGCCTCACATCGGGGGACAAGCAATGCCATCCTGACCCACCACCAATAATGTTGACCTTAACCACTGGAAAAGTTGGTGTCTGTCAGGTTTCTCCACCATCAAATCCTCATTTTCCCCTTTGTAATTGAAGAGCATTTCGTGGGGAGGTATTCTGAGATAACACCAACATACTGCTCCTCATCAAACCTCACCTATCAGTCAGCCTTAACATCCATTGGTGACTCTGATTTAATCTACTTCCATTCTAATGATGGCCAAATGGAGATTTTCTATTTTTATTCACTCCTTCTACATTTATTAATTGGCATTCTACTGTAAAGAAGAGCTTTCCCTTTTTCCCATGTATTTATTTTGGTTAGTATAACTCATGGGTTTCTTTTAATTCAATGAATTGTAATCCATTGATATCATTCATTGATGGATGTTGTATCCTTTTGACATGTCCTCATTATTCTTTGAGCATTTCCCTAATTCCTGGCATGACAAGATGTTTCAGCTCAACTTGTACTTTTCCTGCTTCAGGAGCCCTAGTTTTTTTTTTTTTTACTGCAGGATGGTATTTAGAAACCAAGATCTAGGCACTCATTGAGTTCATTGCTACCGGGGTGTCATTGCTTCTAGGCCTTGTCAGTGGACAGAGCTAGAAAATAAATGCATGCACATATGCACACATACATCCAAAACTATTTGTATATCTGTATATTTAAATTTAAAAACTATGAATTCATATGGGTATCTCCAATTCCAGCCCAATATTTCAGTGTTCTTTCTGACCTTTCCCTTTTCTGTGTAAGTAAACCACTTCTCTAACAGTGAGAAATCTGGCTCCATTATCCTTGATATATTTACATTTTGCTCAGTTTTCTTATTTCCCAGTGTAACCAATCCCCCAATCACAGTAGCTACTTCTTTCACTGCGTATCCCATCATTGCCTCTAGACCACTGAACACTCCTTTTCCCCTCACTGCCAGCCCGTCTGCCTGGCTCTCTCCTCACTGCCCTTCTTCCTTGGCCACAGGGTACACTGAAACCTCTGCCCATGAAGCCCACCCACCCCTACTGCAGCCCAGTACCTCAACACAGTCCTACCATTCTTGGGCTTACAGGCATGCTTACTTAGCAAGCAGGGCACATTGATACCTCAGGGAAAGGAAAAGAAGGGAAGCTTTCATAACGCTTTCTTGTTTCCAATTCTTAAATTTGTTTCAATGTCTTTGTGCTAAACCTTTAATAGGATTTTTAAAATAGGATTTTAACTCTCTTTGTCTCAATTGCTATTGCCACTGGTAAGATATCTTGCCAGCTTACTAATTAGCGTGTTCAGGGCCTACCCCAAATGCTGCAATCAGAAAGCTCACTGTAACAAGGGAATATATATTAAAGGACTACAATTACATGTGTGGTTTGAGTAGTATATAAAGATTTTCAGAGACCTGATGTTAAACATCTCTGTAATATTCTTAATTAATTGAAAAACATCCTTCTTCCCGATGGTAGTTGTATATTCCAGTTGGGTTAAAGTGAAGAGTAAATTATATATTCTATAACTACTTAATAAGCCCTTTCTTCTTACCTTTGACATGTGTTAATGGAAACTAAATGCCATCCTTATGAAGAATGTAATTTAACATTCTTCCTGTGAAAATACTAACCTCCAGGTAGATATGCTTAATGATCAATGTTGTCTTTATCTTATTGATTTCACGTTGACTTCTTTCTGTATAATAGAACCCAGTTTTTGAAATACAAGAACCGGAGGAGGTAATGAAACCGAACTCTGATTACAATGATTCGAAGATGATAACAAAGGTAAACTTATTTATTTTTTCTCATAAAACTGAAAATGAGTAGTGGTATTCTCTTTCTATAGAAAATATATGACTTTGTTTAGAACACTCAGCTTTCCTTTCTCTTTCATCTAAGAACACAACCATGCTGACTTTAGCTAATTTATGCTTTGCTTTATGAGTATAAATATGTGTTTCCATTTTAGGGAGAGGAGTGTTCCTATTGAACCCCCTATATGAGCACCCCTAGTTATTTTTCCCTTGGAACTCGTATGTGAAAAGGCTGGTCAGGGCTTTGTGAGCACCAGACATCATTATCACAACTCACGTATCCAGGCATGATTTATTATAGAAAATAATTATTGATCACAGAATTTTCTATCTGAAAGGCTTCTTGGAGGAGGCTATGTGGTTCAATCCCCTCATTTGACAGGTGAGGAAAGAGGTGAGAAGGGATGTGACTTGCCCAAGGGCATGCGGTGAGTTAGGAGAAAAGGTGGCGATAGAATCCCAGTCGTCTAACTTTCATCCTATTGCCCTTCCTATTATATCAGTTACCAAAAAACATGAAAACAAACCCACTGCTGTCAATTCCTACTCATGGCAACCCCATGTGTTACAGAGTAGAACTGTGCTCCATAGGGTGTTCTTGGCTGTAAGCTTTACGGAAGAAGATCACTAGGACTTTCTTCTGTGGTACTACTGGGTGGGTTCGAACTTTCAATCTTCAGGTTAGTAGTCCAGCCCAAACCACTTGCCAAACAAGTTGCCAAAGGGCGAGGAAAACAACGAGGCACCTGAGTAATGAAATAGCTCCCCCCAGTGTCCAGAAAGACTTCAGGATCTCTGTTCACCATGGAAGCAGAGATTTATTTTCTTTCTGATGATTGCTTTGAATTGAGAGTCTGTATGAGGCACCTTTTGGTGACTCTTCCATTCACCACTAAAGCTGTGGTACAGACGTCAGCACAGTTATAAATGGGCTGACATAGACACAGATGGGTTGCTGGCATTTGTCCAAGTGGAGAGGAAAAAAAATTCAAACCTAAAAACCTTATTTAACAGTTCAGTATAAAATCTCTTATGCTTCTGAAAAGGTATAAAGAATAATATAAGAAACAGTTGGATTTCCACTACAGAGATTAAAAAGAAGTCATTGCTAATGCAGTTGAAGATCCTAATATAGCCCTCCTCCATCCTATTCTCCTTCCTTCCTTTCCCCCGAGGTAACCACTATCCTGAATTTTCTACGTATCATTGTTTTCCTTTTCTTTATAGTATCCACAGACTTCAGTTTATTTTTGCATTATTTTAGATTTTATTTAAATGGTATCATAGGATAAGTATTCTTCTTCAATGTCCCTTTATCATTCAGTATTATGTCATGGGCTTCATCCAATAATTGTAGCCTAGTTTATTCCTTTTCACTGCTGTATGTGCTGCAAAAGACCTCTTTAAAGTGTTAAAAAAACAAAGATGTCACTTTGGGGGCTAAGGTGTGCCTGACCCAAGCCATGGTATTTTCTTTTTTAATTGTACTTCAGGTGAAGGTTTACAGAACAAATAGTTTCTCATTAAACAGTCAGTACACATATCGTTTTATGACATTGGTTAACAATCCCATGACATGTCAACTCTGTCCCTTCTCGACCTTTCTTTTTTTTTTTTGGTGAAAATATACATAGCCAAAGATACACCGTTTCAAAAATTTCTACATGCACAGTTCAGTGACATCAACTACGCTCTTCCAATTGTGCTGCTATTCTCACTTTAGATGAAGGTTTACAGAACAAAATAGTTTCTCATTAAACAGTTAGTACACTTGTTGAGCTATGGTATTTTCAATCGCCTCATATACATGCAAAAGCTGGACAGTGAATAAGGAAGACCAAAGAAGAATTGATACCTTTGAATTACGGTGTTGGAGAAGAATATTGAATATACCACGGACTGCCAGAAGAACAAACAAATCTGTCTTGGAGGAAGTACAGCCAGAATGCTCCTTAGAAGTGAGGATGGCGAGACTTCATCCAGCTTAGTTTGGACATGTTATCAGGAGGGACGAATCGCTGGAGAAGGACATCAGACTTGGTAAAGCAGAGTGTCAGCGAAAAAAAGAAAGACCCTCAGTGAGATGGGTTGTTGACACAGTGGCTGCAACAATGGGTTCAAACATAGCAATGATGGTGAGGATGGCACAGGACCGGACAAAATTTTTTTCTGTTATACATAAGGTCACTGTGAGTGGAAATCAACAACAACAATTGAATTATTATGGTAATACATTTATGCATTCCCTGTTTCTTGGGCATTGGATCATTTCTAAGTTTTTCTAATACTTTGTAGTACATGACCCCTTGTGTACATGTGCAAGAGTTTTTTTCTGGTTGAATATACCCAGGAGTGGAATTGCTGAGTTGAAGGGTATGCACCTCTTTAGCTTAAGAGATCATGCTAAATTGCTTTACAAGGTGGATGCACCATTTTATACTCTCACCCACAACGTATGAGTTCCATTCTTCTAAATCTTCTCCAAAATTTAGTGTTGCCAGACTTAATTTTTGTCAATGTGGTGGGTATAAGATGGTATTTCATTATGATTTTAATTTGTATTTCTCTTATTTGAAGAGCATCTTTTTATATATTTGTTGGTCATATGTGTTTCCTTATCTGTGAAAGGCCTATTCCTGTCTTTTGCCCATTTTTCTATTAGGTTTATTTTTTTCTTATTAATTTATAGGCGCTCTTTATATATTTTGGAAATCAATCCTTTGTCAGCTATATGCGTAGCACATATCTTCTAGTAGTATGAGCTTGTCTTTTCACTCTCTTCTTGATGCCTTTTTTTAGCGTGCTTTTTCTGAAGTTTTTATCTTGAAATAATTTCAAACTTAGAGAAAGCTTCAAAGAATTCCTGTATTCCTTTCTCCCAGATTCACCAATTGTTAACATTTTGTCACATTTGCTTTACATTTTATCTATCATTTATTATTTTTTTCTTGAACTATTTGATAGTAAATTGCCGACATCACGATCTTTTACCCCTTTCCCCCAAACCTCTGCATGTATTTTAAAAAGACATAGACTATTCATTTATATAATCACAGTACAGTAACAAGAATCAGGAAATTTTAAATTAATGAAATACCATTATTTATCCTAAGAGTCCCTAGGTGGCATAAACAGTTAAGCACTCAACTACTTGCCAAGAGGTTGGTGGTTGGAACCCACTCAGAGGCACCTCGGAAGACAGGCCTAGCCATCTGCTTCTGAAAGGTCACAGCCTTGAAAATCCTACGAAGCGGTTCTACTCTGCACACATGGGGTCACCACGAATCAGGATCCACTCAAGGGCAACTGACAACAACAACATTATGCTACAAACCTTATTCAAATTGTGCCAATTATCACAATAATGTCCTTTGTGGCATTTTTCCCTCTGGTCCAGAATCTGATTCAGGGTCATGCACGGCATCTAGTTTTATTCACCTCATAATGTCTATTGAGGAACAAGTTCTTTATTTTAATGTAGCTGGATTTGTTGATTGTTTCCTTTGTGCTTTGCTATTTTGGAGACTTGTTCAAGAAATCCTTTCCTGAGGTTGTAAAAATGTTCTCTGATATTTTCTTCTAAAAGTTGTATACTTTTGCTTTGCATATTTAGGTCTTTAATCTACCTAGAATTAATTTTTTTGTTTATTACATGAGATAAGGGTCTAATCTGGTTTTTTTCATGTGGATAACCAATTGTTCCAATACTATTTTATTGTGTTTTAGGGGAGGGGAAGGGAAACTAGATCAATGGAAACAGAACAACCAAACAGTATGGAAATAACGAGAATACTGTCTTAGGCTGGGTTCTCTAGAGAAGCAAAACCAGCAAAGCGTGTAAATATATACATAGAGAGAGAGATTTATATTAGTAGTCATAAAGACTGGAATGCAGATCAGGCTGAAGGCTTCTCCTGATTCACCTAGCCTAGGGGGCTGGCAAACCAGTTGCAGGATCCAGTGTAAGCAAAAGCCCATGAGCCTTGCCAGAAAGTCCACTTGTGTTGGATGCAGGTCACACCCCTAAGAAAACTCCCTTCCAACTGATTGGCTACTCACCCATCATGGAGGTGATCATATTATATCAAATCTCATCATGGAGGTGATCACATCATTACATGGCTGTCAAACTACATCATAACTGCCAAACACTGAGAATCATGACCCAGCCAAGCTGACACATAACCTGACACATTGTGAAAATTGTAGCAAATGTCATGGAACAATTTGTAGAAAAATTGTTAAATGGGAATCTAATTTGCTGTGTAAACTTTCACCTAAAACACTATAAAATATTATTAAAAATTTTTAGTTCTGTGCCACATTTTTTCTCCCCTTCTATCAGGATCCATCTATTGTAGCCCTGATCAGAACAGTTGATAGTGGTAGCTGGGCACCATCTAGTTCTTCTGGTCTCAGGGTAGATGAGGCCATGGTTCATGTAGACTGTTAGTCTTGTACACTAGTTTCTTCTCTGAGTCTTTGATTTCCTTCTTTCTCTTTTGCTCTGGACAAGAAGAGACCAAGAGTTGTTGACCCAATACTATTTTTAAAAACTTTTTATTTTCCAGTAATTTTATATTCACAGGAAGTTGTAAAGATAGTATAGAAAATTTTCTTGTACCCTTCACTCAGTTTTGCCCAATGATTATAGATTACATAACCATAGTACAATTTCAAAACCAGGAAACTGACATTGGTACACTATATGTGTATAGTTCTAGGCCATTTTGTCACATGTTAATATTCATGTAACCACCACCAAAATAAAAATACAGAACTACTCCTTCCATCACCATAAAAATCTCCTTTGTGCTACCCCTTGATAGTCACACTCCCTCTCCCCACCCACCATCCCAAAACCTTGACAATCACTACTCTGTTCTCTATCTATATAATTGTGTCATTTCAAGCAGAATTTTTATTTATCTATAGTGTTTTTGAGATATCGCTGTGTATAGATATTTTTGCAATTGCTCTAGTTATGACATTATACATACATAACTTATCACAGTTTGCTGGTGTTGACATTCTACCAGTTTGACTGGCATGTGGAAAGTTTATCTCCTTTTAACTCCTTTCTCCTCCACTGTTTATAATTGGCTTAAATATTTCCTCTACATATATTGAGAACCACATTAGACAATGTTATGATTTTTGCTTCAAAGTTTATAGAAGACTCAACAGAAGAGGAAATCTATTGTATTTACCCCTAGTTTTACTCTGTCTATTATCCTTCCTTCCTCATGTTCCAGATTCCTTATTTTTCCTTATTTCCTTACTATTCCTGTTTCCCTTCTTCATGTTTCCTTTAGCCATTCTTTTAGAGAAGGTCTGCTAGTGACAAATTCTTTTTTTCCTTTACCGGAGAATTTCTTCATTTCCCCTTCATTGAAGCCAAAACCAAACCCACTGCCTTTGAGTCAATTCCGACTCATAGCAACCCTATAGGACAGAGTAGAACTGCCACATAGGGTTTCCGAGGCTGTAAATCCTCACAGAAACAGACTGCCACATCTTTCTCCCATGGAGCAGCTGGTGGGCTTGAAGAACTGACCTGTCGGTTAGCAGCTGAGCACTTTAACCACTGCTCCACCAGAGCTCCTTTCCCCTTCATTACTGAAGGATATTTTCACTGATTATAGGAATCTGGGTTGAAAACTCATTTCGTTCAGAACTTGAAAAACTTTGTGTCCTTACCTTCTGACCTTTATGAAAGATTTCTGATGAAAAATTCACTGTCACTCAAATTGTTTTTTCCCTGTAGGTAAGAACACTCACTGCTTTAAAGGTTTTTCTTTGTCTTTAGTCTTCAGAAGTTTGATTGTGGTGGTTCTTGTGGTAGATTTTCTTGACTTTATCTTGTTGCGGTTCGCTTCTTGATTCTGTAGGTTTATCTCTTTTGTCAAACTTGGGAAATTTTGAGCCATTATTTCTTCAGACATTTTTTTCAGCCTCACCCTCTTTCTCCTCTCCTCAGGAACTCTGATGACAAGAATGTTAGCTTGTCTATTATAGTCCCACAACTTGCTGAGGTTCTGGTCCTTTCTTTTTTTTTTTTTCAGTTTCCTTTTTGTTATTCCATTTGGGTGATTTCTATTGCTCTATCTTCAATCAACATGATGGCAATGGGTTTTGTTTTGGTTTATCTTCAAGTTCACAGATTCTTTCCTCTGTCTTCTCCATTCTGCTGTTGAGCCCATCCAGTGAGTTTTTAATTTGGGTTATTGTATTTTTCATTTCTAAAATTTCCACTTGGTCCCTTTACATATTCTAATTTTGGGCTGAGAGTTTATATTTTTTCATTTGTTTTCAACGTGTTTGTAATTGCTTGTTGAAGCATTTTTATGATTGTTGTTGTTAGGTGCTGTCGAGTCAGTTTCAACTCATAGTAACCCTATGCATAACAGAATGAAGCATTGCTCAGTTCTGTGCCATCCTCACAATCATTGCTATGCTTGAGCCCATCGTTGCAGCCACTGTGTCAATCTATCTCATTAAGGGTCTTTCTTCTCTCTTTTGCTGACCCTCTAGTTTACCAAGCATGATGTCCTTCTCCAGGGACTGTCCCTCCTGGTAACATGTCCAAAGTATGTGAGATGAAGTTTTGCCATCCTTGCTTCTAAGGAGCATTCTGGCTGTACTTCTTCCAAGACAGATTTGTTTATTCTTCTGGCAGTCTATGGTATATTCAATATTCTTCTCCAGCACCATAACTCAAAGACATCAATTCTTCATCAGTCTTCCTTATTCATTGTCCAGCTTTCATATGCATACGAGGTGGTTGAAAATACCATGGCTTGAGTCAGGTGCACTTCAAAGTGACATCTTTAAAGAGGTCTTTTGCAGCAGATTTACCTAACACAATAAATCGCTTGATTTCTTGACTGCTGCTTCCATGGGTGTTGACTATAGATCCAAGTAAAATGAAATCCTTGACAATTTCATCTTTTCTCTTTTTATCATGATGTTGTTTATTGGTCCAGTTATGAGGATTTTTGTTTCCTTTATGTTGAGGTGTAATCCATACTGAAGGCTGTAGTCTTTGATCTTCATCAGTAAGTGCTTCAAGTCCTGTTCACTTTCAACAAGCAAGGCTGTGTCATCTGCATATTGCAGGTTGTTAATGAGTCTTCCTCCAATCCTGATGCTGCATTCTTCTTCATATAGTCCAGCTTCTTGGATTATTTGCTCAGCATACAAATTGAATACGTATGGTGAAAGGATACAACCCTGAAGCACACCTTTCCTGATTTTAAACCACACAGCATCCCCTTGTGCTGTTCGAATGACTGCCTTTTGGTCTATGTACAGGTTCGCCATGATCACAAACAATTAAGTGTTCTGGAATTCCCATTCTTCACAATGTTATCCATAATCTGTTAGGATCCACACAGTCAAATGCCTTTGCATAGTCAGTTAAACACAGGTAAACATTTTTCTGGTATTCTCTGCTTTCAGCCAGGATCCATCTGACATCAGCAATGATATCCCTGGTTCCATGTCCTCTTCTGAATCCAACTTGAATTTCTGGCAGTTCCCCGTTGATGTACTGCTGCAACCACTTTTAAATGATCTTCAGCAAAATTTTATATTCATGTGATATTAATGATATTGTTTGATAATTTCTGCATTCTGTTGGATCACTTTTCTTTGGAATGGGCACAAAGATGGATCTCTTCCAGTTGGTTGGCTAGATAGCTGCCTTCCAAATATCTTGGCATAAATGAGTGAGCACTTCCAGTGCTGCATCTATTTGGTGAAACATTTCAATAGATATTCCGTCAATTCTTGGAGCCTTGTTTTTCACCAATGACTTCAGTGCAGCTTGAACTTCTTCCTTCAATACTATCAGTTCTTCATCATACGCTATCTCTTGAAATGGCTGGATGTAGACTAATTCTTTTTGGTTCAGTGACTCTGTGTATTCCTTCCATCTTCTTTTGATGCTTTTTGCATTGTTCAATATTTTGCCCATAGAATTGCATTACAACTCAAGGCTTGAATTTTTTCCTCTAGTTCTTTCAGGTTGAGAAATGCCAAGCGTGTTCTTCCTTTTTGTTTTTCTAACTCCAGGTCTTCGCACATGTCATTATAATACTTTACTTTTGTCTTCTCAAACTGCCCTTTGAAATCTTCTGTTCAGCCCTTTTACTTCATTATTTCTTCCATTCACTTTAGCTCTTCTACATTCAAGAGCAAGTTTCAGAGTCTCTTCTGACATCCATGTTGGTCTTTTCTTTCTTTCCTTTCTTTTTAATGATCTCTTGCTTTCTTCATGTCTGATGTCCTTGATGTCATTCCATAACTCCTCTGGTCTTCAGTCATTAGTGTTCAATGAGTCAAATCTATGATTGAGATGGTCTCTAAATTCAGGTGGGATATACTCAAGGTTGTACTTTGGCTTTCGTGGACTTGTTTAAATTTTCTTCAGCTTCACCTTGAACTTGCATGTGAGCAATTAATGGTCTGTTCTGCAGTCGGCCCCTGGCCTGGTTTGACTGATGATATTGAGCTTCTTCATCGTCTCTTTCCACAGATGTAGTCATCTGTCAGTTTGTCATACTCTGGTGGCTTGTGTTTTGCTGAGATGCTGGAAGCTATGCCACTGGTATTTCAAAGACAACAGTATCACCCACATAGACAGGTTTCATATAGCAGAGTTTCCAGAGTAAGACAGACTAGGAAGAAGGACCTGGAGGTCTATTTCTGAAAAAATTGACCAGTGAGAACCTTATGAATAGCAGCAGAACATTATCCGATATGGTGCCGGAAGATATGCCCCTCAGGTTGGAAGGCACTCAAAATACAACTGGGAAGAGCTGCCCCCTTAAAGTGGAGTTGGTCTTAATGGTGTAAATGAAGTCAAGCTTTCAGGACCTTCATTTGCTGATGTGGCATGACTCAAAACAAGAAGAAACAGCTGCAAACATCCATTAATAATCTGAATGTAGAATGTACAAAGTATGAATCCAGGAAAATTGGAAATCATCCAAAATGAAGAGGAACACATAAAAATCAATATCCTAGACATTAGTGAGTTGAAATGGACTGATTGGCCATTTTGAATAGGACAATCATATGGTCTACTATGCCAAGAATGACAAATTTAAGAGGAATGGCACCACATTCATCATCAAAAAGAACATTTCAAAATCTATCCTGAAGCACAACGCTGTCAGTGATAGGATAATATCCATACGCCAAAATGAAGACCAGTTAATACAACTATTATTTAAATTTACTCACCAACCACTAAGGCCAAAGATGAAGAAATTGAAGATTTTTACCAATTTCTGCAGTGTGAACTAGATCAAACACACAATCAAGATGTATTGATAATTACTGGTGATTGGAACGTGAAAGTTGGAAACAAAGAAGATGGATCAATAGTTGGAAAATATGGCCTTGGTGATAGAAAAAACACCAGAGATCACATGATAGAATTTTGCAAGACCAACGACTTATTCAGTACAAATACCTTTTTTCAACAACATAAAGGGCAACTATACACATAGACCTTGCCAGATGGACTACACAGGAATCAAATTGATTTTTATGACAGCTACTTAAACATCGTGGTCAGATAATTGCAACGTCTGTATCATCTCTGTGTTTGTGTTGTTATTTGTCTTTCCTCCTTTGAGATGAGACTTTCCTGGTTCTTGGTATGGCCAATGATTTTTCAATTGTATCCTGAACATTTTGGATATTATGTTATGAAACTTTTCATCTTATTTAAATCTCCTGCCTTAGCAGACCTCCCTCTAACTCCATGATGGTGGGAAAAGAGGAGGCACTACCCCTTTGCTGTCAGGTGGGAGTAGAAATCCAGATTCCTCACTTGGTCTCCACTGACACCCTAGGTCTCCACTGACACCACCCCAGCAGGGAGAAAAACATTCTACCACGTTGGGGTGGCAGTCAGGCTTTCCATTCCACCTTGGTTGGTAGGAGTGGGGATGGGGCTGTTTGGCTGGAGTAAGGCAACTTTAATGTCGAAAAGTTTTCTCTCTTGCTAGGCTGCCCTCTTCCTGGTCCTTCGGCTAGCGAGACCAGGCTTTTTGATGCTCTTTTTTTGTCTGTGCCCATAGACATTTCTAGATTGCTAGCTTCTCCAGCACCCAGTCTAGGATATATGAGGTAAAAGGAATCCCAGGGAACTCACCGCCTTGTCATTCCTCAGGTTCCAAGGTCCCTAGCCTGTCTGCCTTCTCTCTACCTTTCAGAGTCTTCTTATGTTTGTTTTATAAACAACGTCCAGGGTTTTGGGCTCTACTTAGCAGAAGAAATAGGGAGAAGTGTGTCTACCCCATCTTATCCCCAGTGCCATTTTAAAAAATATTGTTTATGAGCCAATCTGTTATTTACCTAAAAGATGACCTCATGGAATAGTTTTGATTCAAGGTTTAAAGAGCATCTCTGGGTAATAATTTCAGAGAGTCCTCCAGTCTCAACTGGTCCAGTAAGTCTGGACTCTCTTTTTTTTGTCATTGTTACAATTTGGGTCTTTTTTTTTTTTTTTTTAACATTTTATTGTGCTTTAAGTGAACGTTTACATAGTAAATTAGTTTTCCATTCAATAATTTATACACAAATTGTTCTGTGACATTGGTTACAATCCTTCCAATGTGTCAGCGCTCTCCCCATTTCCACCCTGGTTTCCCTGTTTCCATTCATCTGGTTTCCCTACCCCTTCCTGCCTTCTCATCTTCGGGCAAGTGTTGCCCTTTGGGTCTTGTATAGATGATTGTCCTAAGGAGCACCTTCCTCAGGGTGTTACTGTTTATTTTATAGGCTTGTCTATTATTTGGCTGAAAGGTGGTCTGTGGGAGTGGCTTCAGTGCCATGTTAGAAGGGTGTCTTAGGGCTATAGTCTCCGTGGTTTCTCCAGTCTCTCTATCAGACCAGTAAGTCTGATCTTTTTTATGAATTTGGATTTTGTTCTACATTTTTCTCCCACTCTAACCGGGACCTTCTATTGTGTTCCTGATCAGAGCAGTTGGTAGTGGTAGCCGGGCACCATGTAATTCTTCTGGTCTCAATCTAGTGAAGGTTGTGGTTCATGTGGGCCATTAGTCCTTTGGACTAATTGCTTCCTCGAGTCTTTGTTTTTTTTCACTCTCCTTTGCTCCAGATGGGAAGAGACCAATAGTTGTATCTTGGATGGCTACCCGAAAGCTTTTAAGAACCCAGACACTACTCACCACAGCAGGATGGAGAACATTATCTTTATGAATTATGTTATGCCAGTTGACCTAGATGTCTCTAGAGACTATGGTCCTTAGCTTTCAATGCTGGTATCTCAGTCCCTCGAGGTGTTTAGTTATGTCTAATAAGTTTCCATAACTGTGCCCCATGTGCTCTATTATATATATGAATATACATGCAGTACGTATAAATGTTTGTAGAAATATCCACAACCATGCCTATATTTGCACGTAGGTGTACTCCCGTATGACCTCACACACCTATTTAGCATGCATCCCTACCTATGTATCAACTTGTAAATTATTGTTTGTTGTTACTGTTGTTGCAGGATTGTATACGCTATAGTATTTACTATAGTTACCCTTTATTCTTGCATACCTCTCAGTGTCTTGCTTTGCTTTAGTCACATTGTGTTGACTTCCTCCATATTGTGTATTGCCGTTCCCTTCATCAAAATTAACAGTGCCTGGAGAGTGTCTACTAGCTATTTAGTGATTCTCCTTCCTCCCCGCTCCCACCCCTGGTACCATCAAAGAATGTTTCTTTCTGTGTGTAAACCTTTTCTTGATTTTTTATAATAGTGGTCTCATACAATATTTGTCCTTTTGTGATTGGGTTATTTCACTCAGCATAATGTCCTCTAGATTCATCCATTTTTTTATCATTGCATAATAGTCCATTGTGCATACGTACCACAATTTATTTACCCTTTTATTCTTTGCTATTGTGAATAATGTTGCAGCAAACATGAGTGTCATATATCTATTCATGTCATGGCTCTTATTTCTCTAGGATATATACCTAGGAGTGGGATTGCTGGGTTATACGGTATTTCTAGTTTTTTAAGGATTCGCCATATTGTTTTCCATAGTGGTTGTACCATTTTACATTCCCACCAGCAGCGTATAAGAGTTCCAATTTCCCCACAACCTCGCCAACATTTTTTTTTTCTGTTTTCTTGATCTGTACCATTATTGCCAGGTTGTGATGGTATTTCCTTATAGTTTTGATTTGCATCTCTCTAATGGCTAATGATCACAAGCATCTCTTCATGTAATTGTTAGCTGCCTGAATGTCTTCTTTGGTGAAGTGTCTATTCATGTCCTTTGCTTGTTTTTTAGTTGGATTGTTTGCCTTTTTGGTGTTGAGGTGTTGAAGTTTTCTATAAATTTTAGAGATTAGACCCTTGTCAGATATGTCATTGCCAAAAATTTTTTCCCAGTCTATAGGTTCTCTTTTTACTTATTTGGAGAAGTCTTTTTTTGTTTTTGTTTTTTTTATCATTGTGCATTAAGTGAAAGTTTACAATTCAAGTTAGTCTCTCATACAAAAATTTGTACATACATTGTTATGTGACCCTCGTTGCTCTCCTATACTGTGACAGCACACTTCTCCTTTCCACCCCTGATTTCCCATGTCCATTCAACCAGCTCCTGACCCTCTCTGCCATCTCATCTCACCTCTGGACAGGAGCTGCCCATTTAGTCTCATGTATCTACTTGAGCTAAGGAGCACACTCTTCACAAGTATCATTTTATGTCCCATAGTCCAGACTAATCTTTGTCTGAAGAGTTGACCTCAGGAATGGTTTTAGTTTTGGGCTAAAAGAGAGTCCAGGGGCCATGTCTTCCAGGGTCCCTCGAGTCTCAATCAAACCATTAAGTCTGGTCTTTTTACTAGAATTTGAGTTCTGCACCCCACTTTTCTCCCTCTCTATCAGGGACTGTCTGTTGTGTTCCCTGTCAGGGTGGTCATTGGTGGTAGCCAGGCACCGTCTAGTTCTTCTGGTCTCAGACTGATGAAGTCTCTGGTTTATGTGGCCCTTTCTGTCTCTTGGGCTAATACTTTCCTTGTGTCTTTTGTGTTCTTCATTCTCCTTTACTCCAGGTGGGTTGGGACCAATTGATGCGTCTTAGATGGCGCCTCACTAGCTTTTAAGACCCCAGACGCCAGTCACCAAAGTGGGATGCAGAACATTTTCTTAATAAATTTTGTTACGCCAATTGACCTAGATGTCCCCTGAAAGCATGGTCCCCAGACCCCCACCCCTGCTACTCTGTCCCTGGAAGTGTTTGATTGTATTCAGAAAACTTCTTAGCTTTGGTTTAGTCCAGTTGTGCTGACCTCCCCTGTAGTGTGTGCTGTCCTTCCCCTCACCTAATATAATGCTTGTCTACTATCTAGTTAGTGAATACCCTCTCCCTCCCTCCCCACCCTCGTAACCATCAAAGAATGTTTTCTTCTGTGTTTAAACCTTTTCTTGAGTTCTTATAATAGTGGTCTTATACAATATTTGTCCTTTTGCGACTGACTAAATTCACTCAGCATAATGCCTTCCAGATTCCTCCATGTTATAAGATGTTTCACGGCTTTATCATTGTTCTTTATCGTTGTGTAGTATTCCATTGTGTAACTATACCATAATTTGTTTATCCATTTGTCCATTGATGAGCACCTAGGTTGTTTCCATCTTTTTGCTATCATGAACAATGCTGTGGTGAACACGGGTGTGCATATATCTATTCATGTGACAGCTCTTATTTCTCTAGGATATTCCAAGGAGCGGGATAGCTGGATCGTATGGTACTTTTATTCCTAGCTTTTTAAGGAAGCGCAAAATCGATTTCCAAAGTGGTTGTACCATTTTACATTCCCACCAACAGTGTATAAGTGTTCCAGTCTTGGAGAAGTCTTTTGATGAGCACAAGTATTTAATTTTTAGCAGGTCCCAGTTATCTAGTTTATCTTCTGCTGTTTGTGCATTTTTAGTTATGTTTGATAGACTATTTATGCCATAAATCAGGGCCCCTAGCTTTGCCCCTGTTTTTTCTTCCACGAACTTTATAGTTTTAGGTTTTACATTTAGATCTTTAATCCATTTTAAGTTAGTTTTTGAGTATGGTGTAAGGTATGGATCCTGTTTCATTTATCTACAAATAGATATTCAGTTTTACCAACACTGTTTGGTAAAGAGCCTATCTCTTCCCCATTTAATGGATTTCAACCCTGCGTCGGAGATCAGCTGTCCATACATGGATGGATTTACTTCTGGATTCTCAATTCTGTTCCTTTGGTCTATATGTGGCTGTATAGTAGGTTCTAAGATTGGAAAATGTGAGGCCTCCTACTTGTTCTTCTTCAATAATGTTTTATTTATTCGGGGCCTCTTTCTTTTTCATAAAAAGATGGAGATTAGTTTTTCCATTTCATTGAAGAATGTTGTTGGAGTTTGGATCGGGATTGCATTTTATCTGTAGATCACTTTGGGTAGTGTTGACATTTTCACAGTGTTAATTCTTCCTATCCATGAGCATGGTATATTTTTCCATTTATGTAGGTCTCTTTTGGTTTCTTGCAGTAGGATTTTGTGGTTTTCTTTGTATAAGTCTTTTATGTCCCTAGTTAGAGTTATTCCTAAGTATTTTATCTTTTCGGGGGCTATTGTAAGTGATATTTTCCTGATTTCCTTTTCAGAGTCCTCATTGTTAGTGTAGAGGAATCCAACTGATTTTTATAAGTAGATCTTCCACCCTGCCACTTTGCTAAGTCCTTCTATTAATTCCAGTAACTTTCTTGTGGAATCTCTGGGATTTTCTATGTATAGGATAATGTCATCTGCAAATAGGTATAGTTTTCCTTCTTCCTTGCCAATTTCTATGCCCTTTATTTCCCTTTCTTGCTTTATTGCTCTAGCTAGGACTTACAGTACAATATTGAATAAGTGTAGTGATAAAGGGCAAACTTGTCTGGTTCCCGTTCTCAAAGGGAATGTTTTCAGCCTCCTTTGGTTTTGTATATATGCCCTAATTCTGTTGAGGAATTTCCCTTTTATCCCTATTTTGCTGAGTTTTTTTTTAATCAGGAAAGGTATTGGATTTTATCAAATGCCTTTTCTGCATCAATTGAGATGACCATGTGATTCTTTTCCTTTATTTTATTTATGTAGTGAATTACATTGATTGATTTTCAAATATTGAAACATCCTTGCATACCTGGTATGAATCCCACTTGGTCATGATGTATTACTACTTTTATATGCTGTTGAATTCTATTGACTAGAATTCTGTTGAGAATTTTTGCATCTATATTCATGAGGGATATTGGTCTTTTTTTTTTTTAATGACTTCTTCTTGGCTTTGATATCAAGGTTCTGCTGGATTCATAGAGTGAATTAGAGAGTATTCCTTCCTTTTCTATGTTCTGGAATAGTTTGAGTAGAATTGGATGTCAGCTCTTCTCTGAATGTTTGATAGTAGTCTCCACTGAAGCTGTCTGGGCTAGGGCTTTTTTTTTGTTGGGAGTTTTTTTATGATTTCTTCAATTTCTGTTAAAATATTCCACTTCAGTTGTGCTAGTTTAGGTAGGTAGTGTGTTTCTAGAAATTTGTTCATTTCTTCTAGGATTTCAAATTTGTTGGAGTGCAGGTTTTTTTTTTTTTTTTTTTTTTTTAACAATATTGTTATGGTCCTTTTTATCTCAGTTGGTTCTCTTGTAATGTTACCCATCTCATTTCTTATTTTGGTTATTTGCATCTTCTCATTCTTTTCCTTTGTCAGTTTGGCCAGTGGTTTGTCAATTTTATTGATCTTCTCAAAGAACCAACTTCTAGTCTTGTTGATTCTTTCTGTTGTTTTCCTGTTTTCTGTCTCATTTATTTCTGCTCTGATCTTTGTTATTTCCTTTCTTCGGTGACTGTGGGCTTCTTTTGCTGCTCTTTTTCTATTTGTTTAGGTTGTAGGGTTAAGCTATGGACTTGGGCCCTTCTTTTTTGTTGTATGCATTTATTGCTATAAATTCTCCTCTGAACACTGCTCTTGCTGTGTCCCAAAGGTTTTGATACGTTGTTTTCTCTTTCTCCTTTGATTCTAGGAATTTTTTAATTTCATTTTTACTTTTTTTTTATTACCCAGTGGTTTTTAAGCAAGGTGTTATTCAGTTTGCATGTATTTTGATTTTTTTCCTTGCTCTTCCTGTTATTGATTTCAGTTTTATGGTGTTGTGATCAGAGAAGATGCTTTGTATCATTTTAATGTTTTTGAATTTATTGAGGCTGGTTTTGTAGCCTAAAATATGATCTATTCTGGAGAATGATCCATGTGCATTGGAGAAGAATGTGTACTGTGCTGCTTTTGGGTGGAGTGTTCTGTATATGTCTGTGAGGCCAAGTTGGTTGATTGTGTTATTTAGATCTTCTGTGTCTTTGTTGAGTTTTTTCCTAGCTGCTCTGTCCTTCATCAGAACTGGCGTGTTAAAGCCTCCTACTATTATTGTGGAACTATTTCTGTTTTCAATACTGTTAAAGTGTGTCTTACATGTTTTGGAACTCTGTCATTGGGTGCATAAATATTTATTATGGTTATGTCCTCTTGGCTAATTGACCCTTTAATTATTATATAATGCCCTTCCTTGTCTCTGTGATGGATTTTGACTTAAAGTCTATTTTATCAGAGATTGATATCACACTCCTGATCTTTTTTGGTTACTGTTTGCTTGGTATATTTTTTTCCATCCTTTGATTTTTAACCTATTTTGTCTTTGTGTCTAAGGTGTGTCCTTGTAGGTAACATACTGATGAGTCTTTTTTTTTTTTCAATCCATTCTTTCACTCTCTGTCTCTTGACTGATACATTTAAACCATTTACATTCACTAGATTATTGATAAGTATGAATTTACTGCTGTCATTTAGCTATGCTTTTGTGTGTTTTTTAATGGTTTATATGTTCTGCTTAATTTTTCATATGAGTTCTTTTTGTTTATGGATTTTCTTTTCTTTCCCTTTATTATTGTTGATTTTGTGTTTACCGAGTCTGTACGATTTTCTTCTTTTTCATTTTGGTGAGTAGGTTTAGTAATTTTCTTTGTTGTTACTCTAAAATTTACCTTTATCTTCCTAAGTTTAAAACAGTCTGTTATTTCTTGATATTACCTTGCCTTCTTCTCTGTATGGAGGTTCTATAACTACACCATTTATTCCCCCTTTGTGTTTTGAAGTTGTCATTGATTACAGATTGACATCCCTGATTCCCTGTTTTCAGTTCTGTAGCTTTATTTTACTTTTGAAATGTCTTTATCTGGGTTGGTATCTGGGTGATACTGTCATGTGTCTTAATCTCAGGTTGTCGTCTGATGTCATTGGTTCTCTATCCAAAGGACTCACTTTAATATTTCTTGTAAGGTTGGTCTGGTTTTTACAAATTCTCTTAATTTCTGTTTATCTGGGAATATCCTAGTTTTGCCATCATACTTGAGAGACCAATTTTGCTGGATATATGATTCTTGCTTGGCAATTCTTTTCTTTCAGGGTTTTATATATGTCATCCCATAGCCTTCTTGCCTGTGTCGTTTCTGCCATGAAGTCATAGCTTATTCTTATTGGTGCCCCTTTGTAGGTGAGTTCATTTTTCCCAAGTTGCTCTTAGAATTCTTTCTTTGTCTTTGGTTTTGGAAAGTTTGGTAATATGTTTTAGTGACTTTGTTTTGGGGTCTATCCTGTATGGGGTTCATTGAACTTCTTGGATGGAAACCTTCTTATCTTTCATGATATTAAGCAAGTTTTCTGCCAACAGTTCCTCAAAAATTCTCTTTGTGTTTTTTCTCCCCCTCCTCCTGTCTGGAATTCCAGTCATTCATAAATTAGTCCTCTTGATAGTGTCCCACATATCCCTTGGGCTTTCTTGATTTTTCTTCATTCTTTTTTTTGATCATTCCTCAAGCATATCAGTAGCAAGGGATTTGTCCTCTATATCAATAATTATTTCCTCCATTGATTTAATTCTACTTCTATGTCCTTCCATTGAGTTTTCTATTTCTGATGTTTTATTGTTAATCCTCTGGATTTCTAGTTGCTGTTTTTGTATGGTTTCTAATTGTCTGTTTATTTTGTCATTTTGTTCTTGTATTGTTTTCCTGAATCCTTCTAGAGTTTTTTCTGTGTTTTCCTTGGATTTGCCTATGTTGTCCTTGGATTTGTCTGTGTTTTCCTTGATCTCTTTGAGGATCCTATATATAAGTCTTTTGAATTCCTCATCAAGTAGTTCTATTACCTTTTCTTTCCTGGGAAGGTTTTTGCCCTTTTATTTTACTCACTTGTTTGAGCCATCTTATCCTCTTTCTTCATATGATATATTATTGTCTGCTGTCTATGAAGCATTAAGTTTGGTGCTAATAGTGTATTCTCTGGAGGTCAGGGCAGGATTTCTCTGTATCTGCAGTGAGGGAGTGCTATCCAAATGGACAGGGTATACACACTGTGCATGGACTAATTGGCATATCAGTAGGTGGTGTGGTATCAATGGTTTTCAGTGCAGATGCAGATGGCTTGCAGGAAATGTTTGGGTGTGGAATGTGTGCTGTTGCAGCCAGGTGGACATTAGATGAGGGCACTAGGGTCTCCTACTCATTGTTTGGCAGGAGTGTAGCTGGTGCCTCTCAGGATGTAGCTGGCATTACTGGTGAGGTGATGGGTCTCTCTGGCCACTCACCTTGACGTGGGTGCAAGGAGTGTTCCCATTGGTTGCTGCGTTGGATGCTGTGTTTGTATACTGCCAGTTGTCAGGTGGTTGGGCAAGTGTGCACGGGTCACTGGTCACCGGGTGGGTGGCATGGAAACTTGCACCAACAGCCCAGGGTGGGCAGGCTCTACAAGGGTGGTCAGAGTGAACATGAGCCTTTGGTTGCAGAGAGGGGACGGTGCAGGGAGTGAAGCGGGGGGAGATGAAACCAATCCATGGATGCACACTCAGAGGATGCACCCCGTCTGCTAGTGTGCAATGAGAGCGAGGGTGCACTGCTGGTCTGTGGGCCCACAGCACAGGTAGCTGGGTGGAGGAGGGATCGTTGCCAGTCCACAAACCCCAGGCACCAGTGGGTGGGTGGAGTAGCAGGCACTGCCAGTATGTGGGCCCCCGGTGCAGGTGGCTGGGTGTAGAAGTGGGCACCACTTGTCCATGGGCCCCTGGCATTGGTGGCTGAGCGAAGGAGCAGGCACTTTCTGTCCATGGTCCCCTGGTACAGGGGATGGAGTGGTAGAGGTGCCACTGTTCTGTGAGCATGTGCAAGGGTGTGCATAAGGGAGGTGGGGGGGCACCACAGGTCTGCAGGCCTCTGGCATGGGGGTTAGGGGAGCAGTGAATGCAGTGAGTACACTTAACTTGCACTGTGTGGGGAGAGTTCCTGCCCGGCTCTGGACATGGATACAGAGTCACTTCTGCTTGGCAGAATGAGGTGATGGGGCTTTGACTGGAAATGCTGCTTGCTTTATCTCAATATGGCTGTGCTGGGAAGGTTAGGCTGGCAGGGCACCAATGATCATAGTTCTCTGTGTCCACTGTTTTTGTACAATCTCTCCTTCCACTTGACACTTGGTCCAATTCTTCAGCCTTGCCTTTGGTGCTCAGCATTCCAAAATTGTCATCTATATCCAATTCACTTGTTTTCACAAGTCTTTGTTGTAAGGGGAATGTTATGAGGCATCTGACTATGCTGCCATCATCTTGGACTGCCTCTCCAGTCTGGACTTTTTAAGAATTTGAGTTCTGTTCCACCCTTGCTCAACTATATCAGGATCTATTGTGTTCCTGATCAGAATGGTCAATAGTGGTAGCCCAGCACCATCTATTTCTTCTGGTCTCAGAGTAAATGTGGTTGTGATTCATGCAGACTTAGTCCTGTGGACTAGTTTCTTCTTAGAGTCTTTGGTTTCCTTCATTCTTTTTTACTCCGAGTGCATAGAGACCAGTAGTTGTATCTTAGATGGCTGCTCACAAGCCTTAAAGACCCCAGACTACTCACAAAACTAGGATGTAGAACATAAACTTCACGTGCTATATTATGCCAATTGACCCAGTCATCCCATGGGTGGTCCTAAGCCTTCAGACCCCATAAACCAATCCCATGAGGTGTTTCATAAGTATCTGTGTTTGTGCCCCCTATGTGCTTTATTGTATATATGAATAGGTATATGGATGCATACCCTTGAATATACATACACCTGCATATAGATACATCTATATATCTCCACCTATATACACACATATGCATACCTATACACTTGTATGCATACATACATACACATAGGTCCACACACTCCTATTATTTAGTTGTTGTTGTACAGTTGTATATTTCCTAGCATCTACCAAAAAGATCCTTTCTTCTTGCATACCTCTTAGTGACATCATTTATCTTGGTCAAGCGGTGCATGCTTCACCCACCTTTGGTGTTATATTTCCCATCCCCCCAAATAAGTGTCTACTATCTAGAGAGTGATCTCTGCCCCCACACACCTATCCCTGGTAACCACCAGTGAACGTTAGTTTCAGTACATACACCTATTCTTGTCTTTTTATAATAGTGAGATGGTACAGTATTTGACCTTTTGTGATTGACTTATTTCACTCAGCATAGTGTCCTCCAGATTCATCCACGTTATACAGGTAGTCGCTGACTTATGACGTATTCGAGTTATGATGAACCACACTTACAACCAGCTGTTTTCTCTTTTTTTATACATCTTATCATTTGTAATATGTACTACATACAATGTTGCAGCGTGTAATTTGCTGATGTTATCATTCTCATGGTCACTCACAGATGTTCAAAAATCTGATTTATAAAGATACTGATAATAAAAAGCAATAATATTGAAAACTAAAAAAAAGTATTTGATTTACGTCAAAACTGACTTACGATGGAGTCTTCGGAATGGGGACTACTTGTAATATACTTATAAAACTCATCATTATTCTTTATGGCTCCATGGTATTCTGCTGTATGTATGTACCACATTTTGTTTATGCATTCATCCATTAATGAGCACTTAGGTTACTTCCATATTTTTGCTATTGTGAATAGTGCTGGAATGAACATAGATGGGCATATATCTGATTGTGTCTTTAGTATTAGATCTCTAGTGTATATAAATAGAAGTGGGATTGCTGGATCATAAGGTAGTTCTATTTCTAGTTTTTTGAGAAAGCATAATACCATTTTCTATAGTAGTTGTACCATTTTTCAATATCACCAGCAGTGGATAAGAGTTCCAATCTCCCAACAACCTCTCCAGCATTTATTGTTTTCTGTTATTTTAATCAGTGGCATTTTTGCATCAGCAAGATGGTCTCTCATTGTAGTTTTTTAAAAATAATTTTATGTATTTTGTTGTTGTTGAGAATATACACAGCAAAACATACAACAGTTCAACAGTTTCTACATGTACAATTTAGTGACATTGGTTACATTCTTTGAGTTGTGCAACCATTCTCACCTTCCTTTCCTGAGTTGTTCCTTCCCCATTAACATAAACTCACAGCCACCTAAGGTTCCTATCTAATATTTCGAGTTGCTGTTGTCAATTTGATCCCATATAGATAGATAGCTCTTAAAAGAGCATAATATTCAAGGCAGACCTTTTTTTACTAGCTAAGCTAAACTATTGTTTGGTTTTAAGAAGATTTCAGGGGATATTTTTGGTTTAAGGTTTAAAGATTTTCTCAGGACAATAGTTTCAGGGTTCCATCCACCCTCCATAGCTCCAGAAAGTCTAGAGTCCATGAGATTTTTAAGTTCTATCCTGCATTTTCCTCCTTCTGATCAGGACTCTTCTATGGAATCTTCGATCAAAAAGTTCAGTAATGGTAGCCAGACACCACTCAGTTCTTCTAGTCTCATGGCAAAGAAGGCAGTTGTTCACGGATGCAATCAACCACACATTCCATCTCCTCCTCCATACCTAACTCTCCTTCCTCTGTTGCTCTCATTGCAGTTTTGATTTGCATCTCTCTAATAGCTAATGATGGTGAACGTTTTTTTCATATGTTTGTTAGCTGCTTGAATGTCCTCTTTGGTGAAGTGTTTGTTCATGTCCTTTGCCCATTTTTTAATTGTATTTTTTTTGTTGTTGCAGAGTTATTGAAGTTTTCTATATATTTTAGAGATTAGACCCTATCAGATATGTCATTCCCAAAGATTTTTTTCCAGTCTGTAGGTTCTCTTTTAACTCTTTTGATAAAGTCTTTTGATGAGCGTAAGTATTTAGTTTTTAGGAGGTCCCAGTTATCTAATCTGACTTCTGCTGCCTGTGCATTAATAGTCATATTTGATAATGTATTTATTTTTTAATTAGGTCCCATAGTTTTGACCCTATGTTTTCTTCCAAGAACTTTATAGTTTTAGCTTTAATATTTAAGTTTTTCATCTGTTTTGAGTTGGTTTTTGTGTATGGTGTGAGGTATGGGTCCTGTTTCATTTTTCTGCATGTTGATATCCAATTTTGCTAGCACCGTTTGTTAAAGAGACCGTTTCTTCCCCCACTGAATGGACTTTAATCCCTTGTTGAAAATCAGTTTCCCATAGATGGGTGGATTTATTTCTGAGTTCTCAATTCTACTGCACTGATCTATCTATGTTTCTATCATTGAACTACTACCAGGCTGTTTTGATTACTGTGGCTATACAGTATGTTTTGAGATTGGGAAGTGTGAGGTCTCCTACTTTATTCTTCTTTTTCAGTAATGCTTTGGCTATTTGAGGCCTCTTTCCTTTCCATATAAAGTTGGTAATTAGCTTTTCCATTTAAGTAAAGAATTTTGTTGGAATTTGGATTGGGATTGTATTATACCTATAGATTGCTTTGGGTAGTATTGACATTTTCACAATGTTAAGTCTTCCAGTCCATGAACATGGCTTAGTGCCATTTTTTAACAGTCCATCTTTTACCTTTTGATGTACAATGTTAGCTCTTGTCATATATCAGGTTTCTGTATATACACGGGCTCTCTATTCTGATCTATGGATCCATTTGTCTCACCTGAGCTGATATCAGATTGTCTTAATTACTATAGCATGTCTCTCCACCTTGTGTTGGTTTAAAATGGTATCTTTATGTTACTTGTCCCTTTGCTCTTTCATCTAAATTTAGAACAAGCTTGTGAAGTTGTACAAAAAAAATTGTGTGGAATTTTGAAATTTTATTGACTTAATAAATTAGTTTGGAAAGAGCTGAATCTTTCTTTACTCCATTGCATGTTCCTTTTCATGAACCTGTTATATCTCTACATTTATTGAAATCTTCTTTAATGTCCTTTAGTAAGATTTACAGTTTCCTCAATGAAGGTCATGCAAATCTTTTGTTACATTTATTACTTAAGTAGCCTTTTAATATTTGTTGCTACTGGGAATAGTATCTTTTTTAAATTACATTTTAAATTGTTTGCTGCTGGTATATAGAAATGCAGCTGATTTTTGTGTATTGATCTTATTATGATACAATCTTTGCAGTTACAGTAGTTTTGTATATATATATTCTTTTGTATTCCAGTTTGTATACTTTTAATTTCTTTTTCTTGTTTTACTGTGCTAATTAAGACCTCATTAGTACAATATTGGAGTTCTGGTGGCCCAGTGGTTAAGCATTCAGCTGCTAGCCAAAACGTCGGCAATTCAAATCCACCAGCTAGCTGCTCCTTGGAAACCCTATAGGGCAGTTCTGCCCTGTCCTACAGGGTCGCTATGAGTCAGAATCGACTCGATGACAATGGGTTTCATTTTTTGGTTTTTTAGTACAATATTGAATAAAAGTGATAATAGTGGGCTCTCTTTCCTTGGTCCTGATTTGAAAAGGACTGCTTTTAACATTGTGCCTTTGAGTATGAGTTTCAGTGTAGATTTTTGGAAGATACCTCTTATCAAGTTAAGGAGGCCCCCATTCTATCCCTGGTATGCTAAAATATTAAATCAGGACTGAAAATGATCATATGATTTTTAACCTTTCTTTTGTTAATGTGGTGCCGCTTACTTTAAAAGCCTTTTAATTAATTCAAAACCATTACTTACGTTAAAAGAACACAATGTTTTAAATGAAAGCTTTATTAAATCGCGACTGAAATAAAAACAATGAAGAGTCTGAGATTATTATAAGATCATTTATTACCTTAATCATATTTTAGTCAATAAAGGGATTTGGGGTTAACTCAGTTTTAAAGAGCTGTAAATCAAAAGGTTGTTTTTGCCTATAAGCAGGTCACATCTGCTAGTTTGTTATGTCATTTATAAAAATGTCAGGTTCTACACGTAGGTCTTTTTAAAGAAGTTGTGTTAATGAATTAGGATGATTGGAAAACATTATGCTTCGGTTAAAATAGAATTCCATCCCCAAGCCCCAGGGGCCTCAGTGCCTCCTGAAGCTCCCAAGTCCAATGGCAGGAAGTCTTAGAAGAATAAGCGAAAGGAGGGGTGGGAAACTCAGCACTCACCCCTTCCTTGACTGCTCTTAACTGCAGGTGTCAACCCATGAAATGCCTGTCTAGGTTTGGCTCTACAGTGTAAAATATATGTATTGTGGAAATGCAAGCAAACACTTATTTCTTTATGGATAATTGATAATGGCTTTAGTTAAGGGAGATAGTTTTTCAAAAACCAAATACATATTTTGGTAAATAATGATTTAATGAGAATACAAAATGATTCTTTGTTTTTTCTGGCTCTGATATTAACTCAGGGTTTTGTAGTTTAGTACAATAAAATATACACACTCATACACAGTCTACTTTCAGATTCAATATGATATATGTGGGTAAGCCAGAATTAGTGCAAAATAGTCCGCCTGGAAAAATCTTACTGAAATAGTCAAGAAGAGAAGCGATGGTTACAAATGTTATTTCCACAGGAAATTAATTAATACTTTTGTAATTTATTAATTAAAGAAAACAGTTTTTAGAAATATGTTTCAGCATATTATTTTCAATGAAGAATTATCTTAATAGAAATCTTGGTTTAAATTCTAGCTATGCTATTTATTAATTGTGATCCCTAGAGTAAATAATTTAACACCCTGCACCTCAGTCTCCTCATCTGTACAATGGTGACTGTAATGATTACCTCCTACAGTTGTCGGAAAGATTAAATGAATTGATGCATGTTGATATATAATAGATAACACACTCTCAGAGCATGGTATTTCTAATTCTCTTCTTGTAAAACAAGACTGTCATTCTGCAGTACAACCAGCAAGGACTCTGGAGCTAGATCACTTGGGTTGACTCCTGGCTCCACCACCTTGCTAGCTCTACGTCCATGAACAAGTTGTTTAACTCTCTATGCCTCAGTTTTCTCATTTGTAGAATGGGCATATTAAAAGCATTTTCTTCACAGGGTGGTTTTGAGAACGAAACGAGTTCATTTATGTAAATGCTTGGAACAGTACCTGGCACATAGAAATGCTATGTAAATGTTGTTGCTATGTGCCATCAGTCAAAACCGACTCATAGTGACCTCCGTGGCAGAATAGAACTGCTCCATGGAGTTTTCTAGGCTACAATCTTTACAGAAGCAGATTGCCAGGTCTTTTCTCCCACGGAGCTGTTGGGTGGGTTCGCACCACCAACCTTTCAGTTAGTAGCCCAACACTTAACTGTTGTGCCACCAGGGCTCATATAAGTGTTAGCTGGTATTGTTATTGTAACAAGATACTTGTGGCTTCTTGTACTGGCATATTTTTGAATCATTACATTTATAACTACAGCTGTGATCAGCAATATGCTTCTGATCCAGGAAGTGTGCATGGGTGGAAATTTCTGACTCGTATGCCAGGGTAGAGTAAAGAAGGTGGAGAAGGAGGCCACCCATTTCCCAGCTGCAGGCAGTGAGTGCTTTGCAAAAACAGCCGTCTTTGCACTTCTAGCTCTGTGCAGAGGGAGAAAGGAGCAAAGATATTACATAGCCCCCCAGGCACCACTCACCCTCACTAAGCCATTACTTTAATGAACACCAATATTTTTTAGTTTCATTGTAAATGTTTATGGTGAAAACTGTATTACAACAACATTAAAGGAATTTTTTGAAGATGAAAAATAAATCTACTACAAACACATCACATAATGTAAAAACTAATTTCATTTTTTCTATTTCCCTCTAGTTGTTCTTTCTGTGGGTATACTGTGTATATCATTGCCGGGACTGTGTACATAACAATTTTCTACTATTCTCTGTGTTTAACATTGATCACTAGCCCTTTCTCTTTTTTAGTCTTTATGATAGGCCATTGACTTGGTTTTCTAGTGCTGCTGTAACAGAAATACCACAAGTGGGTGGTTTAAAAAACAGAAATTTATTTTCTCGCAGTTCAGGAAGCAAGCATTCTGAACTGAGGACACTGGCCCTAGGGGAAGGCTCTCTCTCCGTCCATTCTTGGAGAAAATCCTTGTCTGAGTTTCTGTAGCCCTGGAATTCCTTGGCTTCTTGGAGATCTCCCCATGGCATCTATCTTTCCCCCATGTCTGCTTGCTGTCTCTGTCTATGATGCTCTTTCTATCACTCGGAAGTGATCGCCTATACTGATATGGCCTAATTAACACAACAAAGAAAATCCTATTTCCAAGTAAGATTACATCCAAAGGTATATCCCATTACCCTGTTGCGTCAAGTTGATTCAAATTCATAGGACAGAGTAGAACTTCTCCATAGGGTTTCCAAAAAGCAGCTGCTGGTGGATTTGAACTGCCAACCTTTTGGTTAGCAGCTAAACTCTTAACCACTGTGCCACCAGGGCTCTATCCAAAGGCATAGGGGTTAGGACTCCAACACATATTTTGCAAGAACACAATTCAATGCATAACAGTCATAATTACTCTTTTTTTTTTTTAGAAATCAAAATGTCCACTTTTTATATAATATAGGAGCACTCTAGATATGAATGATAACGAGAAAAATAGTTATAAAATAAAAGGACATAGAAGACCTACACCTCCTTATGGCAGGAAGGAAGAGAGGGAGAGTTTGCCTAAGAGCCATGAAATTCTGGAATCTGATTTTGAAACAGACTTCTATCCCAAATGTTTTATTTAATGTCTATTTTTAAATTTAAGAGAATTAAAAAGAATTTGCTTGCAGTGGGTACATGGAGGTTCATTATACTACTGTCTACTTTTGTGTATGTTTAAAATTTCCCCTAATTAAAAAGGTTAAAATTTTTTGCTTATGACAGGTTTTTCCAACACATTTAGGAATAGTTTAAAAAAATCTCTTGGTGAGCGAGCCACCACTAGCCCACCCTGCACCTTTGGGAGAATGCTTCTTATTAAAGCACCTCTTCCTTAAGAACTTCTACTTCTGTCTTCCGGGAAATTGCTGCAATGGAGTGTCAATCTACAGTGTCTATGGTGGGCATGGTGCTCTCTTAGATGTGGTACCTCTGTGCCATCTACAGCTTCCCACCGCATGCTGAGACCCTTCTTGTGCATCACTAAACCACTGCTGAGAACATCTTCTTTAAGAAGATGAGCAGGGAGGCCAGGGGAAAGGGAGGAGGCTGTAGCTGTTTCATCATTTGTGGTCTGTCCTGGGTGGGGAAGGAGCCCTGGTGGTGCAACGCTTGGCTGCTAAGTGAAAGGTGGCTGGTTCGAACCCACCCGGTGGCTCAGTGGGAGAAAGACCTGGTGATCTGTTTCTGTAAAGATTACAGCCTTGAAAACCCTATGGGGCAGTTCTACTCTGTTACATGGAGTCACTATGAGTCAAAATTGACTCGACGGCACCTAACAGCAATTGGGTAGGGGGTGACTGGCAGTAAGTGATGCTACAGTAGGCTGTATCCTCCCCACCCACCATGGGCTGAGACCACTGGACCTGCTGACAAACCCTATAGGTCATAGACCAGACTCACTAGAGTCACACTCGCTGTTGGGGTGTCCTGACAACGCACTTGTTAAGACCAGCAGAAAGGGCGCTGGCGATTGAACTCAAAGTTGACAGACGTAAAAATGAGTTGAGAGCCCAAGGCTCTCCTTTCTCTTGGTACTCTGTGACTCACGTAGGGCCGTCTCTCGTGTCCATGATGCACGACGAGGTTTCTAGTAACACTGTACGTGTCAGAGGCTTCTCTTATGGGCCTCTGAGAGGGGCCAGACACCGAGTACAAATGGCCTTAAATGTTAGATATTGTGCTTGATTAAAGAGAAATAGAAGACAGTTCCATGAGATCTAACAGATGGTCTGATTACGGAAGAAAGAAGCCAGTGAAGAAAACTTACAAAATAAGCACACTCGGTGGTGAGCTGTTTAGGGCAGGGATGGTGGTGTGGTCCCTTCTGAAATCCTCACAGCTAGCATGGGCCTGGCACTCAGAGCACACGACAAATATTCATTGAGTGACGGAATGGATGTTTAGGTTAATAAAGTATAGTACAAAACGTGTGCACAAGGAAACAAAGTAGGCAAAAGGTGATAATATCTATCAACAGATGTATGGATAAACTAAATGTGGTATACCCATGCAATAGAATATTTGTCATTAGTTACTTGCCATTGAGTTGACTGTGATTCATGGCAACCTCACGTACAACAGAACGAAACACTGTCTGGTCCTGCACCATCCCCATGATCATTGGTATGCTTGAATCCACTGTTGTGGCTATTGAGAATCTCTCTTGTTTTTACTGACCCTCCACTTTGTTAACCACGATGTCCTTTTCTAGCAATTGGTCTTTCCTGATGATGTGCTCAAAGTAAGCGAGCCAAAGTCTCAGCAGCCTCACTTCTAAGACGCATTCTGCTTGTATTTATTCTAAGACTGATTTGTTCGTCTTTTTGGCATTCCATGGTATATTCGATATTCTTTGCCAACACCTCAATTCGAATGCATCAATTCTTCTTCTGTCTTCCTTTTTCACTGTCCAGCTTGGAATGGAGAACTGATACGTGCTACAACACTGGGGAACCTTAAAAACATTATGCTAATGAAGAAGCTAGATACAAAAGGCCATACATTGTATGATTTCATTTATATGAAATGTCCAGAGTAGGTGGATCCATGGAGGCAGAGAGCAGATTAGTGGTGGTCAGGGGCTAGGAGACAGAGGGTGGAGAGTGACTTTGTAACGGGTACAGGGTCTCCTTTGGGAGTGATGAAAATGTTTTGGAACCAGATAAAGGTGATGGTTGCACAGCATTGTGAACGGACTAAATGCCACTACATCCCATACTCTAAAATGGTTAATTTTATGTTATGTGAATTTCACCTCAACTCATAAAAATGTAACAACAACAAAGATTTCATAGATCAGGGAAAAAATGTTTTGAAAAACAATACTGCTCTCTCGGGTCTTCGCTTCCAAGATGACAAAGCAGCGGAGAAACAACGGTCATGCAGAAAGGGCCATGGTCATGTGTAGCCTCTTCACTGCCAGAACTGTGCCCGTTGCATGCCCAAGGGCGAGACCATTAAGAAGTTTGTAATTAAGAAACACAGTAGAGGCTGTGGAGCCCTGGTAGCACAGTGGTTAAGAGCTTGGCTACTAACCAGAAAGTTATCAGTTCGAATTCACCAGCCGCTCTGCGTGGGGTTTGGGTTGGGTATGATGTTAATGAGGCAGGACTCAATCTACAAGATTAGATTGTATCTTGAGTCACTCTTTTGAAATATAAAAGAGAGGCGTGAGTAGAGAGACAGAGGGACCTCATACCACCAAGAAACAAGAGCTGAGAGGAAGCTCGTCCTTTGGACCTGAGGTTCCTGTGCTGAGCAACTCCTAGACCAGGGAAAGACTGATGACAAGGACCTTACCCCAGAGCTGACAGACAGAGAAAGCCTTCCCCTGGAGCTGGCACCCTGAATTTTGACTTCTAGACTTCTAGACAGTGAGAATAAATTTCTGTTTGTTAAAGCCATCCATTTGTGGTATTTCTGTTATAGCAGCACTAGATAACTAAAACACCATATTTGTTCATTAATTGTAACGAATGTACCACACCAATACTAGATGTTAATAATAGAGGAAACTGTGTGCAGGAGAAAGATAGGAACCTCTCTCTACTTTCTGCACAATTTTTCTGTAAACCTAAAACTGCTCTAAAAAATGAAGTGCATTAACTTGGAAGAAAGGCCTGGCGATCCACTTCTGAAAAATCAGCCACTGAAAACCCTATGGACACAGTTCTACTCTGACACACGTGGGGTTGCTGTGAATGGGCGTCAACTTGATGGCAACTTGGTTTTCTTTTATTTTTGTTTAATTGTGGTGAAAATATTCACAACAAAACATACGCCAACTCAACAATCTCTACATGTACAATTCAGTGATATTGATCACATTCTTCAAGGTGTACAACCATTCTTACTATCCTTTACCAAATTATTTCACCACCATTAACGTAAACGCAATGCCCCCTGAGCAAAAACTCTACCTTTCCCCTGTCCCACCCTGGTAACCATTAATAATCTTTGGTTTCTCTACACTTGCTTCTATTTCATATAGGTGAGATGATAGAGTATCTTTTGTGACTGACTTATTCCACTCAGTATGATGTTTTCAGGATTCATCCATGTTGTGGCACGCAGCAGACCTTCATTTCTCTTTGTGGCTGAGTAGTGTTCCATTGTGTGTGTAGACCGTGTTTGTTTGTCCACTCATGTATTGATGGACATTTTGGGTGTTTCCACCTTTTGGCTATTGTGAAGAGCAGTGCAGTGAACATTGGTGTACAGGTTTCTGTTTTCAAGGGTCATCCATGGCAACCGGTTTTTAATAGCGTGTATGGTCCCTGGTGCAAGTTGAATGAATAAAGTTAGATGAACCCCCTCCCCCAAAAGAAATAAAATGCATTAAAACTTAAAAAGAGAGAGAGAGGAAAGAAATACTGTCAACACGGCAATGTGTTCTACTCAGGTAGTGTGCACACCAGTATCTGTTCTATGAGTTCTGTATTTTCTGCATGTTCGAAAGATTAAATAAATTCTTTAGTTAATAACAAAAAATCTTCTGCCAAAAAAGGATGCATACTCTATAAAAAGCACAAGTCAGAGAATAAAATATAGAGTTGATATTTAAGAACAGAATCCTGTTCTCGTCACATGACCCTAGTCACTCATCTGTCTAATGTTCTCATGTGAGTCATTACAGCAAAATATTGTTCTACATAACTTGGATGTATTTGCTAATTACTGAATAAAGGAAAACTTAAAGTTTGTGCTGTGAAATACTAGACTACCCGATACACCAAAAACTTTCATCAGTCCTCAGATTATCTGACTTCTTCTAGAATAAAAAATAAGAACTTTTGAACAAGACATTGGAAACAATAAATTCCTCTTGACATGTTATTTCTGTTTATTAGGGACCAGAGGCCGCCACCGCTAAACCCAAAGGCCTAGATTGCTGTGGCCTGGACTGTAAGGCTTCCAAGGAGATGAGGTAATTAGTGGAGGATACTGATAGAATGGTATCGTGTAACTCCTGGGAAGAATTGTTACTCAGATTTCTGTGATGGGTTTGAGCCTGAAAAGAATCTGTTGAGAAAGGAGAAAGATTCATAATATCTCACATTTTCAGAGCCAGAAGGGGCCTCACAGAGTCTCTAGTTCAATGCTCATACTCAGAGAGGAACAGGCTGGGGAGGTTGAGGGGCGTGTCAAAAGGCACAATGAGCTGAGACTAGAGCGTGACTTTACTGATTCATAGTCAGTTGAATTCCTATTTTGTGTCTTGGAAGATGTGGAAAGAGTTAAAAAAAAAAAAAAAAAAGAAGTAGGTAGTTGAAATAAAATTCAAGATAGGCCATTTTATTAGAAAATAATGCTTTCTGTCCAGTACAACTAGATGGTGCCCAGCTACCGCCACTGACTGCTCTGACCGGGATCACAGCAGAGGGTCCCAGACAGAGCTGGAGAAAAATGTAGAACAAAATTCTAACTCACAAAAAAAGACCAGACTTACTGGCCTGACAGAGACTGGAGAAACCCTGAGAGTATGGCTCCTGGACGCCCTTTTAGCTCAGTAATGAAGTCATTCCCGAGGTTCACCGTTCAGCCAAAGATTAGACAGGCCCATAAAACAAAACGAGACTAATGTGGCACAACAGTCCAGGGACAAGGACTAGAAGGCAGGAAGGGACAGGAAAGCTGGTAATAGGGAACCCAAGGCTGAGAAGGGACAGTGTTGACATGTCATGGGGTTGTTTACCATTGTCATAAAACAATATGTGTACATACTGTTTAATGAGAAATTATTTGTTCTGTAAACCTTCATCCAAAGTACAATTAAAAAAAAAAAAAGGAAGGAATAAAAAATAAAACAATGCTTTCTAGAAAGTTCCCCAACTTCTGAATAAACTGTGGCAGGTTTTTCAGGATTAGATTAGTTGGAACGTAAGACCCTCACTGAAAATTTTCAGAAAGTACTCTCTTGCCTTTTTAAATGCAAAATAAGCAGATTTCAAAATCATTTCCCGTCTTTCCCCCGTGAATGGCAGGCTCTTTGGGTAGTGTTTATATTGTGAAGAGAGAGGTTAGGACCGGCCTCCTTCCCCATGTGCTGCTGCCCCCATCCAGCGTGGCCCAGGGGCTCTGCAGCAAGCACGGAGTGTTGCACAAGTGGTTGACATCAGTAAATGCATGATCGGTGGGATTTTAGAGAGCCTCCACCGCCAATGATACCCTCTTAATGTATTCGTTGAAATTAGCATAGGTTTTAAATGAGTTGTTGCTGTTCGCTTCCTTCTAGTCAGCCCCTGACTCATGGTGACCCCATGCACACGGCAGAACGAAACCCTGTCCTGTCCTGTGAGATACCCGTGATCGGCTGTGGATTGGACCCTTGTGATCCATAGGGTTTTCACTGGCTGATTTTTGAAAAGTAGACTGCCAGGCCTTTCTTCCTAGTCCATTTTAGTCTGGAAACTCTGCTGAAACCTGCTCAGCATCATAGCAACACACAAGCCTCCATTGACAGACGGGTAGTGGCTGCACATGGGGTGCATTGGCTGGGAATCGAACCTGGGACTCTCGCATGGAGGGTGAGAATTCTAGTACTGAAACATCTTCACTGCCTCATTTTAAATGACTAGAGGGGTACTTCTAAAGCCCACCACTGGTGCTCCTGTGGGCCTCAAGACCCACACACTTTAAGGGGGTGCTCAGGGAGTAAGGGAGCCCTGCTGGCACGGTGGTTAAGAGCTCGGCTGCTAACCAAAAGGTCGGCAGTTCAAATCCACCAGCTGCTCCTTGGAAACCCTATCGGGCAGTTCTACTCTGTCCTGTTGGGTCACTCTGAGTCGGAATTGACTCAACAGCAACAGATTTGGTTTTTGTTGTTTTTTCAGGTAATAAAAAACCCAAAATAAATAAATAAATAAACCCATTGCCGTTGAGTCAATTTCAACTCAGCGATCCTGTACGACAGAGTAGAATGGCCCCAAGGGTTTCCAAGGCTGTAATCTTTATGGAAGCAGACGGCACATGTTTCTCCCTTGGAACAGCTGGTGGGTTCAAACCGCCAACCTTTCAGCCAGCAGCCGAGTGCTTAACCACTGCACTACCAGGGCTCCTTGCTCAGGTAGTAGCTGGTCACAGTTCACTAATTCCACTAATGTGTTCACAGGTGTGCTACAAGATCATCCAATACCAGAATCAGAGACGAGAGCTTAAGCAAAGAGAAAGACTACTTTAAAAGCCAGAAACTGGAAGCGCTTCTAGTGGCCATTACATTCGCTGTACTTGCCATCTTCATCATTGTGGTTTTTATCTACATAACTGTGGAAAGAAAGCCACTCTTTGGTTAGATACGTTAGGAGTGGAGCCGACTCAGAAAAGCAGTGAGCAGGTGCCTGGTACCACGCCAAGCCTCCCACTTCAGGAAAGACCCACGAGCTACTGTGAAAGGAGGCCCAGCCGAAGCCATGTAAACGTCCTTGCCTGGTGCTGCTCTCACAGGCTGTGCCTGGGCTCCGTAGGAGGTAGAAGGAATAAGTGGGACACCCAGGCACCCGGGTCAAACAGCATGATGGGAAATTCCCTGTGTCATGCCAGCCATCATTAAAGGTGCTTCCAAGTATGCGCAAACTTCTAAAAAGAAAACAGTGCCTGGCATTTTTGTCTTTTTTGACTATAGTGATAACATATTGTTGTTATTAGCTGCCATTGAGTTAGCTTCTGACTCATGGCGACCCCATGTGTTACAAAGCAGAGTTGCTCTAGACAGTTTTCTTGGCTGTAATCTTTACAGAAGCAGTTTGCCAGGCCTTTCTTCTGTGGAGCTGCTGGGTGGGTTTGAACAGCCAACTTTTAGGTTAGTAGCTGATCGTAAACTGCTCTGTGAAAAGCCATAGATCACGTTTTATTCAGTCTTCAAACTGTATAGCCAACTATACCAAAATGAAACCCGTTGCGGTCGAGTCGATTTCAACTCATAGCGACCCTATAGGACAGAGTAGAACTGCCTCGTAGGGTTTCCAAGGAGCTGGTGGATTTGAACTGCCGACCTTTTGATTAGCAACCAAGCTCTTAAGCACTGCACCACGAGGGCTACAAGAAAAGTCCACAACAGATAATTAACCAAAGAGGAATGTGTATGGTTTAGCAAACACAAAGAAATGTACAACATCATCAGTAATGAAGGAAAACAACTTAGAACAAGATGTATTTTCACCTTTGAAATTGAGCAAGGTTTTACAAAGTTAAGGCCTGATGAGGTAGTGTAATTGATCATGGCCTCTGGGGTCAGGCACACCTGGCTAGGCCCCCGGCTTCTCCATTTATTGGCTCTGTGATCTTGGGTGAGTTTGTCACCCTCTCTGAGCCTCAGTTTCAACTTCTAATGGGGAAAGAATAGACCTCTTAGGATAATGAAGAATTTGAAGAAATAATGTATATAAAGAACTTAGTGTGGTCCTTACCTGACTTGCAGTAAGCAATATATACTTCAGCAATGTTACTCTAGCACAGTATGTCCACCTCTGGCAGGAACTAATCATAAATAAGAAAAGGTCCTAGGTATCGAGAAGTTTACCACAGCAGTTTTTATGGTAGCTGTCTTAGGCTGGGTTCTCTAGAGAAGCAAAACCAGTAAAGTGTATAAATATATATATAGAGAGAGATTATATCAAGGAAACAGTTCACGTGATTGTAGAGGCTAGAACATCCCTAGTCTGTGGATCAGGGTAGCCTCTCCCAAGTCACACAGCTGCAGAAGCTGGCAAGCCCAAGATTGGAAGGCCGGAGAGCAGGGCTCCCACTCACAGGCTGTGCAGATCGACAAATCCCAGGTTCGGCAGATAAGCTGACAGCTCAAGTCCCAAGAACGGGAGATGAGACGACAAGAAGCAGCCGCAGGATCCAGAGAGAGAGCAAAAAGCCAGAACGTCTGCTTATATACAGATGCAGGCCACACCCCCAAGGAGACTGCCTCATCTGATTGGCTACTCACAGTATATTCAATCATGGGAGCGATTACATTAAAACACGGAGAATCATGGCCCAGCCAAGTTGACACACAATCTTAACCATCACAGTAGGCAACATGTACAATCCATCCAAATTTTCCACAACAAGGGAATAATTTGATAAATTGTAGTATAGTCTCTTGATGGACAATTATGCAATGATTAAAAATGTTAACAGTGTGTTGATCGTGAATTTGTTTGTTGTTGTTGTTAGCTGTGTGGAGTTGGCCCCTGAGCCATGACGATCTCATGCACAAAGGAATGAAATACTTCCTGGTCCTGTGCCATCCCCATTATTGGTTTCGGATTGGTCCATAGGATTTTTATAGAAAATGCTTATTTTGAAATTTTTTTATAACAGCTTTATTAAGATAAAATTCACATGTCATACAATTTACCTACTTCGAGGGTACAATTCATATTCAGAGGTGTGCAACCTTCACTATAACCAATTTTAGAACATTTCCATCATTCCAAAAAGAACCAAAAACCACCCATTGCTGTCCAGTCGATTCCAACTCATAGTGACCCTACAGGACAGAGTAGAAGTGCCCCACAGGGTTTCCAAGGCTATAAATCTTTACGCAAGCAAACTGCCACATGTGTCTCCTGCAGAGCAGCTGGTGGGTTCCAACCACCGACATTTAGGTTAGCAACCAAGCACTTTAACCACTGTGCCACCAGGGCTCCTTCATTCCAAAAAAAAAAAAGGTACAAATTTGTTAACACTGCATTATCTTAACTGCATAAACACACTGAAAGAAAATGTCAAAATGTTAATGGTACTTCAATGGTGAGACTGACTTTTTTCCTTATTTCTACTTTTTCATACTTTTAAAGATTTCTATGGGCAGTGTGTATTAAGTTGCTAATGAAAGAAAATAAATTTTAATTTTTAAAAATCATATACTGTATTACAAATGCTTTAGGATGCAAGGAACATAAAATTCCAGTAAGGTCAGTGTCATGGATTGAATTGTGTCCCCCCAAAAATGTGGGTAGCAACTTGGCTAGGTCATGATTCCCAGTATTGCATGATTGTGTTATTTGATGTGATTTCCTTATGTGTTGTAAACTCTACCACTATGATTATATGTGATCTCCTCATGTGTTATAAATTCTATCACTGTGATGAGGTTATACTGATGAGGTTGACAAGATTAGTGTCTTAATCCAATCTCTTTTGAGATATAAAGGAGAGAAGCGAGCAGACACATGGGAACCTCATACCACCAAGAAAGCAGTGCTGGGAGCAGAGCGCATTCTTTGGACCTGAGGTTCCTCTGCAGAGAAGCTCCCAGACTAAAGGAAGACTGATGACATGGACCTTCCTCCAGAGCCGATGGAGAAAGCCTTCCCCTGGAGCTGATGCCCTGAATTTGGACTTGTAGCCTACTGGACTGTGAGAGAATAAATTTCTCTTTGTAAAGCCATCCACTTGTGGTATTTCTGTTGGAGCAGCACTAGATGACTAAGACAGTCAGCTTAAACAGATACGGGTTTATTTGCATGTCATAAAAAGAGGTCTGGAGCTTAAGAGATTTTCAACCAAATGCAATGTGTGGATTCTGATTCAAGTGAACTAACCGTAAAAAAAAATATGGTCAAGGAAATTCCAAACTGACTAGGTATTTGGTGATATTAGGAGATGCTTGATGTTATTGGGCTGTAGCAGCTATTCTGTCACCATGAGGTAAAAAGCATAAGCGAAAGGCTGAGAGAATCACGGGATACTGGCTTGAAATCTTTGAGCTGCTGAATTAGTTTAGTACTTAGGCCATCATGTTAGCGTTTAAGGTGGGATTTCAGCCTCCTCTCATTGCCAGCCATGTACTATGACATATTTCAGCCAGAGCTGCAAGGGAGGCAGGGAAAGTGAGTGTTTGAGCTTTAACAAGCTCTATATAGACAGACAAGGGAGAAAGGAAATTGGGTACAGGAATACAAGGAGCTAACTTACAGTGATGGCCACATGTACTTAAAAAGAAAACTTCTATGCTTAATAAAATCAAGCATGATAAAAAATAAAAACTTCCTTAGAAAGTCTTCTTCAGCATTTTCAATTTTTGCCAATGAATTTTTATAAATCAGATCCTAGAATGGAAGATTAAAGACACCACACAAGATATCTAGTGCCTTAACCATTCAAGGTTTCCGCCCCAGACCAGCAGCATCAGCACCTCAAACCCCAGCCTAGACCTACAGAAGCTACATTTTAACAACATCCCCAGGCAATTAAACTTGGAGAAGCAAGGCTACAGTGCATCCCTGAGAGATGCTTATGTAGGGGGTGTCCTAGCTCAGGCCTAAGCCAGGCTGACCTTAAGATTCAGGCCAGAGGACCAGTGGGCAAGTCTATCAGCAGTCTGTGAACTGGGGACTAGTCCCCTTTGGGAAAAATGTATCTTAAAGGAAAAGACCCAAGTCTGGTCCAAGGCAATGTTTCTCTATTCATTCATTCAATAACGTATTTAACATGTCCTGAGCACTTGCCATAAGATGACAAATAAGATACAGTCCCTGTCCCCAAAGAACATACAGTCTGGTAGTGGAGTGGAGAAGTAAACAGACTCTATAGTGCTCAGTGATATCCTTTTGATGGTGGGACAGGGTGCTTTGGGCGCCCTGAAGAGGGCAGTTTCTCAGACATTGGGAATGGACATGGGTGGCAAAGGATGAGCAGAACTCAGTCAAAAGAAGGCAGAGAAAAGGGTAAGGGAAGGAAAATTCTTCCAGGCTGCAGGAACAGTATTTTTGGGGGAACCACAGATAGAGCGAAGCAGTGGTGAGTCATGAGGCTGGAAAAGAAGGCCTTGGGGACTGTCTTAGTCATCTAGTGCTGCTATAACAGAAATAGCACAAGTGGATGGCTTTAACAAAAAGACGTTTATTCTCTCACAGTCCAGTAGGCTACAAGTCCAAATTCAGGGCATCAGCTCCAGGAGAAGGCTTTCTCTCTCTGTCAGCTCTGGAGGAAGGTCCTTGTGATGCATCAGTCTTCCCTTGGTCTGGGAGCATCTCAGCTCAGGAACCTCAGGTCCAAAGGATGCGCTCTGCTCCTGGCACTGCTTTCTTGGTGGTGTGAGGTTCCCATGTGTCTCTGCTCACTTCCCTCTTTTATATCTCAAAAGAGATTGGCTTAAGACACTACCAAATCTTATAGACCTCATCAGTATAACTGCTGCTAATCCATCTTATTACATCATAGTGATAGAGTTTACAACACATAAGAAAATTGCATCAGATTACAAAATGGTAGACAATCATACAATACAGGGAATCATGACCCAGCCAAGTTGACAGATATTTTTGGGGGGCACAATTCAATCCATGAGAGGGACCATGTTACAAAGTTTGAACTTAAATCAGGAGACCAATGCATGAGAAAAGGAATTCTTCTGAGAACTAAGCAAAACCTACCACACACTCCTCCCTCTAAGGAGCCCTGGTGGCACAAGGGTTAAGCACTTGGCTGGTAACCAAAAGTTTGGCAGTTTGAACCTACCCAGTGGCTCCATGGGAGAGAGACCCTGCAATATGCTCCAGTAAAGATTAAAACACCAAAAACCAAACCCGTTACCACTGAGTCCATTCTGTCTCATAGCGACCCTATGGGACAGAGTAGAACTGCCTTTTCCAAAGCTGTAATCTTTACGAAAGCAGACTGCCACATCCTTCTGCTACAGAGCAGTGGGTGGATTCGAACCACCGACCTTTCTGTTCGCAGCTGAGCGCTTAAACATTGTGCTACCAGGGCTCCTCCCTATAAAGATTACAGCCTAGAAGTCCCTACGGGGCAGTTCTACTCTGCTCCAGCTGCCTGCTACAAATAAGGGAGAAAACCAAAAAACCATTGCTGTCGAGTTGATTCTGACTCATAGCTGCCCTATAGTGACCCTATAAGGGAGAAGGGGGGCGGTTAAAACCCCTCTGCTTACAGAAATCTAGGAAGGCACTTGCCCTACTTTATGGACATTTGGGATGTGACCAAGTGTTTCATGATGGCCTCCTTAAGGTTCACTTCCCCTGGTATTTTAGGGAAAGTGTGCCTAGGTGTGTGGGGAGTGGGGCTGGCTGGAACCTCGAGACCGGTCCTTCACAGATGGGGAACTGCTGTCACCCAGCTGACCACCCCTCCAGATGTCACAACAACACAAGCTGTGAGTTTGTCTGAAATCTTAGATGTAATGAGGAAATTAAAATGTGAGGAGGAAAGAACCTTAACCCTGGACACTAAACAAATCATCCCTGGCATCCTAGGAAGGAGAACAACGGGGACTCCGTCAAAGGGGCTGTCTTCATGGGGGCCTCGCAGTTTCGAGTCTCGCCTCCGTGTCTCACGTTTTGCCTTCCTTTCCTCAGGACACCACCTTTAAACCTTCAGAGTGATTCTCTGCCCTGCTTGGGGAAATCCCACCCTCCCACACAGGGGAGTTTCAGCCCCCTCAAATCCTGTGGCCACTCCTAAACACACACACCCTCCTAAGGACATGATGCTGGGCCCAGACACAATGCTGCCTGAATCCACGCTAAGGAAGAACCTGTTAAAAAAAAACAAACTCCTACCATCCCTATAGGACAGAGTAAAACTGCCCCATAGGGTTCCCAAGGAGCAGCTGGTGTATTTGAACTACTGACCTTTTAGTTAGCAGCCAAGCTCTTAACCACTGCACCACCAAGGCCCCATATGCTAAGGAAGAAAAGCTCCTTTGTCTTAAAACAACATAATGTGCCAAGATTTCCCCTGCTCCTACTGGGGATAGGTTTGTTTTGTTTTACGCTATTATGTTTTTTTTTCTGATTCTTCTGCTTCTAGAGCACATCTGGGAACCTGGCACATAAGAACTGGGCCAAATGTGATGCCTTTCCAAACAATAGAGTCATCCACCCACCCACCCCCACCCCACCTTTAGCTACACAAGACCCCAGAAGAAGCCATGACATTGAGCTGTTCTAGACCTTGGGCCAATCAAATTCCTAGGCAGGACTCCCTCCCCTACTAGTCTCAGTAATAGGAAGGGGATCAGTGGAGAGACTTATTCTCATCTTGTCTGGAGCAAACTCCCATCTATCAAGATGTTATATTTTCCAGTTCCAACTACTCACCTTCCTCCCTACAAATCTCGGAACTTCTTGGGTCGGGGACTGTATCTTAATCATCTCTGGAGCTCCTCTCAAAGCAAAGGCTTCATTCCTTCCCGACGGATCCCATCTCATTGTCAGGAGGTTCCCATCCCAAACAGACATTTGAAACCACAAAAGTGATACCCTAGACTTTTCCTCTTGTTTATTCCCTAGAAGAGAAGTCCCTAAAATGAGCAAACCGCTGTTGAGAGGCATTCCCTGTCAACCTCATTATGTGCTGTTTATCCTTCTCACAGGCTGTCATTCCCGGGGCATCGGGAGTGCTCATTCCTATAAATGTCACTGTTTACCTCAGGGTGAGACCTGCCGCCCCAGAGAGAGAGTGTTCTCCATCTGATTACCAAATAGTTAAGTGGAGTGCTGCTTGGTGAAACAGAATCCAGCTAATTGCATGTCACACGGGCGCGTTGAATTTCCCCGGCTTGTGTTCTACATATGAGGCAGCGAGACCCCTTCTATCACATGCATGCTGTTTAAATCTCTACCCAGCCAACATTCAGGTTGGCAGATGGGAGACGTTCTTAAAGCCTCTATTTCTGTTTTTTCGATAGTCAAAGAAACACTGTGCTACCTCCCTTTAAAATAAGTAGTTAAGTACCGAGTTATTTTCATTGCCACACTGGTAAATAAAGAGGTGCTAGACCACACTGTTCATATCTATAGTAGTGGCTAAGAATTCTCGCGTGCAAGAAAACACGTTATTGATGTTGGAAAGATTGTCTTTAATTGCTGTTTATTTTTTCACACCCACCCCAGCCAAGAAAAGCTTTGTTGAATAAAGTCACATGAAGGGGCTGATCTTGGGACTAAAATTAAACTTTACTCTTTCCTGAAGCAAGAATTTATCTCTAGACTAAAGTAAGAAAGAGCCTAACCCGCTTGGCTTTTGATTCTGAGGAAGGTTGCCCCATAAACGCGTGGAAGAAAATTGAGGGGAAGCCAATTAGCTTGCGTGAAGCGATGCAAACTTGTAACAAGCTTGCTCACAAAGATCTGAACCTGTGAAAAGGGTACTCAAGGGCATGGCTTCCTGGTTACACTACCTTCTAGTTCATGTTGCAAAGTCAGTGAGTGAAGGGCAGGAAAAAATCTGTGGAAGTGTCACAGTTGTGTGCTAATTAGCGTTGTGACAACGCACTCTTGAGCATCACAGGACCTCATTCACTGGAAATCGAGGGCTGCTGCGAATGTTCTGTGTGGGCAGTAGCCTAAACACACCCTGCCTGATGAATCAATGTCTAGAGAGCCAGGAGGCTGCTCTTCTAGGTACACTGCAGACGCCGGTGGGAACATCTCTCCTCGTTTCCTGGCAACAGGGAGTACTGTGACAGCTACAGTTCCTAGAGATCCATTGTTAAAACCCGTCTTGGGAGTTCAAGAATTACCTAAAAATATGGGGAGGGAACAGGATGAGTTTGTCTTTTTTTGGGTTGCAACTAGGGGTTTTTTTGGCCCTTAGGAGAAGAATGGGTTATTGATGTCCATTACTGTTCTGATTAGAAAAAAACAGTTGCCGTTGGGTCAGTTCTGACTAGAGTGCAGAGTAGAACTACGCTTCACAGGGTTTTCAAGGGCTGGTTTTTCAGAAGTAGATTGCCAGGCGTTTCTTCTGAGACACCTCTGGGTGGATTCAAACCTCTAACCTTTCAGTTAGCAGCCAAGCATATTAACTGTTTGCACCACCTCAGCTCTTTTCCCTTTCACAGGACTGATGCTGGGCAACCCGCCAACTCTGCAAATGGTGAAACAAAGAGAAGGGCCCTGTGTATAAATTTGCCATGTGCGTAAATAAGGATGGTTTTGCTGCTGTGAAGAACATGTCTCTCCCAGTTATTGTACTGGAGCAATAAAACCTTGTCTAAGAAGGGCAACATGGGGGAAAGTTCTTTGAGCAGGGGATCAGGGGACCAAGGAGCCAGATTCCAATCCCAACTCTGCCCTTGTCTACTGGCAGGAATCAAGAACTTTCCTGGGACCTCAGTTTCCACATCTGTAAAATGAGCACCAGAATTCTATGAATCAGAAACTAAGCAGCTGTCCACAGCATTTGATCACAGTATCTGGGTTCTCATCCTGGGGGTCCTGCAAGTGGTGTAAGTGAGCCCAGTAACTTGCGGAGTGCACATTGTGCCAGAGCTGGCAGCAGCTCCCCAGCCTAGCCAATAGCTGCCATGTGTGAATATGGGTTGAATTTTTTTTTTTTAATAAATAATATTTTATTGTGTTTTCAGTGAGGGTTTACAGAGCAGTTTAGGTTCTACACAAATTGTTCAGTGACACTGGTTACATTCTTCACAATGCGTGAACCTTCTCAGTATTTCTGTTCTGGTTATTCCATTTCCATTAATCTAGTTTCCCTGCCCACTTACATTCTCATCTTTGTTTTTGTTTTTATTGTACTTTAGATGAAGGTTTACAGAACAAACTAGCTTCTTATTAAACCGTTAGTACACATATTATTTTGACATCGGTTAACAACCCCACGACATGTCAACACTCTCCCTTCTCGACCTTGGGGTCCCTATTACCAGCTTTCCTGTCCCCTCCTGCCTTCTCACCCTTGCCCCTGGACTGTTGTGCCCCTTTAGTCTCGTTTTGTTTTATGAGCCTGTCTCATCTGTGGCTAAAGTGTGAACCTCAGGAGTGACTTCGTTACTGAGCTAAAAGGGTGTCCGGGGGCCATACTCTCAGGGTTTCTCCAGTCTGTCAGGCCAGTACATCTGGTCTTTTTTTGTGAGTTAGAATTTTTCTCCAGCTCTGTCCGGGACCCTCTATTGTGATCCCTGTCAGAGCAGTCAGTGGTGGTAGCCAGGCACCATCTAGTTGTATTGGACTCAAACTGGTGGATGCTGTGGTAACTGTGGTCCATTAGTCCTTTGGACTAGTCTTTCCCTTGTGTCTTTAGTGTTCTTCATTCTCCCTTGCTCCTGAAGGGGTGAGACCAGAGGAGTATCTTAGATGGCCACTCACAGGCTTTTAAGACCTCAGACACTACCCACCAAAGTAGAATGTACACCATTTTCTTTATAAACTATGTTATGCCAGTTGAGCTGGATGTTCCCTGAGAGCATGGTACCCACAGCCCTCAGAATGTGGGTTGAATTTTCAAGAGAAGTAAAAATACTGGATAATTATGTGAAAGTTCTGAATTCTTCAGGTTGGCAACTAATTTTTAAAAAATTTTTTAAGCGTGTGACAAATAAAATACATCTGCAGTTTGGAGTCTGCTGCAAGCCTCTAGTTTTCTACCTCTGTGTAGAAAGCCAAACGTTACCATCTGGCTTCCTTTTCTTCCTTCCTTGCCATCTTCCCACTCCATACTTTTCCTTCAATAACAGGTTGTAGTCAAGACAAACTGTACCTGGATAAGTCTTTCGGCTTCCCACTTTGTGTGTCCATGGGAACCCAACCAGAACATGCCAGAACTTACCTTCTAGCAGAGCCCGTCAGAGATCTGGGGTACTTATGAGCATTCCGCTAGCCCCAAACTCACTTTCACTCCAAGAATTCCATGCATTCTTACTATTATTTTCTTGGTTTTCCTAATGGTTGTTATTGTTGCTAGTTGCCATGGAGTTGGCTCTGACTCATGGCGACCTTATGTACAACAGAACCAAACGTTCCCCAGTTCTGTGCCATCTTCATGATCCCTGGTATGTCTGAGTCCATCCCTGTGGCTTTTGTGTCAATCCATCTCACTGAGGGTTTCCCTGGTTTTTGCTGACCCTCTATAGCTCTTAACGTCCCCATCACTCTTGACGTCTGCAACCTCTTTCCTTTGATTCCTCTTTTAAAACCAATCGACTTACTTAACATTACTTATGTCCACTCTCACTCCCATATTCAGAGGTCAGACAGTATCGTTCATCTTGCTTGATTGTTGACAAGCATGGAAAATTCATCCCAGAGCATGAGATGAAGTGGTTTTACTTCATCAGATTAGCTGCAGCCATGCAGATACTAGAGGTCGCTTGTACTGTATTTCACTTTCGAGCCCCATATTGCAACTTGGCAAAAGAACATAGGCAGCAATCTGCACTTGCCAGCAGCTTTATTTAAAGGAGGGACGTTGCTGGCAAAAGTAGGCCATTTGGAGAGGTGAAGGGAACACATTGCTAATCAGCTGCCAGTCCTCTGCCTGCTTATACCAAATGTGGTAGCAAAAAGGAGAGATTCGGGCATTTCCTTAGGCTAGGCTTTCTGCAGTTAATTCTCAGGAACAGCACAGATGTCTCCTGCTTGTAAGAAGCCGTCACACCAGTTCTTTCTGACGCAATACGCTCTCCCAAAGTGAGAAGCAGGTATTGCCTGGATCAACAGATCTGCGTTCTCAGCAGCCCCCGCTGGCGATGGGAGGGGTGTGCCCTGCATTCCATGAGACTCTGCTGGGCTCTACAGTTTGGAAGGTTCTGTGTTCCAGTGTGGCCTTCGGCCTAGTGATGTCTTATTCATACAGCAGTTTTTTTCCAGATCACTGTGGTTTGCCTCTTTGAGCGATGTGGCAATTTTCATCCTGAGTATCATTCTGTTCCACCACCCTTTTGTCAGTTTGTCGTACTGGGGTGGCTTGCGTGTTGCGGTGATGCTGGAAGCTGCGCCACCGGTATATCAAATACCAGCAGGGTCATTCACGGTGGACAGATTTCAACATAGCTTCCAGACTAAGACAGACTATGAAGAAAGGCCTAGTGATCGACTTCCAAAAATGAGCCAATGGATCACAACAGAACATCCTCTGACTTGCTTTCTTTGGACACATCATCAGAAAGGACCAATCACTGGAAGGGGACAACATGTCTGGTGAAGCAGAGGGCCAGCAAGGGCAAGGGAGACTCCCCGTCAGGTAGACTGGCACAATAGCTGCAACAATGGATTCAGACATGATAGCTAAGGTCTCTATGACTTGAAGTCAACTTGATGGCAGCTTTATCTACCTATCATTCTGATGAAATTGATTGAGGGCCTATTGTGTGCCAGGTGGTGTGCTAGGAGTGAGGGTAAAATGACAAGTAAGACACTGTCTCTTCCCTCAAGAGGCCCATGACCTAGTGGGGGACACAGAACACAAACAAATTTTTATAAGTTGTCCTGAGCATTTAGGAGTCCTGCCCAGATGCCCTTCCCTGGGCCAGTGTACCACCCTTGCTGCATGGGTTGGCTGCTAAAGGCTTATGGCTGCCCCTCTCCTCCTGCCAGTCGCCCTCAGCTGATGGGGCCGCCTCTCCTGGTAAGTTATACCCATCGCTGGGCAGCCCACAGCCAATGGCTAACTGATATGAAGAAACAAAAGGCCAGCCCCTTGGCCTCAAGGTGGGGAGAGGATAATCTTGCAATGTCATTTATGCTCCAATGACCCCACCCATCCACCGTGACTCAGGCTAGGACTAGATTTTACCTGAGATATGGCTTTCCTTGGCCCCATTCCTTTGTCTGTTCGGCTCCAGCCCCTCACAGGTCTTTCTGGAGACATTCCTGCAATATGTTACATGCCACAAATCCCTTTTTCATGCTCTGCCCCTAGGAAAACTGACCTATGACAGTGTTATGGGGGCAGTATTGCTAGAAACCTCCCTGAAATTTTATACCGTTCTTTACCTTTTTAAGCAAAGGGTCTTGACTATGATTTTGCATATTTTGAATGAGGGTATTGAGTTAGATAATCTCACTGCCAACCCTTAGGTGTCTTTGATTTTATAACCTTGAGCATCACTTTGGGGAGGATGTGGAAGAGAGAGACAGACTTGGGTTCAAACTCTGACCAAACCACCTAACGGCTCAGCGTCCTTGCAGGTTGCTTGGTCTTGCTGACCTGCAGTTCCTTCATCTTCAGAATGGTGAACGATAACCGTTTCGTAAGGTTGTTATGAGGATTACATTAAACAATCTATACAGAAGCACACAGTGCAGTGCCCCAAATAAACCATAGCTGTTATTAATATTAATGTTATTTTACCACCACACTGAAGCAGGGATTCCGTAGGGGGGCTATAGAGGCCTCTAAGGAGTCCCTGGGTGGTACAAACGGTTAAACTCTTGGCTAGTAACTGAAAAAATGGTGGTTCCAACCCACCCAGAGGTACTTCAGAAGAAAGGCCTGGTGATCTACTTCTGAAGGTCACACAGCCATTGAAAGCCCTACGGGGCAGTTCTGCTCTGCACTCATGGGATCACCATGAGCTGGAATTAACTCTATGGCAACTGGGTTGGTTTTGGTTTTAGAGGCCTATTGAACAGCTTGCCCGTACGCTGCACACAGAGTGCTCCTCGACAGCTGTGCTTTCTGGGTGGTTGCTTTTCTTTGTTTCTTCCTCCGCTTTCAGACTGTCAGCTCTCTGGAGAAGCTCTTCCCTGCATTTGAATTTTCTGACTAATCTGCCGCAGGTTGGAGAAACCTCTAACCAGACTTATTAGAACTGATTTGAGGGGGGTAATTAAATCTCTTGGTCTAGTCTGTCTTGTAGCATGGTAAGCTGTGGATGAGTAGCTGTCAACGAGATTGTGAACTCTTAGGGCACAAGGACCATTGATTAATCATCAATCGATCTCCAACACCCAGCCCAGTGCCAGCAGTCAGTAGGGATCCAATAAATGTTAGCTATAAGGCAATTTTTTGGAATACGATTTTATAAGGATTGAAAACAGAATACAAGTAAAAAAAAATACCTCAAAATGGGGGTCTAAGGACCTGCTGCATGAGTCAAGTGCCTAAAGTTTCCTCCTGGATGGTTGAGGCTTTCTGAGGTAAGGGATTTTGAGATAAAAATAGGTATTAATATATGTGTGGATTTTGAAAGAAGGAAAAATAAACCCAACCCCATTGCGTTGAGGCAGTTCTGACTCATGGTGACCCCATATGTTACAGAGTAGAACTGCTCCGTAGGGTTTTCTTGGCTGTGCTCTTTATGGAAGCAGATTGCCAGGACTTTCTTCCACCAACCTTTAGGTTAGTACCCATTGCCACTGAGTCGATTCTGACTCATAGTGACCCTATAGGACAGAGTGGAACGGCCCCACAGGATTTACAAGGCTGTAATCTTTACGGAGGCAGATTGAGTGCAAACCATTTGCACCACCCAGCTTCCAGAAAGGAGAACAGGGAGGATGAAACTTACCTTTCATTTATGTTAGTATGAGACCTAAAACTCAGAGTTAAAATTCTGCTTTTCTTTTCCATCATCCCCGTGATGGGCAGAGTGTCTTAATATTAAGTGTTTTGCAAACAATACAGAAACCCAAGGAAAAACCCACGTGGGGTGTTTGTCACCTGTAGCTCCTAATCACCTCCTGTCACTCTCCTTTGATGTCTTTCTTGCCTGTTGGCTGAAATGACACAGACTCTCCCTGCCTGTTTTTGGGCTGAGTAGTTCCTTGCTCTTGGAGGGTGGGACACAAGCCAGAAGAGAGAAAAGTAAGATGCTTAATCAGCTGTCTTTACTGTCCAGGCCACCAGACAGAGGTGGGAGGAGAGCTGGTTCCTTTGAGATCAAATTCCAGAAACTGCTGCAATAGTACATTTTGTTCACACAACAATTAAACTGGCTAAACAAATGTCTGACCCCAGGATTGCTGGCTCAGAGCCCAGATTCAGTCTACTTCTCTGTATAATACGAGCCTACAAAGCAAGAATCTGTGCTGGGCTGCCTTGGGCCTGGTGAGGGAACATTTTTCTGTTTTAATCTCAAAGGCTCAGCAGCTTGTGGGCAAATCTGATTTGGCCAAAGCCAAGTGGAGATGAGGCATCTCCTCTGGGTCCTTCAAAAGGCGGGTTTAGACTGAAGGCTCAGGATCATTATCATACTGTCTTAGGCTGGGTTCTCTAGAGAAGCAAAACCAGTAAAGCATATAAACATATATATAGAGAGAGAGGCTTATATCAAGGCAATGGCTCATGCAGTTGTAGAGGCTGGAATTTCCCAAATCTTTGGATCAGGATAGAGGCTTCTTCTTGTTCACGTAGCCACAGGGGCTGGTGAACCCAAGATCAGCAGGTTGGAGAGCAGGGCTCTTGCTCACAGGCTGTGAAGATCGACAAATCCCTGCAGGCAAGATGGCAGGTAAACTGCTAGCTCAAGTCCCAAGAACTGAAGGTCAGACGAACAGGAGGCAGCTGCAGGATCCAGAATGAGCAAAAGCCCACAGGCTTGCCAGAATGTCCGCTTATATTCAGTACAGTCCACACACCCAAGGAAACTCCCTTTCAACAGACTGGCTATTTATAGTAGAGTCCATCATGAGGGTGCTTATATATCAGATCTCAACAGAAAAGTGATCACAACATCATATGACTGCCAAAACTCTGAGAATCATGGTCCAGCGAAGTTGGCCCTCAATTGCAATCATCACACACACCAACCAACCAAAACCAAACCACTTGCTGTCGAGTTGATCCTGACTTATGGTGACCCCATGTGTTACAGAGTAGAATTGTGCTCCATAGAGTTTTCTTAGCTATAATCTTTACAGAAGCAGATCACCAGGACTTTCTTCTGTGATATCGCTTGGGTGGGTTCAAACTGCCAACCTTTAGGTTAGTAGACAAGTGCAAACCGTTTGCAACACGCACAGACCTCCGTTATCACACAGTGTAGAAATGGTGACATTGTGGAGCATCTGACCTCCTCTAACTTCAGGAGCGGAAGGAGATAGAATCAAGATCAGCCATCCAAGGCTGATTCCTATGAGGTGGAGGTCAGACTTACCTCCTCTCTCCAACCTTTTTACCAGCTCTGACACTATCTGTACCTCCCATGACACTCTACTTCTCTGCTGGGTTCAATAATTCATTGCAATGGCCACACAGAACTTACAGACAATACTCACAATTATATAGCCTGTTAGGTAAGTAACAGGTTACAATTCAGGACCAGGAACAACCCAGGATACAGTTCTTTGGTCCGGACAGCTTCTAGGTGTATCCACAGGCAGGCCTCTCCCTGGCACCTCTCAGCCCTTGGCACTTCAGGCCTCTTGGGCCAGCCGGGCCTCTGTCCAGCTCAGGCAAGTGTTACAAAGCTCTTTAGCTCCACCAATAAGTGCCCAGAGGCATACCACTCTGCTAATAAGCCTCAGCCCAAAGGCACTCAGCTCTCTCTTACTCTGTGGGTCAGTGAGCCTAGCTCTGCCGACAAGTGCCCAAAGGCACCTCACGCCACCAGCAGGCCTCCTGCCCAAAGGTGCTCAGCTGACTGGGAAGCCCACTGTCCAGTGCTGTCTCCTGCCAGTCTTCTGGTTCTTTTGCCTCTGCTGCTATCATTTCTTTGCTGCTACTTGTCACCGTCTCCAGTGATACAGCTGTCTCTCTGTCTCCTGGATCTAGCAGGTTCTCAGTGCAGGAATCCTGGGTCCAAAGGACACACTTCATTACTAGCTCTTCTTTCTTGGTGGTAGTCAGGTTCCCCCTTTCTGCCTCTGGGATGGCTCATTTTAAGCCTAGTGGGATGGCAAAACTGACCAATGCCCTCATTAGGGTTCCATACACCTTATTTGCATGGCTCCACACCCACAAGGGTGCCATGCACCTTATTTGCATTATTGGCAAGCTGTCCAATCCCCTTGGTGGGCCACAAGCACCTTATTTGCATAGTTCCACCCAATCATTTTGTAGGAGTCATGAGACCATGGCAAGAAAGGCCATATAAAAGTGATTCATCACAGCACACACAGATTCCCCTCATCCACTGGTTCTTAATCTGGCGCCCATTAGAATCACCTGGGGATTTTTTAAGTGTCTTTGAGAGCCCAGGCCACACCCCAGAACAATTACATCAGAATCCCTGGGCTGGGGGATGCGGGGGGTGGCACACGCATCAGTGTGCAGCCAAGGTTGAAAAGGAGTTGCCTTGAGTGAAGACCAGTTTAGGAAGGTTAAGAGATTTCAGATGATGCAGCTCGGAGAGCAGGAGAGAGTGTGATATAAGACCCTTTCTTTGTTGGTGGACCAGGCCAAGAGTTAGTGAGGCTCCAACGATCTAGTCTAAGGAGCACTTTCTGTATGGTGTCAGATTCGTGAGGGTCAAGTTCTGATGCTGCCACTTACCACCTCTGTGATCTTGGGAAACTAACTCTGGACTTCCATTTTCTCATCCATAAACTGAGGGTCAAAATACCTCCCTTGCATGAGTTTCGTGCAGTAGATAATATGGGTAAAACATCTTGTACGTAATAATAAAAATAAACAACCAAGCCCCTTCCCATCGAATCAATGCCGACTCATAGCAACCCCATAGGACAGAGCAGAACTGCCCCACAGGGTTTCCAAGGAGCGGCTGGTGGATTCAAACTACTAACCTTTTAGTTAGCAGCTGAGCTCTTAACCACATAGGTATTAAAAAAGCAGGAGCTATCATTAACTCTCACCACGCATCTGTCAGTTTGCTGTACTGGGGTGGCTTGCATGTTGCTGCGATGCTGGAAGCTATGACACTGGTGTTTCAAATACCAGCAGGGTCACCCACAGTAGACAGGTTTCAGCAGAGCTTCCAGACTAAGATAAACTAGAAAGAAAGGCCTGGCAATATACTTGTGTAATTTAGCCAGTGAAAACCCTATGGATCACAACAGAGTATTGCCTGATACTGCGCTGGAAGATGAGTTCTCCAAGCTGGAAGGCACTCAAAATGCCATTACACAATAGCCGCAACAAGGGACTCAATCATACCAATGATCATGAAAATGACGCAGGACCGGGCAACGTTTCATTCTGGGTCGGAGCCACCTTGACATCGATGAACAATGACAATGTTATTGACTCAGACGGCACTTCCTTACCCACATTCAGACCCTTTAATTATTCGGCTTCTCTATGCTTGTAAGCCTTTCCCTATTTAAGGTAGGCAGGAGGATTAATAGAAGAAATTTAAGCTGTTCAAGCTGCTCCTCAGGATCATTTCTTTTTTGCTTTATACTTTTTTTATATTACTTTCCACTCAGACTAGTTAACAAGCCTTTTCATATGTTCGTAAACATTTATGCTTTCACGGCATAACTTGCGTATGTGTAAATACAAGTATTTAATTTTCACAGTCCACAGTCAAACGAGGGAAAAAGAAATGTATGTGGAAGCTACAGAAATTGTAGTATAACTTTTCCTTGCTGTGCTGGTCCTGGTTTTACCTTCTTAGCCAATCACATATCTACCCAAGATACTTCCTAGAATTCAACTTGAAGGGTGTGAAGTTAATATAAATATCCCCTACTAAGTTTGACTGTGAAAGCTTTAACTAAAATTAGTTTAGCTGTGAGTGTCTTCTGGTTTTGTATTTTAATTCTGAGTGTTGTGTTTAAACAATTAAGAGGTATATTTCCTAATTTTGAAATACTAAATATGATTAACTTTCCTGCATGTGTACACAGTGACATGTAGTTTCAGACAATACACTCGTACAACTTCTGGGGCTGGAATTAAGGTCAGTCTGTGTTCACACAAAACGAATTTGTATTCATTCAGCCTTTGTGGTATAGGTAGCATTAATTAAAAGCTTACTATATGCCTTGCACTGTGCTAGGTATTTTACATGCCTTATTTCATTTAATCCTCTCAGCATCCCTATGAGATAGTATTATTATGATCTTCATATTACAAGTGAAGAAAGTTGAAGTAATTTTTTCAAGGTTACATGGAGAACTGAGATTTAAACCCATATCTGTTTGATGCTAAAGCCTTTGCTTTTTTTTTTTCTAACAGCTTTATTGAGATATAATTTACATACCATACAATTCATCCATTTAAAATGTACATGGCTTTTAGCATATTCACAGAGTTGTGCAAACTTCACCATGATCAGTTTCAGAACATTTCATCACCCCAAAAAGAAACCCCATCAATCGGCTGATGAACGAACAAACAAAATGTGGGATATCCATTCGATGGTTTATTATTTGACCTTAAAAAGGAATGAAGTACTGAAACCTTGAAAACATTATGCCAAGTGAAAGAAGCCAGTCACAAAGGACTGCATATTGCATGATTCCATTTATATGAAATGTCCAGAACAGGCAAATGTATTGGCACAGAAAGCAGATTAGCGGTTGTCTAGGGCTGGGTAAACTGATGTGGAGGGCTGAAAAGTGATGGCTAAGGGGTGAAGGGATTTTTTTTTTTCTCTCTCTCTCTCTTTTTAATAGACTTTATTTTTTTGCATAGTTAGAAAAATTGAGAAGATTATATTCCCCCTATTATTAACATCTTACAATAGTATATTTGCTACAAATAATGAACCAATATGGTACATTATGATTAACTTAAATCCATATGTTATTCAGATTTCCTTATTTTTTTTGCCTAATGTCCTTTATCTGTTTCAGGATTCCATCCAGGACACCACATTGCATTTAGTTGTCATATCTCTTCAGACTCCACTTGGCTATAGTGGTTTCTCAGACTCATTTGGGGTTTTTGTTTTATTTTGTTTTTATTGTGGTAAGTATAAAACACAGTATATACAATAAAACATTTGCCATGTCAACGTTTTTACATGTACAATTCTGTAACACTAATTATGTCCGTGTTGTGCAACCATCACCACTATGGGTGTCTTAGTCATCTAGTGCCGCTATAACAGAAATACCACAGGTGGATGGCTTTAACAAACAGAAATTTATTTTCTCACAGTCTAGTAGGCTAGAAGGCCAAATTCAAGGCATCAGCTCCAGGGGAAGGCTTTCTCTCTCTGTCGGCTCTGGAGAAAGACCCTTGTCATCAATCTTCCCCTGGACTAGGAGCTTCTCGGCATAGGAACCTTGGGTCCAAAGGACACCCTCTGCTCCTGGTGCTGTTTTCTTGGTGGTATGAGGTCCTCAACCCTCTGCTTGCTTTCCTTTCCTTTTATCTCTTATAAGATAAAATGTAATGCAGGCCACACCCCAGGAAAAATCCCTTTACACTGAATCAGGGATGTGACCTGAGCAAGGGTGTTATGTCCCACGCTAATCCTCTTTAACCACAGGCAGAGATTATGATTTATAACACATAGGAAAATCACAAAATGGAGGACAACCACACAATACTGGGAATCATGACACATATTTTTGGGGGGCACAATTCATCAATTACAATGTGTTTCCAAATTTTTGCATCACCTTTAACAGAAGCTCAATGCCCCCTAAGCAGTGATATCCATTTCCCCCCAACTTTCTTCGTTTTTGATGACTTTAACAATTTTAGCAAGTACTGGTCAGATATTTTGTAGGATGCCTCAATATTGGAATTTGTCTAATGTTTTCTCACTATGAGACTGGGGTTATGGGTTACTGGATGTAAAACCACATAGGTAAAGCGCCATTTTCATCATATCATATCAAGTGTATATACCATTAGCATGATTTATGACTGTTGATGTTGGTCTTGATCACGTCGCTGAGAGAGTGTTTGTCAGGTTTCTCCACTGTAAAGTTACTATTTCCCCTCTGTCACGGATTGAATTGTGTTCCCCAAAAATATCTATCAAATTGGCTAGGCCATGATTCCCAGTATTATGTGATTGTCCACCATTTTGTCATCTGATGTGATTTTCCTAAGTGTTGTAAATCCTATCTCTATGATGTTAATGAGGTAGGATTAGAGGCAGTTGTGTTAATAGGGCAGGACTCAATGTACAAGATTAGGTTGCATCTTGAGTCAATCTCTTTTGAGATATAAAACAAAGAAGCAAGCAGGGAGACAGGGGGACCTCATACCACGAAGAAACAAGAGCCAGGAGAATACTGTGGACTTTGGACCCGGGATCCCTGTGCTGAGAAGCTCCTAGTCCAGGGGAAGACTGATAACAAGGACATTCTCCCAGAGAAGACAGAGAGAGAAAGCCTTCCCCTGGAGCTAGTGCCCTGAATGCAGACTTCTAGCCTCCTAGACTGGGAGAGAATAAATTTCTGTTTGTTAAAGCCATCTACGTGTGGTACTTCTGTGATAGCAGCACTAGATGATTAAAACACCCCCCTTTCCATACTGTGCACTTTAGAAGGAAGTCACTGTGCACAGCTCACTCCTGAGGAGAAGGAAGTTAGGCTTCCTCCCTTAGGGGTGGAGTGTCTACAAAATTGTTTCAAATTCTTCTGCATGGTAGATTTTTCTCTTCTCTCCCATTTATAAATTTATTCACTATTTTATGTTAATATGGACTCATGAATATTTATTTTATAATTTGGATTATAACTCAGTACTACTTTACTTATTGTGTTGCTCAAATTGTTCCAAGAGCTCTTTCAATGAACTCCTGTACTCCTCCAACATACCCTCATCTTTTTTTCTTTTTCTTTTTTGAGTACTTTCTTACTTTCTGGCACTACAAGATGCTCCAGGTTCATCTTGTATATTTTCTGCCCCAGCCCAAAATCAGTCATTTCTCCAAGGTTGCTATTGGAATGTTGTATCTTTTAGGTCCACTCAGCCGACAGAATAAAAAATAAATGTGTTTATACTAACCTGTATATGTGCACGTATCTGTAAAAATGTCTCTGTGTAACCATCTGTATCTATATTAGGTAAACATGAATTCATACTAATGTCTCCAACTCTAATCCATCACCACATGGATCATTCTAGCTTCCTCCCCTTGCTTATCTGTAAACTCTCACTCCAACCAGAAGAAACTTGATTCTCACCAGCTGCCATCTATTTACTTAATTGTTCCATTAAAGTATACACGTATAGCAGTATCAGAATTGTTAACCTGTACCCACATGGGAAGCAGCTTAGTTAACAGAGTACAGTGCTTATGTGCAGTTCCTTTTGCCTTTACCCTTTTAGACTCCACTCATTTCCAAAGACATGTAGGTCCGCACCTTTTCCTCCCATCATCTTCACTGAGGTTGTTTCATACATTTGTGATGCAGTTAGATCCCTAATTGTTGTCTGCATTTTTTCTCGAGATGTCCCAGCCTCCTAAATGATTTTTTTCAATGTGTATACATTGAGGTTCACTCTTTCTATGGGTTTTGACAAAGACATAATGTCTTGCACCAATTATTACAGTATCAGACAGAATAGTTTTACTGCCCAAAAAATTCCTTGTGCTGCATCTGTTCATTCCCTCTCTCCCCAAGCGCCCAAAGTTTTTCTTTTGGAAAATGAAAATTTTTAAAATTGATTGCAGTGATGGTTATACAAATCCATGAATATGCTAAGTATTGTGCACTTTAAATGGGTGAATTGTGTGATATATGAATTATATCTCAATAAAGCTGTTAAAAAAAAAAACTTATGTTCCTGTCTTAAAATTGACAGGAAATATTTTAAAATCCAAATAATACCGAAGTTTTAGGGGTAAAAAATAAAAAGGAAACCCTAAACCCATAAGCTGCCACCCCTCAATGTCCCCATCTCCCCTAGCCCTAAGCAATCACTAATCTAGTTTCTGTGTCTATAGATTTGCCTATTCTCGATAATTCTTATAAACGGAATTGCACAATATGTTGTCCTTTGACACCGACTTCTTTCACTTAGGATAATATTTTCAAGGTTCATCCATACTGTAGCATGTATCAATACTTTATAACTTTATATGGCTAAATAACAGTCCATTATGTGGATATACCACATTTTGTTTATCCATTCATCAGATGATGGGCATTTGGGTTATTTCTTCTATTGGACTATTATGAATAATTTTGCTATGATCATTCATGTACAAGTTTTCATTTCTCTTGGATATATACCTAGAAGTTGAATTACCGGATCATATGGTAATTTCATGTTTAACTTTTTGAGGAACTGCCAGACTGTTTCCAAAGAAGCTGCACCATTTTACATTCCCAGCAGCAGTGTATGAGGGTTTCAATCTCTCCACATCCTCAGCAACATTTATTAATCTGTCTTTATTATAGCCATCCTAGAGGGTGTGAAGTGGGATCTCATTGTGGTTTTAATTCACATTTCCCTGCTAGCTAATGATGTTGAGCATCTTTTCATGTGCTTACTGGCCACTTGTTTATCTTCTCTGGAGAAATGTCTATTCAGAATCTTTGCACATTTTTAAATTGGGTTGTCTTTTTATCATTGAGTTGTAAGGGTTCTTTATATATTCTAGATACAAGTTCTTTTTCAGATATGGTTTTTCAAAAAAATTGTCCCGTTCTATGGATTGTCTTTTACTTTCCCGATAGTGTCCTTAGAAGCACAAAATCTTTTCATTTTGATGATGCCCAGTTTGTTGCTTCTGCTTTTGTTATCATGTCTAAGAAACCATTGCCTAGTGCAAGGTCATAAAGATTTATAGCTATATTTTCTTCTAAGAGTTTTATAGTTTCAGCTCTTACATTTTGGTCTTTGAAGCTTTTGCTCTTAACCAGTATGCTTTACTGTTTTTTATGTGAATAATGACACAAATATATCATCCACAACCCACAGATGAAGGAGGAGCACGAAACACCTGAGTAAATAGAATTTTGCGTTATCTCTGCATTTTGATTACTGGTGTGTCTCTCGCTCCAGGTATTCTTGTAACTGAGAATCAAATCACTTGGTCACATCCTAAAAATATTTTAAAAAATCTTGGTTTGCAAAAGCACCATACATTATTATTTCCGTGACCCTAACTTAGGGCCTCATCTCCTCTTAAATAGGCTATTTCAATAATCTAAGTAGAACACCACTTGTTTGTCAGTTTGTCATACTGTGGTGGCTTTCGTGTTGTGGTGATGCTGGAAGGTATGCCACTGGTATTTCAAATACCAGCAGGGTCACCCATGGTGGACAGGTTTCAGCAGAGCTTCCAGGCTAAAACAGACTAGGAAGAGGGACCTGGTGGTTTACTTCTGAAAAACGGCCAGTGAAAATCTTATGAATAGCAGTGGAACGTTGTCTGATATAGTGCCGGAAGATGAGCCCCTCAGGTTGGAAGGCACTCAAAAGACGATTAGGGAAGAGCCGCCTGCTTAAAGTAGAGTTGACCTTGATAATTTGGATGGAGTCAAGCTTTCAGAACCTTCATTTGCTGATGTGGCATGACTCAAAATGAGAAGAAACAGCTGCAAACATCCATTAATAATAGGAATGTGGAATGCGCGAAGTATAAGCCAGGAAAATTGGAAGTCGTCAAAAATGAAATGGAATGCATAAACATTGATGCCCTAGGCATTAGTGAGCTCAAATGGACCGGTATTGGCCATTATGAATCGGACAATCAGATGGTCTACTATGTCGGGAATGACAAACTGAAGAGGAATGCTGTCACGTATAAAGAACATTTCAAGATCTAACCTGAAGTACAAAGCTGTAATAGTATAATATCCATACTCCTATAAGAAAGGCCAGTTAATACAAGTATTATTCAAATTTATGAACCAATCACTAAAGTCAAAGATGAAGAAATTGAAGACTTTTACCAACTTATGCAGTCTAAAATTGATCAAACATGTGATCAAGATGCATTGATAATTACTGGTGATCGGAATTCAAAAGCTGGAAACAAAGAAGAAGGATCAGTAGTTGGAAAATATGGCATTGGTGATAGAAATGACTCCAGAGATCACATGATAGAATTTTGCAAGACCAATGAATTCTTCATTGCAAATACCTTTTTTCAACAATATAAAAGGCAACTATACATGTAGACCTCACCAGATGGAGTACACAGGAATCAAATCGACTACATCTGTGGAGAGAGATGATGGAGAAGCTCAATATCATCAGTCAGAATGAGGCCAGGGTGCCGACTGCGAAATAGAGCATCAATTGCTCATATGCAAGTTCCAGTGAAGTTGAAGAAAACTGGAGCAAGTCCATGAGAGCCAAAATATGAGCTTGAATATCTCCCACCTACATTTAGACACCATCTCAAGAATAGATTTGACGCATTGAAAACTAATGACCGAAGACCAGGCAAGTTGTGGAATGACATCAAGGACTTCATACATGAAGAAAGCAAGAGGTCATTAAAAAGAAAGAAAAGACCAAAATGGATGTTAGAAGAGACCTAAAACTTGCTCTTGGACGTCTAGCAGCTAAAGCAAAAGAAAGAAATGATGAAGTAAAAGAACTGAACACAAGATGTCAAAGGGCAGCTCGAGAAGACAAAGTAAAGTATTATAATGACATGTGCAAAGACCTGGAGTTAGAAAACCAAAAGGGAATAACACGTTAGGTATTTCTCAAACTGAAAGAACTAAAGAAAAAATAAAGCCTCGAGTTGCAATACTGAAAGAGTCTACGGGGAAAATATTGAACAATGCAGAAAGCATCAAAAGAAGATGGAAGGAATCCACAGAGTCACTGCACCAAAAAGAATTGGTCAACGTTCAAACATTTCAGGAGGTAGCATGTGATTAAGAACCGATGGTATTGAAAAAAGGAGTCCAAGCTTCCCTGAAGGCATTGGTGAAAAACAATTCTTCAGGGATTGACAGAATACTAATTGAGATGTTTCAACAAATGGATGCAGAGCTGGAGGTGCTCACTCTTCTATGCCAAGAAATTTGGAAGACAGCTACATGGCCAACCAACTGGAAGAGATCCATATGTGTGCACATTCCAAAGAAAGGCGATCCAACAGAATGTGGAAATTATCAAACAATACCATTAATATCACACACAGGTAAAATTTTGCTGAAGATCATTCAAAAGTGGTTGCAGCAGTACAACAACAGGGAACTGCCAGAAATTCAAGTCAGATTCAGAAGAGGACATGGAACAAGGGATATCATCGTATCAAATGGATCCCGGCTGAAAGCAGAGAATACCAGAAAGACATTTACCTATGTTTTCTTGACTAAGCAAAGGCATTTGACTGTGTGGATCACAATAGATTATTGATAACATTGTGAAGAATGGGAATTTCAGAATGCTTAATTGTGCTCATGAGGAACCTGTATATAGACAACAGGCAGTCCTTTGAACAGAACAAGGGGATGCTGCATGATTTAAAGTCAGGAAAGGTGTGCATCAGGGTTGTATCCTTTCACCATACTTATTCAACCTGTATGCTGAGCAAATAATCCAAGAAGCTATATTATATGAAGAATGCAGCATCAGGATTGGAGGAAGACTCATTAACAACCTATGTTATGCAGATGACACAACCTTGCTTGGTGAAAGTGAAGAGAACTTGAAGCACTTACTGATGAAAATCAAAGACTACAGCCCTCAGTATGGATTGCACCTCAACATAAAGAAAACAAAAATCCTTACAACTGGACCAATAGGTAACATCATGACAAACAGAGAAAAGATTGAAGTTGTCAAGGATTTCATTTTACTTGGATCCACAATCAACGACCATAGAAGAAGCAGTCAAGAAATTAAACAATGTATTGCATTGGGCAAATCTGCTGCAAAAGACCTCTTTAAAATTTTAAAAAGCAAAAATGTCACTTTGAGGACTAACGTGCACCTGACCCAAGCCATGGTATTTTCAACGACTTCATATGCATGCAAAAGCTGGACAGTGAATAAGGAAGACCGATGAAGAATTGATGCCTTTGAATTACGGTGTTGGAGAAGAATATTAAATACATCATGGACTGCCAGAAGAATGAACAAATCTGTCTTCGAAGAAGTACAGCCCGAATGCTCCCTAGGGGTGAGGATGGTAAGACTTCATCTCACGTACTTTGGACCTTTTATTAGGAGGGACCAGTCCCTGGAGAAGGACATCATGCTTGGTAAAGTAGAGGGTCAGCGAAAAAGAGGAAGACCCTCAATGAGATGGATTAACACAGTGGCTGCAACGATGGGCTTAAGCATAACAATGATTGTAAGAATGATTGTAATAATGATTGTAAGAACCAGGCAGTGCTTTGTTTGTTGTACATAGGGTCACTATGAGTCAGAACTGACCCCACGGCACCTAACAACAGCAACAGCAATCATGAAAATGCTTCAATAAGCAATTACAAACAGGTTGGAAACAAATGAAAAAATATAAACTCTCAGCCAAAAATCAGAATATATAAAGAAGGACCAAGTGGAAATTTTAGAACTGAAAAATACAATAACCCAAATTAAAAACTCACTGGATGGGCTCAACAGCAGAATGGAGAAGACGGAGGAAAGAATCTGTGAACTTGAAGATAAACCAAAATAAAACCCATTGCCATCATGTTGATTGAAGATAGAGCAATAGAAATCATCCAAATGGAATAACAAAAAGGAAACTGAAAAAAAAAAAAAAATGAACAGAGCCTTAGGGACTTGTGGGACTGTAACAAAAGAGCTAACATTCTTGTCATCAGAGTCCCTGAAAGAGAGGAGAAAGAGGGTGAGGCTGAAAAAAATGTTTGAAGAAATAATGGCTGAAAATTTCCCAAATTTGGCAAAAGACATAAACCTACAGATTCAAGAAGCAAACCCAAACAAGATAAAGTCAAGGAAATCCACACCAAAACATATCACAATCCAACTTCTGAAAACTAAAGACAAAGAAAAAACCTTGAAAGCAGTTGAGTGTCCCTACCTACAGGGGAAAAACAATTTGAATGACAGCGGATTTCTCATCAGAAACCTTTCATAAAGGCCAAAAGGCAGGGACACAACATTTTTCAAGTGCTGAAAGAAATGCGTTTTCAACTCAGACTTCCATAAACCAAAAAACACAAACCTGTTGCCATCAAGTCAATTTTGACTCATAGCGACCCTGTAGGACAGAGTAGAACTGCCCCATTGAGTTTCCAAGGAGTGCCTGGTGGATTCAAACTGCCGACCTTTTGGTTAGCAGTTGTAGCACTTAACCACTTTGCTACCAGGGCTTCCAGACTTCCATAATCAGTGAAAATATCCTTCAGTAATGAAGGGGAAAGGCGCCCTGGTGGCGCAGTAGTTAAAGTGCTTGGCTGCTAACCAAAAGTTGGTGGTTCGAACCCACCAGCCACTCCAAGGGAGAAAGATGTGGTGGTCTGCTTCTGTAACGATTCACAGCCTTGGAAACCGTGTGGGGCAGTTCTACTCTGTCCTATACAGTTGCTATGAGAAACATAGTAAGTCCTCTGCAAACTTTTGTGGAAAGGAAGACTGTATGGTCCCCTTACCTCTAAGCTCTTTACCAGAACATAGTCCACTCTGCTGCCAGATTAATATTCCAAATGTTGCCCTGATCTTTTCACTCCCTAGTTCAAAATCCTTCAAGGACTCCCCATTGCCTTTGGAGAGGCCTGGCTCCTTAGGCTGACATTCAGCAAAGCTGTTTCTAGCTGGTCCAGCCTCCCATCATCTGAACTTTCAGTACTCACAAGGCGTTTTTGGAGTTGATCATGACTAGGAGCAAGTCCTCTCACTGCCACTTATTCTGTTATTAACATGTGCAAGTTGCTTAAACCCTGTAAGCCTTAGTTTCCTCAGCTGTAAGATGGGCATGATAACATTCACTTTGCAGAGATGGTTGTGAGGATTATAAATAACACATTTTAGCACCTGGAATGTTGCAGGGACTTGATGCCACAAGAACAGTCATTTGCTTCAGTCATAGGGTGCCAGATTTTGCAAGCAAAAATACAGGACACCAGTTAAATTTGAATACCAAAGATACAATGAACATTCTTTAGTAGAAATGCCCCAAATAATGCACTGGGCACTGTTATGTTAACATCTTATTTGTGGTTTCTCTGAAATTCAAATTTAACTAGGCGTCCTGTACTTTAACTGGCAACCCGACTGTCAGTACACCCCAGTCTACAAACACGGATCGACTTTGTCTCTTCTTGGAATATTCTCCACTCTGTTCTCACTGGTCAAAATCTGATGCCCCTTAGAGGCCCGCCACAAAGCCCAGCTCTCTTGCCAGATCTCCTCTGGAGTCCTCAGATAGCTATGATGTCTTCCTCCTCTGTGTTCCCTCAGATATCTATGATGGCTTCCCTCTCTGTGCTCCCTCAGATAGCTATGATGGCCTCCTCCTCTGCACTCCCTCAGATGGCTATGATGGCTTCCCTCTCTGAGCTCCCTCAGATGGCTATGATGGCTTCCTCCTCTGCGCTCCCTCAAATGGCTATGATGGCTTCCTCCTCTG
>NW_004443971.1:10218772-10365321 GCF_000243295.1 Trichechus manatus latirostris
GGCTTCCTCCTCTGCGCTCCCTCAAATGGCTATGATGGCTTCCTCCTCTGGCTCCCTCAGATGGCTATGATGGCTTCCTCCTCTGCGCTCCCTCAGATGGCTATGATGGCTTCCTCCTCTGCACTCCCTCAGATGGCTATGATGGCTTCCCTCTCTGCACTGTCATTGGGCATAAAGCAGAGCCATCATGTGGCATTTTACTGATGCCTCCTTCTGCTCTGGAAATGTCTGCTCTGTGCCTCGTCCCCCCCTTCAAGCCTGGAAGCTTCCTGAGCACACAGGCTATGTCCCGTATGTCACCTGTGCCTCGCCCTCAGTAGATGCCCATCAGCTATTTGTTGGATGAATACATGAGATGCAATTATCCTAAATCAAAGCTACTTTCTATTTTCACTTTCAGAGTGGATCTTCCCCTACCCTTAAATCCTGGGATCAGGGGCACCTGGACATCACAGGCAAAGGATGTGGCTTTTAAGAGACTCAATCTGAAATCTTCCAACTTAGGACCAGGAAGTGCAAGCTTCTTAAAAGGAAAGACTCAGCACTGGCAACCACCGGTTACAAAATAAAATAGAAGAATTACGATGGCTTTAAATGAAAATGTCTTCCTGTGAACAAACCTCAGGTTTCTCGCGTGCACAAATCGACAGATGTATTTGAACATCTGTTTGTGTAGGTTTGTCCTGGAAAGCGAAAAAATGAAATCCCGAAGGCACTATTTGCCAAGGGATTTTCTCCCCTTCTTTGTCTGTTCCAATCAATCCCAGCGTGGCTAAGAGCTGCCCATTTTGTCTCTGGGTTCAAGCAGAAGGGAGAAATCGTTCTCCAAACAGCCCATGAGATGGCTGGGTTCCCTGAGACTGGATTTGGGGAGGACAAAGGAAGCGTGTGGGCATTTTATGAAGGCTTCTGGATCGGGCACCCTCTCACCGGGATGGCCCCTGCTCCTGCCATTTACACATTTTACGCTAATCCTCCATTGATCGTGGCCTCGCTCCTTCCTGCCCACTTCTGCTGTCCCTCCCCGCGGCGCCCTCGGATGTCAGCTCCCTCTTTTACTGCTCTGATTCAATGGCTTCTAATTGGCTGCTCTGCCTGGCTAATGGCTTCTCCCCAACCGCAGGACTGACATTTACTTACTTGATTTCCACCCCTCTCCGTGCTCTCTGCCTCCTTTGTGAACAGAGCTTAAATTAGGCAGGGTTTCACATCCAACACCTTTTTATATTTCAGCTTGGGCCTCTTCTTTTTGGGGAGGGTGGCTGAGTAGAGAAGAGCCTTGGAAATACGCCCCTGGGCTGATAAATCCTGACACCTGCAGATAAACCCAGCTTTGTGACTTATCTGCGCCCCAGAATCCCAGCTGACTCTGCACCGCCTTCCTTTGTCTGGTTTGTGCCTGGATCCCAGCCTGCTAATTTCGGTTGGAACAAACTTTCTTTATTGTGTCACCTAGCATCGAACCACTGCCAAAAGAGGCATTGCTCGTTCCCATCTTTGGATAGGTTCTGGGTGGAAGGTAGACCTCATTACCAGGCTTTCACACTCCGAGCTGTAGTTATGGCTACAATGGCTATCTTCATTGTCACCATCTCAACTCATCCCCTACTTGTCCCTGCTCCCAGATATGAACATCTGCTTTGGAGAGATGAAGGAAGTGATCCTGAAAGGGTTTCAAGGTGAAACGTCTTCACTCTGTCATCCTCTTTGCGTTTGCCTCTTGCTCAGTCTTCCAGCCCCAAGCAAAACAGAGAAAGAAAAGCCAGAGCCCCCAGTGTTTGCTTAGCATGGATAGCCGCAAACTGCGTTTAAACTAATTCTCAGATTATGAATTTTGTCACGGAGACCTCAACCCACAGGCGAAACAAGGACAAGCCAACTTCAGTCCTAGATGTCATCTTCCCTTTGGCCTGGGGACATTTGGCAACATGGCTCCAGTCTCCAGCATCACCAAGCCGTTATCGCTTAGGCGAGCTGTTTGCTTGTGGTCTGGAATCTTTCTCCAGGGAGCAGTTTGACTTGATTCTTAATTACATCCTTTTCTCCATTCCCTCTGGTCCCTTTACACACACACACACACGCACACGCACACACACACACACAATTCTTCTTTAACTGGACTGCAGTCTGTTTCAGACATTTCTAATGTGGCACACAGTTCATACTTGGCTGCTCTGATGGACAGCTGTCTCCCCGAGACTAACGCTTCATTAGGTGTGACAGCCAGCAGTCACCATGCCACCCTGTTCAGGGGCCAAAGTGCAGCTCCAGGGAGACTCTGAGCCATAAAGAGATAATTATGGTACAGAGGCAGTGGTGAGGAAATGGCTTCTGGAGCAGACTATGAGGCAGTCCACTTTCTTATGCCAGATTATGGCATTGGGAGCTGGGTTAATAAAGGCAGCTCAGCCATCCAGGTGTTGCCTCTGCAGCTGGGAGATTGATGTTGACGCCTCAAGAAACATTCAGAATGTCTGAGTCTCCATAGGTCACCCATTACCTACAAAATCAATATGGCCTCCGTACAAATACTTCCAATGCAGCCCTCCTCTTTTACTCCTAGCATTTCCTTTCTTTTTCCTCTCTTTCTCAGAAGAGGGCCAGGAATAAGAAGGGAATGAACATTTCCTCTGTTCCAGATGCTTGTGGTGGATTTACCTGGTTATATAATCTCATTTTTTTTTAATTAAGGTATAATTTGCGTACATAAAATCCACAGTCTGATGAGTTTTGACAAATGCATACACCCTTGTAACCACCACTCCATCAAGTATAATCTCATTTTAATTTTCACATGTAATCTCTGTGAGATACAACAGTGTTATGGGCTCAGTTTCATAGCTGAGCAAATGGAGGATCAGAAAGATTAATAACAATAGCAGTAACAATGGCAAACACTCTGAGCAGGCACTGTTCTAAGTACTTTACAACTCTCGCCTCAGCCCTCTCCACAACCCAGTTAACCCCATTTCACAGGTGAAGAAACTTGCCCGAGGTCACACAGCGAAGGGTCAGAGCGGGAGTCACACCAGGTGTTTCTGGCACCTGGTTTAATTTCTTTTCCCCACAGTACCGTCTCCTCTGAGAATAAAAAATTTCCCTAGTCAGATTTTCTTCCATCTCAGAGAGAAAATCTTCCCAAAACAGAACTAAAGTCAAGGGAAGAGATGTTACGTGTGCCACAGATGTCGTTTCTTTAAGCTGCTTTCTTTAAGCTTTTCAGGAAGAAAGTTTTTCGAGCCACCGCCCCAAGCAAAGTGATCAAAATCACCCTGAAAGGTTTAGCGTTGACCTGGTGAAATGCGTATCTAGCTTTGCCTGCAGTGCTGAGCATTTTTATGGGAATTCCTCCCCTCTCTGAACCGCTGAGGCCCCATCTGTACATGGAAAGGCAGGTACAGGGTGGCTATTTGGAGCCCTAATACAAAAAGGTCAGCTCACTCCCCTGACTTTTCCCCCAGTCCCACCCCAGAAGGGAAGAACCCGTGATTATCAGATTCAGACTGAGGTGGGCATTTGCCCTTTTATAACTGGCAGCATTGCAAAGGACGGCCCCTTTCTTCTTGCCTCCATTCTCTTCCATCTGGCAAAGGAGTCCGGCTCCTACAGCTTCTTTTTGTCAATTAGTTTCCATGGCAGTTAGTGTCTGTGTGTGAGAGCATCCGCCCCCTCACCGTCTCTTCACTCCAGAGCGGTCCCCTCAGCTGAGGCTGGGTGGAGGGAGAGGCAGGGGAGACACCGGGCTCTGGTGAGTGGGCTGAGGTCCTATCGGTGGGGGGCCATACCTCCTGGAGCTCAGGGACCCCCTAAGCTCCTGAGCATGCGGGGTGGGGCCGGCCCATTGTCCTCTGCATGGGGCCTGGCTGGACCCCAGTTCATCAGTGGCGGGAGCAGCACAGTGGACTTGACATTTGTCAGTTGGGAAGAAAGCCCTCTGGACCCTGGGGGTCCCAGTGCACTGCCCCCAGACTGCTCCCAAGAGGAGGAGGAGCCTTCAAGCCAAGACCTGCCTTAACTCTCCAGCCCCCCAGCTCCTTTGCCTTTTGCAGGTGTTCACCTGGTGTCCTCCTCTTTTCCCTGGTCAGGCACACTTTATTTTGATCCGTCTATGCCGAGCGACATCCGTCTATTCCAAGTGCCTGCTGGTGGGGAGACAGGCAGTGGTGTTAGTGAGAGGTGTGGGGTCCAGGCAGGGCTGAGGGTCTCTATGGGCCTTTCCTCCTTGGGGGGGCCTCTCTGGCTTTGAAGTTAAAGATTCCTTCCCATCTTGATTTGAACTCAGAAAATCAACTTAAAGATCACTGTTTAGGGCATAGAGTGGCTAACACCCAGCTGACACCCAGAACTTCTGACTTCTGGTCTGAATTTTGCTCAACTTATCGAATGTCTGCTATGAACAAGTTGCTAGGTTCTGAAGGGGTTCCAGGAATGACACACAATACAGTCCCTGCCTTCAAAACGCTCACCATCTGGTAAGAAAGATAGAGCATCTGCGCAGATGGGTACATGGACTCTGGGGTCAGGCAAGCTGGATTTGGCACCCCATTCTATGTGACCTTGGGCAAGTCAGTTAACCTCTCTAAGTCTCAGTATCCTCATTTGCAAAATGGGAATAATAATAGTGACTACCTTATAGATTAAATAAGTTTATACACATGGTACTTAGGTCAGTTCATGACATATAATAAGCACCATATTTTGTTAACTATTATTATTATTATAAAAGTGCCCCTGGCTGGCACAAATATTTTGGACTTGACTACAAACCTAAAGGTTGGCAGTTTGAACCCATCTGGGGGCACCTTGGAAGAAAGCCCTGGCAATCTGCTTCCATAAAGATTATAGCCAAGAAAACCCTATGGAGCTCGGTTCTACTCTGTAACACATGGGGTCACCATGAGTTGGAAATGACTCTACGGCAACAGGTTTGGTTTTTTTCACAGTTATTATTATTAGGTTGTCATTAGATTCAAATGATATAAAATACGTAAAATATTTGACACAGAGCCTAGCCTATGATCCGTGCTCTAAATATTGATGGTTGTTACTTTTATCATACAAGGTGATCATAAGTACTAAAAGAGTTACAGATGAAGTGCTATGGAAATACGAGGAAGATGAATTTTGCCTGCAGGAATCATGCAAGGCTCCCTGGAGGAGGTGCCATTTAGGCTGGGCACTAAAGGACAAACTGGATTTCAACAAGTAGGGATGAGTAGATGAAGCAGGGAGTACAAAGCCGGACAAGGTTTGGGGGCAGGGAATGAAAGGACTATTGGACATCAACTGGTAGGGTAGATGGGCTGGAGCCCAGGCACTAAGCCTAGCTGAAAGGCTGGGCCACTTTGGGCCCTCAGCATCTTGGGACAAGGGCCAAGTCTGGGTTGCAACACTGTGAGTACTAGAGTAACCAGCCCAGCACTGCGAAGAAGGGGAGCACGACACTCGAAAGAGACCCAGACTGGGAGCCCAGAGACCAGGGCTTGGATCCTGGCTGGAACTCAGATTGAACTGGGTAACCTGAGGCTAATCTCTTCACCTCTAGGTTTATTTTCTCACTTATAAAATAGGAATAACAATACCTGACTTACTTCACATTTTTGCTACAATTATTAAATAGTATATACCAACCAAAACCAAATCCATTGCCATCAAGTTGATTCCAACTCAGAGAGACCCCTTAGGACAGAATAGAACTGCCCCATAGGGTTTCCAAGGCTATAATCTTTATGGAAGCAGACTGCCACATCTTTCTCTCATGGAGTGGCTGGTGGGTTCAAACCGCTGACCTTTTGGTTAGCAACCTAGTGCTTAACCATGGCATCACCAGAGCTAATGTGAAATTACAAACCAATACATAAAATGCAAAGTATTAATATCTATTATGACTATAGATGAAAAAATCCTCAACAAAATACTAGTGAACAGAATCCAACAGCATATTTAAAGAGTCATACACCATGACTAAGGGGGATTTATTCCAGGAATGCAAGGATGGTTCAACACTAGAAAATCAATCAACGTAATACATCAATAGAACAAAGGAAAAGACCCACATGATCATCTCTATTGATACAGGAAAAGCATTTGATAAAATCCAATACCCTTCCTTGATGAAAACCCTGAAGAAGATTGAAATAGAAGGGAAATCGCTCCGTATGACTTGGGGCATACATGAAAAGCCAACAGCCAACATTATACTTAATGGAGAAAAACTGAGAACTTTCCCCTCGAAACTGGAAAGACAAGGATGCCTGCTCTCACCACTTCTATTCAATATTGTATCAGAAGTCCTAGGCAGAGCAATAAGACAAGCAAAAGAAATGAAAGGTATCCAGATTGGAAAAGAAGTAAACTTATCTGTACTCATGGAAGATATGACCCTATATATAGAAAATGCCAAAAAGTCCACAAGAAAACTTCTAGAGCTAACAGAGGAATTTAGCAAAGCTGCAGGGTACAAGGTCAACAAACAAAAATCTGTTGGGTTTCTAAACACCAGCAGTGAGAAATCTGAAAGGGAAATTAGGGAGACAATTCCATTTACAATAGCATCAAAGAGAATAAAATACCTAGGAATAAATCTAACCAGGAATGTGAAGGACTTACACAATGAAAACCATAAAGCACTGCTGAAAGGGATTAAAGAAGACCTAAATAAATGGAAAGATGTTCCATGTTCATGGATTGAAAGACTTAATATTGTTAAGATGTCAATACTACTCGAAGTGATCTATAGATTCAACGCAATCCCAGTCAAAATTCCAACAGCCTCCTTTACAGAAATAGAAAAACCAATCCTCAACTTTATACGGAATGCCAAGAGGCAATAGTTAAGCAATGTTTAAAGAGAAGAACAAAGTAGGAAGAATCACACCTCCTGATTTTAAAACATACTCTACAGCCAAGTAATCAAAACAGCCTGGTACTAGTATAAGAATAGACACATAGACCAATAGAATAGAATTGAGAGCCCAGAAATAAACCCACACATTATGATCAACTAATTTTTGACAAGAGTGCGAAGTCCATATGATGGGGAAAGAAGAGTCTCTTCAATAAATGGTGCTGGGAAAATTGAATTTCCACAAGCAGAAAAATGAAACAGGATCCATGCCTCACACCATACACAAAAACAAATTCAAAATGGATTAAGGACCTAAACGTGCAAACTACACCCATAAAACTCTTAGAAGAAAAAGCAGGGGCAATGCTATCAGGCCCAGCTTTCAACAATGGATTACCTAATAACAAAAGCAAGATCAGCAAAAAACAAAATAAATAAATGGGACCTCAAGAAAATTAAAAATTTTTGTTCATCAAACGACTTTACCAAAAAACTGAAAAGACAAGCTACCAACTGGGAGAATATCTTCGGAAACCACGTATCCGACAAGAATCTAATAATCAAAATATATGTAAAACTTCAACAGCTTAACAACAAAAACACAAATAACCCAATCATAAAATGAGCAAAGAATTTGAATAGACATTTCACCAAAGAGGACATTCAAGTGGCTACTAAACACTTGAAAAGATGCTCAGCATCATTAGCCATAGAGATGGCAATCAAAACCACAATGAGATACCATTTCACTCCCACTAGGTTAGCTAAAATGCTTTGGTGAGTAGTGTCTGGGGTCTTAAAAGCTTGTGGAGTGGCCATCTAGGATACTCTACTGGTCTCACCCCTTCTGGAGCAAGGGAGAATGAAGACTACCAAAGGCACAAGGGAAAGATTAGTCCAAAGGACTAATGGATCACAACTACCACAGCCTCCACCAGACTGAGCCTACCACAACTATATGGTGCCCGGCTACCACCACCGACTGTTCTGACAGGATCACAATAGAGAGTTCCAGACAGAGCTGGAGAAAAATGTAGAACAAAATTCTAACTCACAAAAAATAAAGACTAGACTTATTGGTCTGACAGAGACTGGAGAAACCCCAAGAGTATGGCCCCCAGGCACACTTACAGCTCAGTAATAAAGTCACTCCTGAGGTTCACCCTTCAGCCAAGGATTAGACAGGCCCATGAAACAAAACAAGACTAAATGGGCACACCAGCCCAGGGGCAAGGATAAGAAGGCAGGAGGGGACAGGAAAGCTGGTAATGGGGAACCCAAGTTCAAGAAAGGGAGACTGTTGACATGTCCTGGTGCTGGCAACCAATGTCACAAAACAATATGTGTACTAACTGTTTAATGCGAAACTAGTTTGCTCTGTAAACCTTCATCTAAAGTTAAAAAAATATATGAATTAAAAAAAAAGAAAATAACAAGTGTTGGTGAGGATGTGGGGAAATTGGAACGCTTACCCATTGGTGGTGGGAATGCAAAGTGGTACAGCCATGGTGGAAAACAGTGTGGCAATTCCTCAAAAAACTAAAAATAGGACTACCATATGACCCAGCAATTCCACTCCTAGGTATATACACAAAAGACTTGAAAGCAGGGGCTCAAAAAGAGACTTGTACACTGATGTTCACCGCAGCACTACTCACAATACCAAAAGGTGGAAACAAGCTAAATGCACATCACAGATGACTGGATAAACAAAATGTGCTACAGACATACAATGAAACACTACTTAGCAAGTAGGAGAAATGAAGTCTTGACATGTGCTACAATATGGATGGAGCTTGAAGACATTATGCTGAGTGAAATAAGTCAACCACAAAGGACAAATATTGTATGACCTCACTTATGTAAAAAGACAAGTAAAGGCAAATGTATGGAGACCAAAGTTTATTAGTGGAGCTGAATTCAGGAGCTGGAGAGAGGGGGAAAAGAGGGTTAATAGTGATAAAAATATTGCATTCATTAAGGGAGGGTTGCACAACCAATTATTATAATTGCTGTCAATAAGTTGTACACCAGTAAAGAGTTGAACAGGCCAAAGTTGTGTGATAGGTATATTTACAACAACGACAAAAAAAAAAAGGAGTAGCTGCTGAGGCTGCTTATGTACAAACATTCCATGGGATTTGGTTCCTTGGTTTGGAGGTTTAGAGTCATGGTTTCATGGGTCATCCCAGTGAATTGGACTAATAACATGTTTGGTGCTTCTGTTCTACCTCGTAGTTTGACGAGGGGTCTTAAAAGCTTCTAAGTAAGCCGTCCAAGGCACAACAATTGGTCTCTATTTGCCTGGAGCAACAGAGGAAGAAGGAGAGTCAGGAACAGGAGGAAGATATGGAATGTGTGGTTAATTGCCTCCATGAACAGCTGCCTCCTTTGCCATGAGACCAGAACTGGATGGTGCCTGGCTTCCATTACTCAAAATTTTGATCTAAGACTCCATAGAAGAATCCTGATCAAAAGAGGGAAAATGTAGAACAGAACTTAAAATTTTCACAGACTCCATACATCTGGAGCCAAGAAGAGTGGATGAACCCTTGAAACTATTTCCCTGAGATAATCTTTAGACCTTAAACCAGAAATATCCCCTAAAGTCTTCTTAAAGTGAACCAATAGTTTAGCTTAACTAGTAAAAAAAAAAAAAAGTCTGCCTTGAACATTAAGCTCTTTTAAGAACTACCTACATAGGATCAAAGTGACAACAGCAAGATTAGATAGGAACCTTAGGGGGCAGTGAATTTATGTTAATGGGGAAAGAACAATTCAGAAAGGGAGGGTGAGAATGGTTGTACATTCATTATTCATTGAATAATCAATGTTACTGAATTGTACGTGTAGAAACTGTTGAATTGGTATATGTTTTGCTGTGTATATTCTCAACAACAGCAAAATTTAAAAAGAAAAAGAAAAAATGCAAAGTATTACTCTTTAAGATAAAGGAGACTTAGTTTGTCATCTGCACAGTACTGGTGGAAATGCAAAAGAATAAGTCATGCAACAAGGAAATGTGTGTAAATCATTTAGTGCAACGTCTGACTCATAATAATTGAATGAATGATCTCCATAATTGATTGACTGACTCACTCATTCATTAATTCACTGAACAATTAGGCCTTGAGTCTCCAGGCATTAGGTTTGTGTTTTGTGTGCCATCAAGGTGGTACCATGTGACAGAGTAGAACTGCCCCTTAGGATTTTCTAGGCTGTGGTCTTTACAGGAGCAGATTGCCAGGTCTTTCTCCCTGAGAACCGATGTGAGGGTTCAAACTGCCAGCCTTTCAGTTAGCAGCCGAGTGCTTAAATGTTACACCACCAGGGCTCCTCGGCGTTAGGCTAGGTGATGAGAAAGAGTGGTGAATAAGACAGGCATGGACCTTGCCCCCGTGAAACTTCCAAGCTCCTTGGGGAACTGGCAACCTGAGGCGGTCCGCTAGCAGCTTCCACCCCGCTGGCCACCTTCCAGCTTCTCTCAAGGAATGTTGCCACTGGACATTTATTTTTAGTTGATCTTTGGCTCCCAAGACACACCCTTCCACTGGTCTTTCTAACACCTCCTCTCTGCTCTCTGCTGGTGGGAAGTTGTAAGGGCTTTGCAGTAAACAGTCACCATTTATTCCTCATAAATACCAAGCATGCCCACCTCCTTCCATCACCCCTGAGATGAACCAAAGTGCCTTAATATTTAAAGAGGAATGAATTTATAATTAGCACTTTAACATTATATCAGAGCCATTCTGGAGGCTTTCTATTTAAATGCAAATTGAGCCTTCCCAAAGGAAGCTAATAAGTGATGAAAATAGATAGGAAGGGATGAGGAAGCAGGTGGGAGGAGGGAGGTGGCTCTGACATGGAGTTGTCACTGTTGTCTGCTGTTGACTTGCTGCCTGCAGCCCACATGCCCCTCACTGAGGACCAGGCTCTAAGGCTGAAGGAGCCTGAGCAGGGCCTGGGTCCCTAAAGCCTGAGGCCCAATTCCCCTCTCTGTCCACAGGGATGTCAAACCAGCAGCCATATGCACGGCTCCCCACTGGGCTGCTGGAGGTCATCTTACAATAATGGTGGCCTGGAGAGATGTGGGCTTTGGAGTCAGAAAGACCTGGGTTTGAACGCAGGCCCCTCAGTTGACCAGCTGTGATGGCCTGGGTAACTTTCCTAACCTCTCTGAGCCTTTATGCCTTCACAATCTTATTTATTTCTTCTCAAGATTATTGTAAAGTATGTGATGTTGTTGTTGTTAGGTACCGTGCTGTCGAGTCAATTCCAACTCACAGCAGCCCCATGTGACAGAGTAGAACTGCCCCATACGGTTTACTAGACTTTACTGAAGGAGATTGCCAGATCTTCTCTCCCAAGGAGCCTCTGAGTGGGTTCTAATTGCCAACCTTTTGATTAGCAGCCGAGCGCATAACCATTGCACCACCAGGGCTCCATAAATTATGTGACAGAATGGATAAAATGTGCCCGATAAATGTTAGTTTCCTTCCATTGCTACTAGACACAGCTATGCTATATCTTAAGCCAATCTAAGCCTAGACGGGAAAGATAAGTGGAGAGCAGATTGTCAAGAAAGAGGTGGCACTCCTCTCTTTCCCTGAAAATACCCAAAGCCAAGAGTAGACAAATAGTAAATATTTTATGCTTCATGTGCCATACATTCTCTATCTCAACCACTCAATGCTGCCGATGTAGCGGGAAAGGAGCCACAGACACATACATAAATGAATGAGCATGGCTGTGTTCCAATAAAACTTTATTTATGGACACGAAAATCTGAATTTCATATAAGTTTCCCTTGTCACAAAATATTTTTCTCTTGATTTTTTTCAAAATGTGAAAACTGTTCTTAGCTCGCAAGCTGTACAAAAACAGTTGGCGGGCTAGGGTGCACAGGCCATAGTTTGCTAACCCCTGCCCTAAGTTATCCTAAGACGCCTTCCATTGTGATTCAGGGGGAATCTCTACCGAGAAACTTCTCAGAGCATAACTCCTGAGGCTGGGACTGCAGGGGAGATGTGTTGCCTGGGGAAGAAAATGGCCCCTTCTGGGCCAGGACTCAGAAGGAATATTTGGAAATGAAGAATGCATGGGACCCAGTGGTGGTTTCTCCGTGGGGGCTGGTCTTTAGGTCAGGGTATGAATAGAAGTAGGGGGCAGTGGTGGTTCGGTGGTAAAATTCTCCTTTCCATAAGGGATTTAATTCCTAGCCAATGCACCTCATAGACTAAAAAAAAAAAAGACCTGGCAATCTATTTCCAAAAATCAGTCAATGAAAACCCTATGGACCAATGAAAACTCTATGGATCTACTTCCAAAACTCAGTCAGTGAAAACCCTATGGGTCACGAGAATCCAATCGGTTTATCATGGAGATGGCACAGGACCAAGCAGTGTTTTGTTTCTTTGTGTGTGGGGTCGCCGTGAGCCGAGGGCGACTCTTCGGCAGCTAACAACAACAACAGGAACAGAAGTGTCATTCTACTTCCTGCCTGTGATGTCACAGGGAAGGACCGGTGTCTCCCAGGAGCTAAGCAGGCAGCGCCCATTCCCCTGGTGACGGACGAGGGCTCAGGCCCTGCTGCTCTCTCCCCAGCAGAGAAATCAGTGCAGCTTCCTTGAGGCCTCCTCAGACCTTCTCAGGTGCACACCTGCCCGGCCTGGGCGTGCTGCTGACAGGACGGACAGATGCTTTGATCCACCCCAAGCTTGGCCTGTTTCTGGCCTCTCCTGGACTCTCGGACATCTATTCTTAAACACACACTCACAGCCCACTTGCAGCCAGCCCATCGAGCCCCTCCCCGTCTCTGTCTCTGGCGTGGAGGGAACCCGGGTCACCACACCAGATGGCGGCCTTGCTGCTGCGGCAGATTGCCCGCCTCCCGTGGGAGGAGAGGGTTAAAGCAGGGCCTGAAGGATGCGTGCTTCCCAGCCCCACCCCGCCCCCTCAACATGTCTGCCTGGCCCTTTCTCCCGAACCTCTGAGGAGGGTGGCGGGTGCACGTGTGCATGTGTGTGTGAATGTGTGCATGAAGCGCCAAAGGAAAGAAAGCCACTTCGTACCTACCTCCGTCCAGGTTCCCACCGCGGGGAATAGGCGCCTCTTTCCGGCCGGAAGGGGAGCTGGACCTGCCTGTCCGGTGCCCATGGAGCATGGTGGGCTCTTGGAGGTGAGCAGAAGCGGGGTGGAGAATGAGGCTGCGGGGCAGGAGAGGCAGAGGAGGGCTGGGGCCCTGGAGGTGACTGCTCTCACTCATGGCTCTCTAGAGGCCGGGGCGAGTGTCATCTCTGGCCTGCACAACTTGTGGGCACCCATCACTCCCTTCCTGACCTGGTTAAAGGCCCAGAGCCCTGATCCTACCAGACGTCAGACTCAGAAAAAGTGCCGTGTCAGAAGGGCAGCAAGGAAGGACTGGGACCACGGAAGCCTCAGGCCCAGTAAACGTTTCGCATCAGGCGAGGCATATCCCCCAGGAAGCAAGAGGACTCTCTAAGGAGGGCCCCTTTCTCTCCTGTGTGGACATACAACAACAGCCTCATCGTCTGAGCTCTTGTCCCCTAGATAAGACAGCTTTTCTAGGAAGAGGGACGGCAGCGGGAGGTGAGCAGGAGAGCCTTTGTTTCCTTTCGGACCTGTGGAACTCCATGAGACTGGTCTGTGGGTCCATGCCCTGCTCACTCACAGCCTGCCAGCTAGAGCACCAGGTCCCCTCCCTCCCAACACACACACACGCATGCACACACACACACACACACCCATCCATGGCAGGCAGGCTGGCCCATCTGCCAATCAATCTTCTTGCCGGTCTCCCAGCTGGAGCAGCAGGCCTGGTGTGTAAATCATTCAGAGCCCTCTCTCAGCTCTGCCAGGACGTGGAGCTCTTTTTAATTAAGAAGACTGGAGGACGCTGCTGGCTCTGGAAATGGTGATATTACTTACTAATGGGCATTTAAAGAGCCATGTTTGAGTGGTCCGCGGCTGCCTTCCCCTGCCCGCAGCCTCTGCTCCTCTGCGGAGCTGCCTGGGCCGCTGTGAAGGCTCTGCTGTCCTCCACATGAAGAGGGGTGGAGGGTAGGGCTCCCTGGGACCCCCATGCACAGCCAGGCCCCAGCCTGGTGACCGGGGACAAACCAGCACATTTTCACTTTTAGAGAAAGGGCAGGAATCAGGATTATTGGAGCCCTTGAGGCCTCTGCTTGCTGGCCTGACAGCCTGCGAAAAGGCAACAGCCCCCTCAGAAAGGTCAGGACCCAACGGGAAGACAGCTGGGCTTCCAGGCTGGTGCCCCAGTTCTACAAGGAGCCAGCCCATTACCAATCGCTGCCGCTGTCACAAGAACTCCCTATCCTGGGCTGAAGCCTGGCTGGCGGGACGTGAGGGCGGAGGCTGCAGCAGGCCAGGGGAAGACCTGCAGCCAGCCCTCTCCACCAGCGTGCTGGACCTGGTGTCCCTGGCGGTATCTGTGGGAGCTGTGGGGCCAGACCTACTGTGCATTTGTGTTACCAAGAAGAGAATGAAGATGTTGGCTCTGGAGCCTCGACTTTGTCACTATAGTTCAATGATACCTTCCGTAGCGCTGGTCTTCCTACCCTGCATACCCCCAGCCTCCCTGGGAGTACAGAATACTCCAGCTATTCTGTCCTTCAGCTCCCTTTCTTCTCATTTTACAGACACCAGAACGGATGTGACTTGCCCAGAGGTGCCCAGCCCAGTTATGACAAAGCATGGGCTGGGACAGAGGTCTTCTGACTCTCAGTCCTGTGCACTTTCCTATTGCTAGTGTCTCCCAGTGGGGGCGACACGGCAGCCTCTCACCTTGCCCCACCCTGCTGTTTTAAATTTCTGACCCTCGTGGTCAGGAAGTTCTTCCTTGTCTGTAACCCAGATTCCTCCGGCTTTATTGTAAGCACCGTTTCCTCCTCTGACTCCCTCAACACACACGTGAAAGTAGCTGCGGTCTTTTAGAGATTTCCCTTCCTGCTGTCATTGTCACCCCAATCTTTTCTTTCCCAAGTTGTGCAGCTCCTAGCCTGAACACCAAGATAACCCCTTCCTCCCCACCTCCACCACCCATGCCTGGAGCCCACTTTTCAGTGCCCCAATGGCACCTACTCAGGCTGGGAGGTGCTCACAGCGGGGCAGTGCATTCCTTAACTGGTGTCCACTTACCTCTACGTCCCAGGCACTGTTCTATGCACAGAGGGAAGGGGCAGGTAGTTGAAGGAATGTGGCTAACTCAGTACCTCCACTCGCTAACCAAGACTGCATGGTCAGGAGAAAACCAAACCAAACCAGTTGCCATCAAGTCAATTCCGACTCATGGCAACCCCATGTGGGCAGAGTAGAACTGTGCTCCATAGGGTTTTCATGACCATGAACTTTCAGAAGTAGATTGCCAGGCCTTTCTTCTGAGGCACCTCTGGATGGGTTTAAACTACCAACCTTTCAGTTAGTAGCCAAGCACTTAACCGTTTGCACTACCCAGGGGCCTGCAAGGTCAGGACAGGGGACCCCTAACATCTGAGGCCATTTCGTGGGACCCCAGACCACCACCCTAGGGTGGCAGTGCCACATGAGCAGGTGCAGATTATGGTTCTAATGGCTGAAGCCTACAACACCCCATCTCCTGTCAAGTCCACTTGAGCCCTGAATTCTTCCTCTGGGCGGGTGTTGGCCTAATGAGGCTTTTCCAAGTTGGGAGAGGAACCTATTCTTCCCTTGGTGGGCTGGCATCCTCACTCCCCACCCCCTGAATATGGACCAAGCTTCAGGTTAAGAGACAGATAGTGATTATCTAAAGGAAGGGAACCAGCTGTTCTCCAGATTAGGACGCAGTTAAGACTTAGGAAGCTTAGGAAGAGACTTTGGTTACCTAGGGGGACAGAACTGTGTGAAGACAGAGGCCCAGAGATGGCTGGATAAAGGAGGGAGTGGGCCCTGGTCAGGCTGCCTACATCGTGAAATCGCTCCTGCTATTTGGGGCACACTGACCTGACGGCACAGCAAGTCAGAGGTACAGCAACTTGCCATCAAAGAAGGAAGAAAGAAAATAAGTCTTATGGAGTGCCTACTATGTGCCCAGAAGAAAGGCCTGGTGATCTACTTCCAAAAATCAGCCAATGGAAACCCAGTGGATCACAACGGTCCGATCCTGCTGCTCATGGGGTCGCCATGAGTCAAGGGTCGACTGGACAGCAGCTAACAACAACGACGATGCGCCCGGGAACTGTGCCTGCCATCTCGTTCCTCTCATACCTATAGAAAGCAGATCTTCTTGTTCCCTTTTTCACAGATGAGGAAACTGAGATTCAGGACCATAAGTGACTTGTTCATGGTCACACAGCTGGGAGGTAGCTGAGCCAGGATTCAGACCCAGTCTGTCTGATGCCAGAGCCCACACTTCCCTGCTACCCAGGATCTGTGGGACACTGCAGAAAGGGAACTACAGAGAGAGGTGATCTTGGCCTTGGGGAGTTCCAGCCTGCGTGGTACCCCACAGAGGATGTTTGTATGGCACCCAATGACAGGCAGGGTAAACTGTATTTCTGAGGAGGCTTTGAGAAGGAGCTGTCACAGCAACTAAGAGCTGAACAACCCCTCTTTCCCCCTAAGTAGGGAAAAAAAATCTGTTGCTGTTGAGTTGATTCCAGATCATGGTACCCCCGAAACCCTCAAAATATGCCCTACACTTGGAATTCCACCAGATCCTTGAAGCCCAACCCACGGTTACTCCATCCATGACCTGCATGCTGGGAATCTGCCCACTTTGCTGGAAGAAGCTGTCCTCCCATCCACACCCCCAGCTTCCCCACAATGTACCCCAGAGTTCGATGAAGACAAGGCCCCGCTGAATACCTACCAGACACTCAACAGAACCTTAGTGAGTAAAACTGTGCATTTTATTGTATGTAAATTAAATAGTTGCTGTTGAGTCGACTCTGACTCATGGCAACCCCAAGTGTGTCTGAGTATAACTGTGCTTGGTAGGATTTTCAATGGCTGATTTTTCAGAAGCAGATTGCCAGGCCTTTCTTCTGAGGCACCTCTAGGTGGTAATCATTTGCACCATATGTAAATTAGACCTCAATAAATCTAAAGTGTGACTTAAAAAAAAGAACTTACTGAGTGACCATTATCTGGGGCTGAACATCCCTTCAACAAGTTTGATTGATGCATCAGTATCACAATAAATTTATCTAAAAGATAAATGAGTCTTGGTAGTCCCCAGTATCAGAAGCTTATTTATCTTTAGACAATTTCATGAGCTTTCTCACCCCGACCTCCCCCACACTCCCATTCCCACCTTGTCAGCAAGTCAAAAAACCAAACACATTTTAAGAAAGAGGAGGAAAACAGGCCCAATGCTATGCAAAATCTTAAAGCAAGTAGGATTTAGGTTTGACATGCGGAAGAACATCCTGGCAGAGAAAATGATTACACACTAGAATGGGGTGGTGAGGAAGCCAAGGAGTCCTGGAGTCTCCCCCTCTGCTTGGCACTCCTGAAGGCCCCAGCTTGATCCTCGCAACCCAGGCGTGGAAACCGCAGGTGACTCAGGGATTCACAAGTGGCTGTTGCTAGGTTACAGGCTTCCTCAGCGTGCACTCAGTGTAAGGACTAGAGGATGTCACCTGGCTGAGGGAAGAGCCTTGGGGGAAGGGGTGGGTGAGATCGAGAGAAGCCAGGACTTCCAGAACAATTAGGAAGGCGTCCTGTTCTTAGTACTTTCCCAAGGATCTGAGCCCCTCGGCCCCACGGTCTGCATAGAGGGTGGGGGCTGCGGGACATGATGAGCGTTAGAGCCTGTTCTGGGGCTGGATTCCAGTCCTTCCCAAGCTGTGCTGCCTGGCACAGTGTGGCAACGTGGAGGGGGAATTTGCTGAAATCCTTTTAATGGGGTATAGATTCTTTCACTATAGTCAGAAAGCCAGAGACCAGGGGGCCTGGAAAAGCTTGGTTTCCTTGATAATGCACAGTTCTTTCATCGTGATTTAACTGCAATAAAGTGCAAGAGCACTGGATTTGGAATTCCCAAACTAGACCCAGTCTAAATGGCTTGTGTGATAGATAATCCGTAAATCGCTTCATCTCACTCATTTCCGATTCCTCATCTATAAAAAGGGAATACTATAAATACATAGAGAAGAGTTTCTGGGTGGTTACCAGCCACTGGGGAGAGTGGGGAATGGGGAGTCCTGCTGGGAGGTGCTGGGTTCCTGTTTAGCAGGATGCAGACTTCTGGAAATGGGTAGTGGTGAGGGCTGCACAGCAGGGTGAATGTAATTAGTGTCACTGAATTACACACTTAAAATGGTTAAAATGGCACATTTTTTGTTATATATATTTTACCACAATAGAATTTTTTTTTTTTTTAATGGATGCTGATACCACCCCTAGCAACCTCTTCCAGGGTTATTTGAAGATTATGAAAATGAATGTGCCAGGGCTTGGTTTATCTCAGCGAGTTGTGCAAACGTATAAAGTGGCATGTGGAACTCTGAAGACTTGTTTATTATGCTGCCCAGCTGGGCTGGGTGGGTGAGTACAAGAAGCTGTGCCTCGCTGCTTTGGTAGAAAGCAGAGCAGGCAAAAGAGGCTGTAGACTGACCCCACCACGTCCTTTAAGGGTTTCAGCACCCCCGGCCCTGGTTTTGTGAAGATAGCTCAAGTCGAGGGCTGAGGGTTGTGTTCCCTATTCTTCTGGGCAGATTGTGACCCCTAGGAAGAAAAGGAGATGGTTGATGTTTGTCAGGAAATGTTATTGATTCAGACCACATTCTTTTGGAGTTTATGAGTTCTTATTGAACAGAACACAACCTTCCTCTGTGAATGTTCTAGAGGTTGCTTACTTTGTAAGTACAGAGAATTCAAACTAAAAATTAGTGGGATTTTTAAGCCAAGAACTCAAGATATTAAGATGGAGCCATTGTGAGTTAAAGGAGTCCCTGGATGGCACAAACGGTTAAGTGCTGGGCTATAACCAAAAGGCTGGCCGTTCAAACCCACTCAGAGGCGCCTTGCAAGAAAAACCTGGTGATCTGCTTCTGAAAAGTCACAGCCATGAAAACTCTATGTAGCGCAGCTCTGTTCCGAAACACGCGGGGTTGCCATGAGTCAGAATCGACTCTACAGCAACTGGTTATTGTGAGTTGTGACTTCTATTTCTCACAGAAAGAATTTCTAAATGAGCAACAAAAGGTTTGCGCTTACTTTTTTATTATTGTAAAAATATATATAATATTTGCCAATTCAACATTTGTCAGGTGTATAGTTTAGTGACACATTAATCATCTTGTGCAAACATCATCCCTAATCGTTGCAAAATTTCCCATCACCATAAACAGAAACTCACTGCTTCCTAAACTAGGGCTCCCCGCCCCCCTTCCCACCCTGGTAACCACTAGTAAGCTTTGGTTTTTTTCTTGACTTTGTTGAGAGTAGAATAGCAGTAGTACTAGTAATGGTATTAACAGCTACTCACTGGGCCCTTGCTGTATGTCAGAGGCATCAATGAACACTTTATACATATTATCTCATTTAATCTTCATAAGAACCTACAAGGATCAATCCATACCTTGAAATACTACTACGAAATAAAAAGGAATGAATTATTAACACATGCAACAACTTGGGTGAATCTCCAGGCAATTAGCTGAGTGAAAAAAAGCCAATCCCAAAAGGTTACATACTGTATAATTCCATTTACATAAGACTTTTGAAATGACAAAATCACAGAAATGAACAGATTAGTGGTTGCCAGGGATTGGGGGAGAATCAGGAAGAAGGGAAGTGGGTGTGGTTACAAAAGGACAAGGAGCAGAATCTTGTGGTGATGGAAATGTTCTATATCTTGACTGTATCAATGTCAATATCCTGGTTGTGACACTGTACTATATAGTTTTGCAAGATGTTACCAGTGGCGGAAACCCGGTAAAGGGTACATAAGATCTCTCTGTGTTCAATTTCTTACAACAGCATATGAATCTATAATTCACCTCAAAATAAAAAGTTAAAAAAATATCCTATAAGGAAACTGAGGCTCAGAGGAGTTAAATCACTTTCAGAGCCAGGATTCAAATCCAAGTCTGTCAACTCCCAAACCTGCATTTCAAGACTTGGCTGTATTCAAGGGACAGAGGTAAGAGGAGGATCCCATAGGCCTTGCAATCCATCAGACAGGTAGCCCACTGGAGTCAAAAGCAATTTTGTTATTGGGGGCTACTACCCTGGAAAGGCTATTAGGCAGTGGACTGAAAGGATTATTTGGCAAATCCTGTGGGTTAGCGCCTGCGGCTGAGATTTGATTACCAGGTTTCCCCTTCCTGAGCGTGTGTGTGTCCGTGTGTGTGTGCCTGTGTCTGCCTGTGTATGTGTCTGTCAGTGTCTCTGCATTTCTGTGCCATTTGCCAGTTTCTCCGCGGATATGTCTGTGTCCGCTTGGGGGAGGGGAAGGTGACATGTCCGTATATGTGTGTAAGTAAGGGTATTATGTTATGTTTAGATATACCTGGATCACACCCACATAACTTGGCTCTATTAGGTTAAACCATATAATACCTCCCCCAAAGCAAAGCTGACTAGTGAGCGAGCCTGTCACGAACTAGGTCTGTGTACCGTAGATAAACTGGGTAATTGGACTCTCCGCCTCCTCACCCAAAACAAACACTCACAAACCGCCTACCCCCACATCGGAAGGAGGCTGGCCCTAGTCATCTGGGTACTTGGCTCCAGTGGCCCGCTCTCCTTGATCCTTTAGACAAGGTGAGCGTCTCGGCCGGGCCCTCTCCCTCCCATGCGGTGCCAGGCGCTGCCACAGCTTATGTAAAGAGGTCACGGGCGGCTCCGCCGCGGGCGCAAGCGGATTCCTACACAGGTGTCGCGGCGGCGGGTGGGGACGTGTGCCGAGCGCACTCGCCAGCCTCCTCCCGGCGCGGTTCCGCTGCTCCACCAGCTGCTCATTTATTCTCTCATCTGCACGTCTGACAGCGGAGTGAGGCCTGGGGAAGGACACAGCGCCCTCTCCCTTGCTCCCCGCGCCGCCGGGCGGGGGCTCCCGGCTCCCGGGTAATGCGCTGTCTGCGCCTCTCCGCCGCGCTCTGCGGGCCTCGCTGTGTAAGTGTGAACGGGGGCGCGCGGGCGCCGCGAAGGCTGGGAACTGCGGGGAGGGGGAGCGGGGGGCAGGGCGGTGTCGGCGCAGAAAGAGGTTAACTCCTTCCTCGGCCGGGAGGACGCCGAGCGCCCGCACCTGGGAGAGCCCCCACCCCCGCGCGCTCCGGAGCTTTCCGAGCAGTCCGCGGGGAGGGCGAGGGGAGAGCGCTGGCGAGGCGGTGGCGGGCGTGATGCCGCCGCGGGAGGGCGCCCTCCGCTGCCGCGTCTTCCTTTGAAAGTTAGCGAGGGGCTGTGAAGCCCGCCCGCCCTCGGCAAGGGCGCGTGGCCCCCGGCTGCCCTTGATTCGTCCCGTTCCTCCCGCAGGGCCAGGCGTGGACGCCGCCGGACCGCTGAGGCTTGAGAGACGGTAAAGCGCTGGCAGACGTCGGGGCCCCTGCTGGGGGTCGGGTGGGAGCCGGCGTAGGGGAGCGAGATGGAGGCGGCGAGAGGGAGCGCGGGAGCCGGCGGGGAGTAGACCGCGGGCCCCCGGGGCTCGCACCTCCCCCGGTGCCTGGGCGCTCGGCGGGCGCGGGGCCGCGGCGAGCGGGGTCCCCAAGACTGCCATGGAGGTGCCGAGCGTCAAGGACTTCCAGTGGAAGCGCCTGGCGCCACTGCCCAGCCGCCGAGTCTACTGCTCCCTGCTGGAGACCGGGGGGCAGATCTATGCCATCGGGGGATGTGACGACAATGGCGTCCCCATGGACTGCTTCGAGGTCTACTCCCCCGAGGCCGACCATTGGACCTCCCTGCCGCCCTTGCCCACGGCCCGGGCCGGGGTGGCTGTCACCGCCCTGGGGAAGCGGATCATGGTGATCGGGGGTGTGGGCATCAGTCGGCTGCCCCTGAAGGTCGTGGAGATGTACAGCATCGATGAGGGCAAGTGGAAGAAGAGGAGCGTGCTGCGCGAGGCAGCCATGGGCATTTCTGTCACGGCCAAAGGCGAGTGGGGCCAGGGCTGAGGGGAGCGGCGGGGAGGGAGTGGGGAGCCACGGGGAAGGGGAACACTGATTGGGGGACACACTGTTTGATCTCATTTGATCCTCACGATAGACACTAAAACTAGGGATCCACTGACCTTATTTTACAGATGGGAAAACTGAGTCGCAGGGAGGTGAAGTGTCTAGTAATTCCATCTGACGCCGGAGCTCCACTCCACCAGGCGCCTCCCGGCATGCCGGGCAGGCTGGGCCAGAGGGGAGAGTTGGATATGTGGGCTGTGAGGTTTAGTGCCTGTCTCTGAAGACATTCAGCATTATGAGGGCGCCTCCCACCCACAAACACCTCATCCTCTGAAATCTGCCTTGCAAGTGCCACCACCTCCAGGCATCTGTTGGGGTCCTGGACGGGACCCCCTCTTTAAAATCATGCCAGCCCTTGGCCTACGGGAGGAGGGGGAGGAGCTAAGAGGAGAGGAACTCACTCCATCCTTGTGCCATAACCAGGCCCCACTGGGAGGGTTCCCCAGACCTAATTCCTCTGCCCACTCCCCACCATCTAAGCGGAGACCAGAATGTGCTCCTGCAGCGTCTTGCTCGGGTTCTCTGGTCTCAGGGCATACGTGTGCTCACCGCGTGCTCTAGGATTCTCACTTCACCTGCTCAAACCCCTCATTTCCTTCTCTTCTGCTGAGTCACAAAGGGCTTTATGGGAAACTGTCCAACAGAGGTTAAGAGGCCCCAAGTTCAGACACACTTGACTAGGAAGGACAGACTTGAGACTTGCAGGGGGAATGTGACCTTCCATCTGGCTCTTCTCTCCTTCGCTTGCAAAGCCATCCCAGCTGCCCGCTGGGTCCACTGTCGATCAGAACCCGTATTTCCGAGAGCTGCCCTGGTACTGGCCCGGTGCTAGGCCCCAGGGAGGAAGGAAAGATGCAGAAGATCTGGTCCTGCCTTCAGGAGCCTGGGTCTGACCTGCGAAGGTGATCAGAGAAGCTTTAGCCCAGAATCCCTCAGGGCAGGGTGGCCGGTGGGGCCTTCATGACCTCCCAGTAAGAAAGGGTGGAAGGTGTGGAGGCCCGTAGGAAAAAAGGGAGGGAAATAGGACCCCTTTATTCCCAGGCCTCAATAAATGGTGCTGAAAGATTAACAACTAACATACATTGAGTCTTTACCATGGGTGCTTTATATATATTAACCTCTTTAATCCTCATAACCTGTCCCATGAAGTGATATTAGTATACCCATTTTAGAGATAAGTATTTTGAGGCCCAGAGAGATTGAATCGTTTGCCCAAGTTTACACAGCTAGTAAGTGATGAAACTGGGATTCAAACCCATGCAGTTGCCTCCCAGTCTGTACTCTTCACTATGCCAATGAGTGGGTTCAACAGTAGTTCACTAAACATTTTCATGCCTACTGTGTGCCAGACCTTGTACCAGATGCTGGGGCCACCAATTAACAGTTCTCAAGGACCTAACAATCTATTGGAAAAATCAAACATGGATTATTTCAGTAGCATGTGGTAAGAAGGGTGATGGAGGTGCCGTGGGAGGGGCTCCTTTATGTGTGTGTGCTCCTTTATGTATATATATATACACACACATATATGTATATTATAGGGCTCCTTTATGTATATGTATATATATTTGTATATTTCTATGGAAACCCTGGTGGCGCAGTGGTTAAGAGCTTGGCTGCTAACCAAAAGGTTGTCAGTTCAAATCCACCAGCCGCTCCTTGGAAACCCTATGGGGCAGTTCTCCTCTGTCCTGTAGGGTCGTTATGAGTCAGAACCGACTCGATGGCAATGGGTTTTATATACATAAAAGATTTGAAAGCAGAAAGGAATAGTACTCACCCGTGCAATAACTTGAAGAATAAAGACCTCTAAGAGCCAGAAGTGGTGAGGACAGGCTGCTGGAAGACAGGCTGGTCCCCGGGAAAGAGAGGGCCCTGTGGGGGAGCTGGTTACCTGGCTGGGCTACAGGAGGTGCAGTGGTAACATCGAGGGAAACATGGATGACTTGCGCATCCTCTCTGGTGCAGCGCTTCAGGGTAGTCCCTCAAGAGGCCACCTTTAGCCATGAGTGTAGAGAATGGGGTTCGGGGACTCGTTTCTCTTGTGAATGCCCAGCTCGCTGCTGGGCCCACAGAGTCTTAAGTTCTGTCCCAGCTCTATCACTCAGGTGTCTTAGAGCCCAGTGTCCTCTCCTCTGAAGCCTCACCTCACTCACCCCTCACCATATCTCTCAGTTCAGGGTGCCTCCTGGAGCCCAAGGCCTCCCAGTTTCTGAAGGACAATGGCATTCCCCCGTGGGCATGGCAGACAAAGAGAGAACCAATGTGCCACACGGCCCAGTGACAGCAGGGCTGAACTCATTCCTAAAGGCCCCAGTCTGGGAGTGCCTGGGGGACAGGCCAATACTGAGGGGAATACCCTTCCTCCTTGGTGTCCCCTCTGGCTGCTCGGGAAGGAGGAGAATGAGGGGCCAAGACCCGCAGAGGTTGCCCAAGCCTGGACTCCACCGCAGTCTTCCCCTGTGCAGGGCTTGGTATTCCGAGTTTAACCAGGGACTGGACAGCAGGGAAGACTAAGGCATACAGCCTCACCATGGCTTCAGAATACCCAGGCTCAACCGCGGCAAGGCCTGCTAATGGTGCCGTCAACCCCAGTGACACATTTGTGGCTCACTCTGAGGGAGCAGTGGGTGGGAACTTGGCCTGGCCTCAGTGCTGGTGCTCAGGGAGTTAACAGAGGTGGGTGATGGGTCCTGATGGGCTTGTTCCATGGAGTCTGTGAGCTGAGCCAGGGCTTGTGTGTGGCCTCTCTCCTTAGATTACCGAGTATATGCAGCAGGCGGGATGGGCCTGGATCTCCGCCCTCACAACCACCTCCAGCACTACGACATGCTCAAGGACATGTGGGTATCCCTAGCGCCCATGCCCACCCCGAGATATGCCGCCACCTCTTTCCTCCGAGGCTCCAAGATCTATGTGCTGGGTAAGGATGGGGTATCCGTCCCACACCTCCCCTCAGGTCAGTTCTCATGGAAAGCAGTGCCTGTGTGCTGAGCCATGGCAGCACTGGGGGAAAGTCACTCTGCCCCACTCCTGAGGGTTCTTCCTGTATTCTTGGGTAGCAGTCAGAGGGGGAGACTCAGCTCCTATCCTCAGGGACTTACTCTTCTGGCAACCTTCACCCCGCTCCGGCCTCCAGGGGGACGACAGTCCAAGTATGCAGTCAATGCCTTCGAGGTCTTTGACATCGAGACTCGCTCCTGGACTAAGTTTCCCAGCATTCCCTGTAAGCGGGCCTTCTCCAGCTTTGTGACCCTGGACAGCCGCTTGTACAGCCTGGGAGGCCTGCGGCAGGGCCGGCTCTACCGGCAGCCCAAGTTCCTGCGGACGATGGATGTGTTCGACATGGAGCAGGGTGAGCTGCTCCCTCAGGGTGCCCCTGTGAAGCCCTGGCCGCCCACCTCCCTCCTGGCCAGTCCCCTTGCCTTACCCCCACCCCATCCATCCTCTGATGGATCCATCCATCTACTTGGTAAGTGGTAACGGCCACTTACCAAGCTGGGGGTGAGCCTTTTTGAAGTTTGAACACCCCTTCCCACTCAGGGCCACTCTTGGGGTTAAATTCTATCATCTGCAAAGGGCTCCTTTTGGGTTGCTTAGTTGCTTTTATCAATGCCTCTGGTGCAGATGATGAATGTGCTTGATTGGCTGCTAATCAAAAGGTTGGCGGTTTGAGTCCACCCAGAGATGCCTCAGGAGGACGGCCTAGTGATCTACTTCCTAAGAATCAGCCATTGAAAACCCTATGGAGTGCAGTTCTACTCTGACACACATGGGGTCGCCATGAGTCAGAGTCGACTCAAAGGCTGTTGGATTCCACCTGTATTACAGGTGTATTACAACATCCATGCAGGGGCAGGTCAAGGATGGACTTTTCCACACTCGCTACCTCTATTTACCCTCTTCTCAAGCTTAGAGCCTGTGAGAACAGGATTTCTTTGAAGGCAGAACAAGGTGATTCATTGTTGGGGATTATGGTTTCTCAGATGGCACCTTGCATGGGAGAGGGTGGAGGCCGTGGAGAGTGTGTCATTTCAAACATCTGGGCCCACCAGGTGTGTACTGAGACGAGCCCATGGGGTGAGAAGAGCAGAGACTCTGCCTGGGGAGAGCTATTTGGGACTCAGTCTGTGTTTGGTGGGAGTGGTCAGCATCTAACTCTCTCTGTCTGTCTCTGTACATGGCCTGTAGGTGGGTGGCTGAAGATGGAACGCTCCTTCTTCCTCAAGAAGCGGCGGGCAGACTTTGTGGCCGGCTGTCTGAGTGGACGGGTCATAGTGGCCGGAGGACTTGGTAAGGATGGCACATCCAGGCTGGACTGTATTGTGGTTCTGGTGCTTGGTGGGCCTATGGCACCCTGCACAAGCAGGAGAGGGTGCTGGCTCTTTGCACACCATCCTGCTGACTCATCGATTCTAAAGAACAAAGGACCCTCCCTTCCCCAGCTTGGGATTCACATAGCCACATGTGGGCCCCAGAGGATCATCAAAGACCCAAGGTCTTTCTGTCCTCTTAAAGGGGGAAGCTGAGGCCCAGAGAGAATAAGGGACATACTGATAGCCAGTAATTCATCAGGCTGGCTGAGCATGGGCCCCTGGGGCCCTATCCAGGACTGAGGGAGACACAGTATGAAAGGGATTAGCCTTGGTCCTCTTTCTCTCATCTGTTTTTCCTCCTTGGATACCCAGCTCTGTGTGGAATAGGAAAGCAGTCTATCAAATGATTGATGAGTTAGGGTTTTGATGTATGACCCCTCCAGGCGATTATTGGGATTTTTAAGGGGGGACTCTAAGGGTGAAAGCGTTAACATCAGCGGAAACATCCACAGGGAGAGATGGGCAGCAGGGCATCCCGGAACCCAGAGATTACTTTGTGGGGGAGAGTTCCCACTTTACCCACACAGAAAAGCAGCCCAGTGTGAGCTAGACCATCTGGGCAGCTTTCTTAGTGAAAAGCACGAGGGAGGCAGTGGTGCTCTAGAAACTTCTAGGAAAAGCACCCAGTAAAACCAGTTGCCGTCAAGTCAATTTCAACTCATGGCAACCGATGTGTGTCAGAGTAGAACTCCATAGGGTTTTCAGTGGCTGACTTTTTGGAAATAGATTGCCAGGCCTTTCTTCTGAGGTGCCTCTGCTGGATTCGAACCCCCAGTCTTTTGGTTAGTAGCCAAGCACTTAACCATTTGCACCCTGCAGGGACTCCTGGGAAAAGTAAGGGTTGGAGAAAAGAAAGCTTATTCTTAAGGAAATGGAAAGCCTGGGAGAGAGTAGGGGGGCAAAGTGGCTACTTGACAAAAGCCACTGGCCCAGGACAGGAAAGAGGGAACAGTCCTGTAGTCGAGGAAGGTAAGGTTCCTTGGCTTCTGCTTGTGGGCTCCTGAGGGAGGAAGGGAGCAAGTGGGAGGGCTGCTGCAGGGTGGCTGGACTCCTTTGTAAGCTCTGATTGCCTTGGTGCTTTCAGGGAACCAGCCCACGGTCCTGGAGACAGCAGAGGCATTCCACCCAGGGAAGAACAAATGGGAGACCCTCCCCGCCATGCCCACGCCCCGCTGTGCCTGCTCCAGCATTGTCATCAAGAACTGTCTCCTGGCTGTCGGGGGCGTCAACCAGGGTCTGAGCGATGCAGTGGAAGCCCTGTGTGTCTCTGATGCCTAGCTCCCCCTGGGCCAGCACCTTTGCCCTGGACTACATCACCCTACTCTTGACATGAGGAATGGTCTCTTCCAAGCAGTTTGGGCTACTTCCCAGGGTGCCAGCCCCTGCCGGCAGCCAGTGGGTCAGGCCCTGGGGCTTTAAGTGACCCCCCTCCCCTGTTAAACTCACCAACCCCAGAAAACTGTCAGAAGTGCAGACAGCTCCACCAGCCCCAGGTTGGAGCTCAGCTGTCCTATGGGGAGAGACCCCAATTACTGCTCAGGCACAGAAAGATACAGGAGGATCTCCCACCCTCCGCTTCTCCGAGTTGCACGCTCTCCCTTGAGTTCCCCAATGTCCACCTCTCCCCCATCTCCAGGGCAGGAGCCAGGGCAGTGCTGACCGGAAGGTGAGCTGCTTGTTACATCATTTCTCCAGCTCTGAACTAGTTTGGGGCTTTCTTTGGATGGAAATGGGGAAAGGTTGAGACACCCAATCCCCTCTTCTCTCCTTTGATCTTCATCCCTTCCCCATTTGGTGGTCAGCTGGACCTCTTCCACTCAGCAAGAATTGGACTTGGAGCCAGAGGCTGCTGCACTGGGAGGGAAGCCGGGTTCGCATGGACCGGTCCAGGTCAGAGCCTTGGCCAGGAAGAACCCATGCCTTGGGGGTTCCTTGATGGGAATGTGAAGATGGAAAAGGAGCAGACTCCCAGTCCTGGGCCTGCTCCAGCTTCTCTCCTTCCTCCCAGTTCTGCCACCCCTTCACCCTTTGGTCACCAACAGCCCCCAGAGTGTTTTCTGTGTGAAGTCTTCTCATTTACACGGTGGCATCAAATCCACCCCGAATGGACTAATTGCACTCCGGTTAATAGCAACAGCACAATGATTAAAATCTATATTCATATACTCTCTGGCACCCCAGTGCGGGCGTAGGGTGGAAGGGAACCCGATGAAACAAGCCCTCTGGCATTCTCAGGGCCCCAAGGACCACCTACCCTTGGCCGCTCCCACTGAGGAATTGCCTTCAAAACACCCCCGGCAGCTGCCCCACCCCCAGACGAGCAGGGTATTTCCCTTCCCTTACGCATTGAGACTCCAAGGCAGCGTTAAGAAAGGATTCATTCATTAACTGTCTTCTGCGTCAGGTTACTCCCTCTCGTGTCTACCCTAGATCCGTTCAGCTTAAGCTCATTTTTGCCTTGCGCAAACTGGAAAGGGAATTGCTCACTGACTGAAAAACTTGAAGAATGTGTCTCCTTTCAGCGTGGATAACACCTTTCTGATTCCCAGCTATTTTAGAGCACTGTTCTAGCAGTGGGATCGAGCGATGAATAAGATGCCCTGAAGGGGTTGTGGAGGAGCAGATGACACGCTGCGTGATAGTGTAATTATTTCTCATGGAGGCAGGAACAGAGGAACCCCTGTCAGATCTGAGGGTCAGGGAGAGCATCCTAGAGGAGGTAACACCTCCACTGAGCCTTCCAGGACAAGTAGCTGGGTCTTTAAGGGGTAGGGTTTTTTTTTCCTCCCCTTCTCTGGGCACGTGGACTTTGTCCTTACTTGGGCCTCAGAAAGGCTCTGCCACCTGCTGGCCCAGCCTTTCCTTCCCACCAGAGCTACGAGGCCTCATCCTGTGGCCACTGGTGCCCCCTGGTGGGAACAGAGCAGACTGCAGCAAGCCCTTTCCTGTTGCTTCTAACCAGTTGGCAGCTCTTACTCATGACAATCCTATGGGTGTCAGAGTAGAACTATGATCTGTAGGGTTCTCAATGGCTGCTTTTTCAGAAGTAGATCGCCAGGCCTTTCTTCCAAGACACCTCTGGGTGGACTCAAACCTCCAACCTTTCAGTGAGTAGCCAAGCCTGTTAACTGCTTGCAGCACCCAGGGACTCCTCCCTATTGCTTCTAGATCCCACTGTTTTTTGTTACAGCCCCTTGAGGTAACAGAAGAAGGGGCTGGAGGAGCTGCAGATATTATGAAGGATGGAACAGCATATTAGGAGAAGCAGTTCCAAAGTTCAGCCCCGGGATAGTTCCCCATTCCATTTCCTTTTCTGCACTGCTCCCTCCCATCCTCCCCAACCCCTTCCCAAGAAAGATGTTTACAAACTGCCAACAGGGGTGCCTCCACCCCCTCCAAGAGGAAACCAAGCTTTGGGGTATCTTTCTAAGCCTACACAACGGTACCATATCCAGATGGGCCTGAGGCGTTTTAAAGTGGTTGGAATCTTAGGGGCGCCGAACCAAACCCATTGCCTTTGAGTCCATGCTTACTCATAGCGACCCTAGAGGAAACAGAGTAGAACTGCCCCCATAGGGTTTCCAAGGAACACCTGGTTGATTCGAACTGCCGACCTTTTGGTTAGCAACCAAGCTCTTAACCACTGCGCGACCAGGGCCCTTAGGGGCACAGCTAGCCCTAAATGGTCCTTCCCATTTTGAGAAGCGGGGGTTCCCCTCTGGAACCTGTGAGGTAACGTGGGGCTGCGGCTGGTACCCGCTGTGGACTCACCTCTTGGAGGCCCATTCTGGGAAGACTTTGGGGGTGCCTCAGTGAGGAGTGAGAGAGATGTGGACTGTCAGTGTTAAACCATGCCGGCCGATACCTCATAGTGCCACGGAGGCAGTACAGGATTTGGGGTCCAATGGCCTGGGCTCCAGGCTGACTGTCCCCCTTACAGGCTTTCCCATCACCATCCCTCTCTGGGGATGTCCCTCACTTTTCTTCACTTCCCCATCTATAAAAGAGGAATGCTAAGGCACCCGCTTCAACCTTCAGATCAACTCCAGGTAGGTAGTGTCCTTCCCATTCTGCAAATGAGAAAACTGAGGCTCGACTCAGAGAGGTTCTATAACTTGTGCAAGGTCACAGGCTAGTAAGTGACTGAACCAGGATTGGTTCCAGAATTGTGACCACAGCACTGCATTGCCTCAAATGAAGCCGTTCAGAGGAAAGGCAAGACAGTCAGCTGCACTGTACTGTAATGGGCTTCTAAATGTCAAACCTGGGAGGGTGAGACTCGCTTTTCCGAAGAATGAGTATAAGGATTTGCAAGGAAAGGTTGGGAAGGGCTCCCTAAAGAGAAATGAGCACACAGCATATCCCCAGGGAAAATTCTAACTTTTTCTTTCCATTGGCTGTTTCTTTGAATGGTAACACCAATGTTAATATTTCAGACATTAACACGTGCCTGGTAGGGTGCTAGACTTGGGATTCTTGCCTTCCAGCAGTTGCAGCTTTGGAAAGGCGACTGGGGACCAAATCTGCAGTTACTATTTGTTACAATAATTGCTAGCCTTTGATAGCACAACCTAGAGGTGCTCTACCCAGTGGGGGCTGCAGAGAGTGGAGGACCAACTGAGGCACTTAGGTCAGGCTTCTGAAAGATAAATCTCAAACTTCACTTTGAAAGAAGCAGGAGACCAGCCAGGCAGAGAAGGAGAGGGCCTTTGAAGCAAGAGCGACTTGAGTTTGAATCACAACTGTCACGTACTAATTGTCTGATCTTGGGAACATTGCCTAACCTCTCTGAGCTTTAGTTTCCTCATTTGTAAAATGGGCAAAATAAGGACACACTTATTTTGAGGATATTGTTGTTAGGTGCCTTCAAGTCAATTTTGACTCACAGCAACCACAGAATAGAACTGCCCGGTAGGGTTTTCTTGGCCGTAATGTTTATGGAAGTTAATCAACAGGTCTTTGTTCCACAGAACGACTGGGTGGGCTCAAACTGCCAACTTTTCTGATTAGTAGATAAGGGCTTAACCAATTGTACCACCAAATCAAAACTGTTGGCATCAAGTCGATCCCAGTTCATAGTGACCCTATAGGACAGAGTAGAACGGCTTCATAGGGTTTTCTAGGCTGTAATCTTCATGGAAGCAAATGCCACATCTTCCTCTGGCAGAGTGACTAGTTGGTTCGAACCACTGACCTTTTGGTTAGCAGCCAAGCAGTTAAACCACTGTACCACAAGGGCTCCTTTGTTATGAGGATAAACAAACAAAAAAAAAGCCAAAACCATTGCCGTCAAGTCGATTCCAACTCACAGTGACACTGTAGGACGGAGTAGAACCGCCCCATAGGGTTTGCAAGGCTGTAATCTTCACTGAAGCAGACTGCCACATCTTTCTCCCAGAAAGTGACTGGTAGGTTTGAACTGCCAACCTTTTGGTTAGCAGCCAAGCACTTACCCACTGTGCCACCAGGGATCCATTATGAGGATAAAACAAACAAACATTGCCATTGAGTAGATTCCAACTCATAGCGACTCTATAGGACAGAGTAGAACTGCCCCATAGGGTTTCCAAGGAGCGGTTGGTGGATTCCAACTGCTGACCTTTTGGTTAGCAGCTGAACTTTTTAACCACTACACCACCGGGGGTTCCATGAGGATAAGGGCTACTTAAAACAAAAAAAAAAAAGTTGCTGTAGAGTTGATTCCAACTCATGGCGACCCCATGTGTGTCAGAGTAGAACTGTGCTCCACAGGGTTTTCAAAGGCTCTGATCTGTCAGAAGTAGATTGTCGGGCCTTTCTTCTAAAGTGCCTTTGGGTGGACTTGAACCACCAAGTTTTTGGTTAGTGGTTGAGCACTTAACTGTTTGTGCCACCCAGTGACTCCTAAGAGGTGCCTTCTACATGTAGATGATTTGCATATAGGAGGTGAGTAGCTACATTATTGTTGCTTTTGAGGGAGTGGTAGAGGGTTTCTCAAGCCCCATGGGGAAAGGGTTTGGCTTATTTGGGTGACAGCACATAGTGGATACTCTGGAGGGTAGGATGTATCTTGCACACTCACACACTCACACGTACATTCAGAGCATGTGCCCTAGGCTCAGAATCATTTTAATTTGGAAGGTGAGTTTGCTGCAAAATTATCCAGGGCACCCAACCCAGGGTCATCTGTTGCTTTGGATGGTTTGCACTCCAGCTCCCTCCCTCCAGATCGCTGTGGCATGGTTGGCCATAAGGGCTAGAGGGACTTTGCACCCTCAGATCCCTAAGAGCTTGGGAAAGACTGACACCAGCACCCAGAGAAGCCCCGAGACTTCCACACATTAAGAACTTCCGAGCTTCGTCGAGAGGAAGGAAACCTGGTCTTTCTCACCTGCCTTCAAAGCAGATGGTTCCTGGAAGGAAAGAACTGAGAAAAGATCTCAGAGCCCCAGTCCCAGTCCCTGCTTTAGCCAGATGGGACTCTGGGCTTCTCAGACAGTTTCTCTCTTCTATGCAAACACCCAAGCCACCTACCTCCTCCAAAGAGGAAATAGTTGGCAGATGACTCTGAGAGCCAGGGGGTGAGGGACTGGAGGCTGGAAAGTGTCGCAAGGCTTTGTGCCTAGGTGACACTTCAATGCAGATGAGTTTTCTGGGAGATTGGAGAGAAATGTATTCTCCCCTTGTCCTTGTGGGGTCCCTGCCTGCTGACACCACAGAGAGCAAGGGTCTCCCATTTAACAGAAAATGGGCGTTGATCCTAATCTCAGTTTAGCATTTCACATTCTTAAAAACAAGCATTTATAACCAAACCAGTTACCATCAAGTTGACTCTGACTTATGGTGACCCCATGTGTGTCAGAGTAGAACTGCCCTCCATAGGGTTTTCAATGGCTGATTTTTTAGAAGTAGATCACCAGGCTATTCTTCCGAGTTCTCCCTCTGAGTGGACTCAAACCACCAACCTTTCGGTTAGCAGCCTAGTGGGTTAACTCTTTGCACCACCAGGGACTCCGACAAATGTTCATAAGGGAATAGTAATTTACAAATCCCTTTCCCAGGCTTCCTGCTCCAGATCCAGCATCCTCATCTGCAAAAGAAGGGGACTGGATGGGAGCCGCCCTTCCAGCTTGGTCTAATTACACCTCAGACCCAGGCTTCCAGCCCCTCGAGGAAGCCTGTGCGACTCCGGGTCTCCAGTGACCTCCTCCTCCTCCCTCTTCTCTCCCACACCTCTCCAGTCAGGCTCCTGTTCCATCCCACGGCCACTACCATAGTTCAGACCCTCATTGCCCCCAAGAGGATAACTTCAGCAGCCTCCCACCTGTGACTCCCCCACACCCACCCTTGCTCTCCTCCCAACCACCCTCCAAAGCACTGCTCGATTCCCTCGGCCTTTCAGAAAGCTTTTTCATCTACAAATCTGCCTATACCATTAGTGAGCTGTCAAATCCTCCCACAGCTTCCCCTGGCCCTCCAGGGAATTCCCAGCTCTTGACTTGGTCTCTAATGAGCCCTGGTGGTGCAGTGGTTAAGCACTTGCCTGCTAATGGAAAGGTCTGCTTTTCAAACCCACCAGCTGCTCCTCCGGACAAAGATGTGGCAGTCTGCTTCTACAAAATCACAGCCTTGGAGACCCTGTGGGGCAGCTCTACTCTGACCTATAGGCTCGCTATGAATGAGAATCAACTTGGTCTCTAACGCCTTTCACAAAGGTCCCGCCTTCCAGCTTCCCCTCTTCACCTCTGCCCTGGGTTCCTGCTGCAGGAGACAGAGATGATTTGGGAGTATTTTCCTGAAGGGACTCCCTGCTCCTGTCTCCCTGTCCTAGCACGGCCTGGTGTACCTGGTGAACTCAAGCCAGCCTCCCCTCTCCCTTAATCCCCATACACACAGGACTTTTGAGACACTCCTCTAGGACCTCGACCATATCACACACAAGCTAGCAGAGTGCTGGGCACGTTTATAGGCGATCCATAAACAGGCAGTTAAGAGCCGAATTGATTGGAAGACATCCCAGAGCTCAGAGATGGCCTCAGCTTGACAGGAGCCCTCAGGATGCTTCCTCTTCCTCCGAGCCCCCTCTGGCCTGTGGCGGACACAGAGCCACATGATATGATACAGACCTAGGAAACCAGCAGTAGTTCAAATCCCCCTGCTTGGTGATGTGGTTGCCTCCCTGGTTTGTCCTGGCCACTAACATGAGTGACAAGGTCAGAACTGGGCTTTCCACCAGCCGTGGGTGGCAGGCTGTCAGTTCATCCTGCCTTGTAATAACAGTCCTCTCCCCACCAGAGAAGGAGCCCTGGTGGTACAATGGTTAAGCATTCAGCTGCTAAACAAAATGTTGGTGGTTCGAACCCACCAGCTGCTCTGTGGGAGATAGATGAGGCAGTCTGCTTCTATAAAGATTACAGCCTTGGAAACCCTAGGGGGCAGTTCTACTCCATCCCATAGGGTGGCTATGAATGAGAAGGACTCAATGGCATTAGATCTCCCCCACCAGATTGTGCTAGCACCATTCGAGGCGGAGACAAATGTTGGCTCCCACCTCCCCTAACCAAGGGCCAGGAGCTGGTGACCCGGCTAAAGAATGTGCTTTGCTTGGAGTTTACATTCCAGGATCAGCTTGGGAGGCCAAGGGCTCAGGTTGCCAGTGGGAGCCAGGCACCAGGCAGGGGGTGGTGCTGGGCAGACTTTCTCCCACCTCCCTCCTGGGCACATCTCCATGCCTTGCAGGGTCATTCCTGGGCCTCACTGGGTGCAGGGTGGCAGCTGGGGAGGCAGGGAGCCGGGAGAAGACACCCACCACCTTCACAGTGAGCACAAGTAAATGCAGTATGAAATGCCAGCCCTGAGCCACAACACCCATCCTCATAAAGTCCCTGGCTGCTGGGGAGCATTTTTAACAGTTTATAAAGCGCTTCTGGAGTCCCTGAGTGGTGCAAACAGTTAACACTCAGCTGCTGACTGAAAGGGTGGCAGTTCAAGTCGACCCAGAGGTGCCTCAGAAGAAAGGCCTGGCAAGCTACTTTTGAAAAACCAGTCATTGATAACCCTATGGAGCACAGCTCTACTCTGAGATACGTGGGGTCGCCCTGAGTTGGGGTTGATTTGACAGCAACTGGTTTTAGTTGAAAGCACTTTCACATTCAGGGTCTCCTTTGACCAATTACAGAGCCCCGGTGGCGCAGTGGTTAAGAGCTACAGCGGCTAACCAAATGGTCCGCAGTTTGACTCCACCAGCTGCTCTTTGGAAACTTATGGAACAGTTCTACTCTGTCCTATAGGGTTGCTGTAAGTCAGAATTGACTCTACCACAGTGGATTTGGTTTGGGTTTTTTGACCAGTTAGGAACTGAGGCCTAGAGAGATTGACTCACTTGCCAGAGGTCACTCACGTGACCAGCAGGCGACAGAACTAGATGTAGAACCCCATCCTCTGACTCTTCTTCTGAGGCTCGTTGTACCCCCGCCTCACCTATAGCAACAGCCTCTAGGATCTACCCCAAACTCCCAACTTCCTAGGGTCAGTGAGTGAAGGACCCATAAAAGAGCGGATGTGCAAGCTGCAAACCCCTGACCCAGATTAACCCCCTCTGTTTCTGGATGAGTAAAAAGATGTTAAGGAGCGCTGGTGGCGTGGTGGTTAAGCACACAGTTGCTAATGAACGGTAGGTGGTTCGCACCCACCAGCTGCTCCACTGGAGAAAGATGTACAGTCTGCTTCCGTAAAGGTTAAACTCATTGCTGTGGAATCGATTCCAACTCATAGCAATCCTGTAGGGCAGGGTAGAACTGCCCCATAGGGTCTCCAAAGCTGTAAATCTTTTCTTATTATGATTTAGGTGAAAATTTACAGCTCAAGTTAGTTTCTTATACAAAAATTTATACACTTATTGTTATGTGACCTAGTTGCTATCCCTGTATATAATGTGACTGCACATTCCTCCTTTCCACCCTGGATTTCCCGCGTCCATTCAACCAGCTCCTATCCCTTTCTGCCTTCTCATCTCGCCTCCGGACAGGAGCTGCCCATTTAGTCTCTTGTATCCACTTGAACTAAGAAGCACACTCTTCACAAGCATCATTTTATGTCTTATAGTCCAGTCTATTCTTTGTCTGAAGAGTTGGCTTCGGGAATGGTTTTAGTTCTGGGTTAACAGAGTCCGGGAACCTTGTCTTCTGGGGTTCCTCCAATCTCAGTCAGACCATTAAGTCTGGTCTTTTTACTAGAATTTGAGTTCTGCACCCCACCTTTCTCCTGCTCCATCAGGGACTGTCTGTTGTGTTCCCTGTCAGGGCGGTCATTGTGGTAGCCGGGCACCATCTAGTTCTTCTGGTCTCAGGCTGATGGAGTCTCTGGTTTATGTGGCCCTTTTGTCTCCTGGGCTAATATTTTCCTTGTGTCTTTGGTGTCCTTCATTCTCTTTTGCCCCAGGTGGGTTGGGACCAATGGATGCACCTTAGATGGCCGCTTGCTAGCTTTTAAGACCCCAGAGGAAAGGCTGTAAATCTTTATGGAAGCAGACTGCCACATTTTTCTACCCCGGAGCAGCTGGTGAGTTAGAACCACCTACCTTTTGGTTAGCAGCCGAGCGCTTTAAAGACTGAGCCCCCAGGCCTGTGAATAACATTACCCAATAAGCAAGGTAAGCATGTGCTCAGGGCATCATCAAAACAGGGACACCAGTTGCCCAAATCAAAAATCCATAGATGCCAAGCAGACAGGACACAAGGAAAAGTGAGCACCGCAGTGGAAGGGAGCTGGCAGGGTACTACGTGAAAGTGATAGCAGCTCCAGTGCATGAGAATGTGTCGGCCAGAAATAGAGTTCACACGGGGTCACCAGGGCGCCTATCTACAAGTTTGTTTAAGCTATGAGGCCCCTACCACTTCAACACGTTCGTTGACATCTGTCTCCTTTGGTCCCCTCCCGTGTAATTGAAACTTCTTATCTCAGGGGGTCTCTTGGGAGTATACTATTTCTTTCTAATAAACAAGAGGTGGGGTGGGACTGTCAAGGCTAACTTGCTACATTCACCCAATATGCAACTGGCTCCAAGATGAGAGGTTACTGGGCAAGGGTGGATTATACTAATAGATAACAGGTCTCCGATCCATTCTGAGAGAACCATCCTGTACATCCACGTCTGCTGATCCAGAACTCCAGCCAGGAGGGCCAGCAATGTTCTTTGCCATAATACAAACACAAGGGTGCGCTCTTGCGCACATCCTGGTAAACATCCAGTGGAAACTCCAGTCCCAGATGACATGTAAAAGCGAGGGAACTCGAATAAGTCGACCATTGCAATGAATTTAATGAAGTTACTTTTTAACTGTATAGCATTTATGTACAGAGTTGTAAGTCCTAAGTTTTGTAAACAGTAATATTTTTAACTTTAAAATATGTTTGGCATACATGGGATGCAATCTAGTACACATTTAATATAATCCTAGCATGGGTAATAATTTAATATAATTCTAACATAGCAAATATCCAAAAAATACCAGAAATAATAATATTTATCTAACACAAAAAGTTTTAATTTATGTATCAAGTGAGTTTCGTTTTTTACCATCTGTTGCACAGGACACAGTGCTTGATATTACTCTATATGTGCTAATAAATGAGGTATTAGGCACATTAAGAGGACGAAAAATTCAATATTTATTTATCGTGCAAAATATGTTTCTGTTTTGGAACAATGAGTTTCTAAATTCATCTTCCAAGAAAGTAACAAAGGGCGTTTATCAGAACATTACATTTATATTTTATCAGAATATTTACGTATCTTCGTGTAAGGAAATTGAACAATTCCTCGAAGAACTAAATGAGTATTTAGATAGTAAAAATTATATAAATGCATTTTATTTTCCATTTCCCTTCAGACTGACTTTCTTTTAAGAAATCAACTGATATTATTACAACTCAAAAAACCAACTTGTTTGTGGAGAAGTGGTGCTATTGTTATATCAATTATGTACATATCTCCAAATATGCGGGTTGAACAATTCCACAAAGAAAGAAAATGTACATTTTGTAAATTTTGTATATGATGACAATTATATTATCCTTTTTATTTCGGACTGATTCAGGTATAACCTCAAATTCACTTCTTTCGACCACATAAGAACGTGCCAGCAGCACTATAAAAACGTGACGGGTGACATATCTGGTCCTGTCCTGCGCAAAGTGAACCAAAACATGTCTGCAGATGGAGCATACTCTTGTATTTGTATCATGCTCTTTGCGATTGCTCTCGCTCCTGTCAGGGATCAGCAGTAGTCCAATGAACTGTGCAGCATCAAAGGACAGAAAGTGAGTGTGCACGTTTTTTAAGGATTATTTCAAGATGAAAAACACTTGCCGAGATCTGCAAAGGGCTCATCAACAAACACCGTACAACAAAAGAATGAAATTACTTCCGACTGCCTTGTAAGTAATATTTCTTTCGACTATCTCAGACCTGAAGAACAAAATTAAATGTTCCAAATCAGTTTTTTTCTTACTAATTTTCATATATAAATTTTTATGTTAACATCCAAATTTGAATGTAAATTTTATATTATAAATTTTACTTGTTTTATAAATTTTAAGTATTTTCAATTTTTCAAATTTATTTGCTACAGTAGAACCAAATTTAAAAAGTGACATAATTTTATATCCAGGTAAAATGAAATGGCAACAATTAAGTGGAGTGCAAAAACAAAAGCTCTCAGAAGATAAAAGGAAAAGAATTTGTGAATCCCTGAAGACAGCTCCATAATTAACTTCCTTTTCAAAACATAATGAATCAAGAGACTTCTTCCTTTGAATGCTCAAGTTTAATGGGTGCAAATCATTGTACTAGTACGGCTAGTGCTGAAATTACTAACAGCAATACGAATATAACATAATTTGTTCCAAACTCTGCATTCATTCCTTACTGTAGTAAAAAAATTAATAATTGTCTAGAAAGTGAAATTATCTTAGAATCTGAAATTGTCTCCTCTGTAGACTCCCGTAACGGAAATACAAATCCTGCTTTTTGGAATGATTTTTTTTCTAATGATGTAAATTATTGTATCGAAAGAGGGCCAAGAGCTTGTCAACATCACAGTGGACCATTTGAAAATTTGTGTCAAAAATTTCTGGATGGTAAACAAACAAGATTCTGTAGCCAGAATATATTTCTAGGATACAAAGCTAATGGTGAAAATTATAAGAGGGAGTAGCTACTGTATTCTCCATCAGTCAGCTCTGCATATTGTTTTGTTTGCAAACTATTCAGTCCTAAATCATTTAATTCTCAATTTGCTACAGATGGATTTAGTGATTGGTGCAACTTGAATATGATTGATAAACACGAAAACAGTTCAATTCACAGAGATTGTATGTTGTCATACTTAAAACGAAGACAGGTTTTGGCTTAACTCATAAACTGGAAACATAAATTAATGGAGAACTCAGTATTGGAAGGCTGTTTTGCCATACTTTGTTGCAGTCATTATAACAGTCCCTGAACGTGGACTATCTTCTCAAGGAAAAAATTATGTGTTCGGGTCCCCCCAAAAATGGAAATTTGAGGAGTTTACTTGAACTTGTTACTCAGTTTGATCCATTTTTAGCAGGTCACATCTCAAAATATGGTAACACAGGAAAGAGCAACCCGTCGTATATGTCTAAAACAGCACGTGAAGAATTAATAAACTTAATAAGTGATGAAGTTCGATCAACTATTTTCAGTGAAATAAGTATAACTTGATATTTCCATTTGTCTGTAGATTCCCCTCCTGATCTTTATCATACAGATCAGCTAGTATTGTTTTAACATATGTATCTCCAACAGATGGAAAATCTGTCGAGCAATTTATCACATTTACTAGCTTAAAAAGTCATACTGGTGAAGAAATTGCTAATCAAGTACTTCGCTATTTACGTGCAGTTTGCAAAACTGATTTTTCTAAGTGCAGAGGCAAGTCCTATGACAATGCTGACAATATGTCGGGGCATTATAAAGGGAGCAACAGAAAAGTTTAGAACATAATGAATATGCCATTTTCATACCATGTGCTGCGCATTCACTTAATCTTGTAGGAGTACACTAGAATGTTGTCCAGAAGCAGTTGATTTTTTTCTACTGCTCAGTCACCCCACACATTTTTTGCCACCTCTACTTACTGATGGGAAGTTCTTAAAACATATTTAGGCAATGATCAAATATTAAAATGTCTTTCTAATAATACACGTTGGGAAGCTCATGCTGTAGCAATGAGTGCAATCCTGGAATCATACGCTTAGATTCTAGATGCCTTAGAAAATATTGCTGAAGACCAGACACAAAAAGGAGATACCAAAAGAGAAGCTGAAAACATCGCCAACAAAATGCAAACACTAGAGTACGATTTATGTTGATTCTGTGGAATAATATATTGTAGCATTTTCATTGGATGAGTCAAGCTCTCCAAGATTCAGAAATAAATTTAAAGACACTCACAGATCTCTACCAGTCATTAACAGGGTATTTACATAATTTAAGAGAAGATTTTGAAAAATTTGAAAACATGACAAAACCAAGACTGCCAAATACTGATTATCAATCAGTTCACTGTCACAAAAGCATTAGAAACAAGTAAACAACGGAAGTGCTCTAGAAGTATTGAGCGCTAGAGATCCATCTCATGTAACCACATACTACACCATCATTGACACACTTGAACCTTGCGTTAAAAAGAAGGGCAAAAGCGTATGAAATTCTTTCAGATAGATTTTCCTTCTTAAACAAGGTGGGTACACCTGATAAAGAATGTGGAAGGCATCCAGGAAATTAATGCAGGCTTATCCTGATGACTTCAATACAAACCTTTATGAAGAAGTGTGACAGTTTCATTCTTACATGAGAACTAAGTTTGCAGTTTCAAGAAGGACAAATTCTACTCACATAGGCATGTGTGATTTCCTAATAGAAGATGAAATAGAATGCATGTTTCCCAGTGTTGAAATTGCTTTACGCATATTCCTAATTTTAATGATCACAAACTGCACAACGGAGCACTCATTTTCGTCCCAAAAGAGACTCAAAAACCCTTAGCGTACAACAATGATTCCGGAAAGACTTGATTCATTATCCTTATTGTGTATGGAACTAGATATTACTTGGCAGCTTAACTGTGACAAAATCACTGAAGAATTTGTTAAGAGCAAAGAATAGGAAGTAATGGTTTTAATTATAACATGTTAGAGATGAAAAGTCTATCTAAAACCAAAACATAGTAATTTGTTGTAATTTGTTTTCTGATCATTAAATTTTCTTTTATGACATCTTTTCATTTGTTCATTTATAATTATAGCATTTACTACAAAACAAGCATCAAAATTGAAGTATGAGCCGTTTAAAGCAAAAATTGGTAAATCAATTTTTCTTCGTGGGAGACCAACGGAATTTTACATCGATTGTTGAAAAAACTGAGTTCACTGACTCATTTTCTTCGTTACAGAATAATGTGGAATATTCTTTCTGTAGAAAACGTGGTATAGCGTAAAAATCTTAGTACCCTGCATCCACTAAAAAATTTATAATCCAGTCCATCTCGTTCCACTAAAATGGCCTCTGCCACTTTTGCATTCAGTCGGTAATATTGTAGTCACATTTAAAAAGAAGTTACATCTTGGATAGCTAACACAGACACACACATATACATACATATGTCTATGCATAACTCACATATCCTGATGGAATGCGTGAGTAAACAGAGGAGAGAGCACCACAGATTATCAGTTGTTTAGGGCCCTCGAATGCCTTAATCTGGCCCTGGGGCCACATCTTTCTCACTTGGAGCGGCTGATGGGTTCAAACTGAAGACCTTTTGGTTAGCAGCCGAGGGCTTTAACCACTGCGCAACCAGCGCTCCTTTCCGGAAAGATTACTGCCTTGGAAACCCTGTGGAGCCGTTCTACTCTGTCCTATAGGGTCACTATGAGTCAGAATCGATGGCAATGGGTTTTTCTGTTGTTGTTGTTAAAAAGATGTTACTGGCAGAGTTGGAACCAGAGCAGAGGTTTTCTGGCCCCTGATCTAATACACTAATACTGTAACTTTCTCTTTAAAGTATATGCTGAGTTAGTGAAGTTTTTCTACAGAACGTGTTTAAATTTTAAGAACTAATTTTATGCTCTTAAATTCTCATCATCTCCCTTTTCCCTGTTTGTAATTTTTGTTAAAATATAAGAGAAGGTGTTATCTAAGACAAATAAATTCTGCTAACCTTAAAAAAAAAAGTGCATGTCAAAGTGTTGAAACCTATAAAGATAGGGGTAGTTATTTTTATTTATTTATACCCCATGGCAGTCTATCAAGGGTATCAGATGACTTACAGCCAAACAGCACACAGCAGGTTTACCAAACCCGTTGCAGTTGAGTTGATTCCTACTCACAGTGATCCTATAGGACAGGTCCCATATGGTTTCCAAGGAGTAACTGATGGATTTGAACTGTCAACCTTTTGGTTAGCAGCCAAGCTCTTAACCACTACAGGGTTAGGCAGCGGAAAGTACTTGGAGACTCTGGGGGCACAGTGGAAGGATCCCGTGAAACCTTTCACCCTAATGGTCAGCATAGATCCTCCCTCACCACACTTCTCAATGCCACAGCAGTGGGGGACGCACAAGCTTGGAGATCAGAAGGACAATGGAGTGAGGGGCAGAAAAAGAGGAAGTTCTCCAGGCTTTGCAATTAACAATGGGATACGGACACATTCTTCAAAACACTGACTTAAGTCTTAGGCTTTAAATCTACACAAATTCCACATCCCTCCCCCCTCCCCCATCCAACTCTAACCCCTTACCCTGGTGTAAAAATTCCAGCACCAAGAGTAGTTGAAGGGCCCTTTCTCCTTTCCCAGTGCCTTGGGCAGTTTCAATGACCACTTCCTATCTCTTAGCTTATCTCAACTGTCCTCTGTCCCAGATCTGATCAGCTGCAGCTCAGGGAGTCTGATAAGCCCCTTGTGGTCGTAGCCCACCCCCACACATTTGGTCTCTGCCAGGATTTAGAGGAGGGGACTTGGGAAGACCAGAGCCCAACAAAACCCCAACCAGACTGATATGAAACCATCAATCTGACAACTTCACACCTCGTTTCATCCAGCAGCAACCCCACGAGGTAGTCAGGAGGCACAATTCAGGACGAGTAAATTATGACTAGAGAAGCTCAGTGAACTTGAGACTTTGGGCAAATCAAGAAGCCCCCTAAGTCAAAGTGTCATAGCCAAGAGTGCTGCTTCTGGAGCCAGATTGCCTGGGGTCCGACCCTGGCTCCACCACTAGCCAGCACTGAGACCCTGGAGGGGGAGTCATTTCACTCTGCTATGTATCAGTTTCCTCATCTGTGCAGTGGAGAAAATCGTATGATAGTACCTACTTCACAGAGTTGCTGTGACGATTGAATTGATTAATTCAAGTAAACAGTGGCTGGCACATAGTAAGTGTGTTAGCTGTATAAACAAAGATAATACTTATGCACAGAGCTACTGAGAGATGGGAGATGGTCACAGTCGATAAGCAGCAGAGCAGAACCTGGAGTTCAAGTTGCCAGACTCTTGAGTCAAGCACATGCTGCCAGCCTGCGGGTGAGATAACGGGGCTCCTGAAAGTCCTGTTGTGAGGGACTCAGTTACCAGTGGGCCAAAGAAGGGACCAGGGAAATTTCTAATGTGCCCCTGCTGAGGTATTGCAGAGAAGTTACAAGAGTTGAAACAGATCTTAGAGTTGATTTTTCCAAATCTCTTTTTATAAACCAGGAAACTGCCCCAAAAGAGGAAGTCCCTGGCCATGGCCACAGCGTGGGTGGGTGGCCGATGCCAAAACCCAGGATTCACGACTCCTGTCTATCTGCACACGTGTCCCTGCTGCTCCAGGCAGGGGGCAGCGCAGGCACCATGGCTTGGGGAGAAGAGCTAGCTTCTCCTTCAGTCACACTCTCCCAGGTGACTCTATAGGACGGGGTAGAACTGCCCCACAGAGTTTCCAAGGCTGTACATCTTTACGGAAGCAGGCTGCCACATCTTTTTCCTGCGGAGTGCCTGGTGAGTTCGAACCCCTGACCTTTCGGTTAGCAGCCCAGGGCCTGTGAATAACATTCACAATTTCCCTTTGTAAGTGAGAGCTTGGGGGACTATTTTCAGTGCTTGCAGCATAAAGTTCCCCCAGACTGGTAAGACTTACTTGAATTTAGACTATAAGTAGTTCATTGGTTAGATTTTATATTTCCAGCGCCCACCAAGAGCCACAAGGCTGTGCAGTCATTAGGAGCACAGGCCATGGTGTCAGATGAACAGGTTGCCTCCCAGCTCTGCTGCTTCCCAACTGCATGGTCTTGGACGTGGTACTTTATGTAAGATGCTTAGAATCAGTGCCTGGCTCAATAAATGTTAGATATCTTATACCTATTACTTCAGTGGCCAAGTGAATATTTATTTATTGAATGAATAATTAATGAATGGCTCAATGAAGGAGTAAATTGCCTAAGCAGATCCTCCCTGCGGTCACAGCTTTGGGCATCCCGCAAAACTTGCTAGGCTTATTTTGGTCAGGAGAGGGCAGCATTGAGCCAAACATTCCAGTTTGCCAAAAACTTCAAGGGTTTACACTTCTCTTTGGACGCACGCTTCCTGTTCTTGGAGGGCCAGCTCTAACGTGCAGATTCCTATCCAGGCAGTGCCCCTAGTTCCTGAGAGGGGAAGGTCAGCACCTTCATGGTCTTCCTTATTGTCCACCACCCCAGAGGGTGGCTGAGGGCTGTGACTCACCCTCAGAGCTCTGGGGAACTAGAGTACAATGCTTGAGGTGTCCAGCTGGACGTAGGTCGTGAGCTGAGCCCTCTACCCTGCAGGGAAAAGGGGCCCAGGCATCTCTACTAAGACAATTCCATAGGAGGAGATGTTCTAGCATACAAGAGACCTCCTATAGTTCATCAGATACAGGGCATGCACTTGCTGGTTCAGCCAGCCCTTCTCTTCAATGCCCCCCTCTCACTCAGCATCCCAACAGCCCCACTCTGCAAGTCTTTCTCACAAATTATTCAAATCCCACCCACCCCTTCAGGACCCGATTAACCATCTGAGAGGCCTTCCCTGGATTGCCTGAAACAGAATAAGATCCTTCCTTTAAGCCCTACATGGCACTTTATAGCTCTCTCGAGGGTCTTGCCGCTTTCTGCCTTGAATTTCATGGCAAGCTGAATATTTATCTTGCTTCCCTTACTAAACTGTAACTTCCTGAGGGCAGGAGCTTTTGCTAGTGTCTTCTTTATCTTCACAATACATACAGGACTTAATAAAGAATGACTGAACAATTCACTTCCCACAAGACTGCTCCTAGTCCACACTAAGGTCTCTTAGAATCACCAGGAACGGGTCAGTTCATTGCATTACTTGATGCTTTTAGACCTGCACATTCCAATAACGTAGCCACTAGCCATACGTGGCTGTTGAGCAACTGGAATGTGGCTAGTCCAAATTGAGATGTGTCGCAGGTGTGAAATACTTTTTGGGTTTTGAAGACTTAAAGAATGTAAAATATCTCTAGAGTAGTGTTTTATGTTAATTACTTATTGCAATGATAATATTGTGCATGTATTGGGTTACATCAAATACCTTATTAAAATTAATTTTTCATGTTTCTTTTTACTTTTATTTAATGTGGTTATAAAAAACTTAAAATTACACATGTAGCTTGCATAATAATTCTATTCTAGTGCCGTTCAAGGCCACCAGTCCACCAGCTTAGCCGGGAGCTGCCCCAGCTGAGGAAGGAGGGGTGCCCCCCACCAACAGGTGCTCAGAGCACCCGGGAGCAGTTTGGGGTCTGGCCTGGGAGGGGCAACCCCCTAAGTCCCAGACTTACCGGGTTTAGGTGTTGCTTTCCCCGCTCTGCTCTTGGCTCCCCTCACCTCCCCATGCTTTCAGTCACTAACTCCCAAAAGGCAGGCTTGTTATTCCAGAGAAGTGGACCAGAACATTGTGGAATTAGGATAGCCAGGGGAAAAAAAAGGTACACACAGCCAGACTGCTCACTCTAGTAGCTAAGCAGGGATCCTGGGCTCCGGGGTTTGACCCTGTAGCCTAACGGTGTCTGCTGATGAGTCAGGGTCTACCAATGGGAGGCTGAGTGGGTGAGTGTCTGGGAGCTTTATGCTTGGGCTTTGAAGCCATCTACAGTCTCATGGAGTTCCGGGGAGGGCCCTCTGAGAACAGGTCCCATGCTAGGCTTGCAGGTCACACCCACCTCAAGGAGGTCCGGTTGGATTTAGCCAAGGGAACTGAAACAACCCCCACACCCACAAATCGGCCTGGCTAATTCTTAGTCATCCCTCAAGACTCGCCTTAGATGTCTCTCTTTTTCTAGAGACCTGCCTTTGCCCCCACTCCCTCCAACAAAGCCTGACCGTGATGCCTCTCATCTGTGCTCCCAGCTGCATTTCACATCTCACAGAAGTCCTTACTCTGCTGCATTAAAATTCCCTTTGTACTAGTCTGGATTCCCCCGCCTCACACAGGCACCAGATGATGAGGGCAGGGACAGACTCTTGTTCCCACTTGTTTCTGCAGTGCCGCACACAGCAGGCCCATGAGCGGTTTTCCCTGAGAGCCGTTCAGACAGCTACTGGGCCGTGAGGGGCAGGTAGGCTTCCCCTCCCAGATCCAGACAGCGGTGGGGCAAGGCAGGACTGAGTGGCTCAGTGCAGCCCAGGCTCTGCACACGTGACCAAGAATTCCCCGAGGTTGCCAGCAGCCCAGCCCCTGACATAAGCAGATTCCCCATAGACATTCTCCATCAGGGATCAGGGACTGACCAGGTCACCCCTTTGAGGAATTTGAGAGTTGAGTTTCAGCAGTTAAAATCATTTCCAAGTCACATGCCGTTCCAGCTCTGTGTCTGTTTATCTGCCTCCCTTCCTTGCCTGCCATGGACAGACAGCAGCCGGCCGACGTGGCACTGAAGCCCTGTCCCACGGCCCCTCCTGGGCTGCTAAACTACACCTTGGCTGGGAAAGAGGAGATCCCTTGTCTCTGGGGTCTTTGGTCCTTCAAGGACTGCCTCTAAATGGGGATTCAGATTCTAGTCAGAAGAAGCTAGAGTAGGGGTGAGGAGTACCGGAGAAGTCTCAGGAGATCTGCCCCCACTGCCACCCCCAATTTAGCTGGTGATGGAGGAAAATCGGTCATCTGTAGGTGCTTTCATTTTAGCCTTTGGATTCCATTGAAATGCATTCCTTTGCTTCATAAGCATCTACTGAGCACCTTTTATGTGCCTGGTAGTGCACAAGGATGGTGGTTGGGTGGCACAAAGAGTTTAGCGCTCAACTACACGCTGAAATGTTGGTGGTTCGAATACACCCAGAGCAGAAGATAGACCCGGAGAGCTGCTTCTGAGAGGTCACAGCCTTGGAAACCCTATGGAGCAGTTCTACTCTGCACACATGGGGTCACCATGAGTCAGAATTGACTCAACGGCATCTAACAACAATAACAAAGTGCGCAATGTGTTGATAATACCTGGAGATAAGATCAAGCCTGAAAGGAAACCTTAGTCTCATCTGTTTAATTCTTCTATCTTACTTATAAAGAGATGTTGACTTTATCTGGCTAACTGCCACATATCCTTCAGGTCTCAGCTCAAATGGTCCATCTCAGGAAGTTGCCCCTGACCAGCCTTCTCCTGTTACACTCTTACACACTCCAAGGGCACTCCTGTTCTTGCCCCAGCATGGACACTTCTCCCTCTATACAGGATACCCTTGTTTGTTTCTCACGAGACTGAGAATTCTCTGAGGGCAGACACCATGTCCACCTTGTCACCGTTATAGCCAAAGCCCAGCACTGGTGGGCACCAGTATTTGTAGAATGAATGAAGTGGCTGGTAGAAGGCCACAGAACTGGTGGGTTTCAGAGTCAGGAATAGAACTCAGGTCTCCCACCACTCAGTGCTGTTCTTGCTCATATGTTACCCATGGTTCCTCTTGAGAGTCCTAGTCCCTCTGCATGGCCCCAGCTAGCTGGGCCAGAAATGTACACAGATCTTGGGTGGAAAAGTAAACAGCAGGTCAGGGGAACTATCTCTTGGACCTCATTCTACTTTCACAGATAACCCAGAGAAAGAGGGAAGGCTGGTAGAGGAAAGAGTTAAACTGGTTATCACCTCGTGTGGCCCTCTCAGTTTGGAGCGGGTGATGGGGTGGTTGTTCCTGCATAAGGTGGATCCTGTCTAGCCACAAAGCCATTCTCCATTCCTGACTCACACTAGAAAGGATGGTAGAAGTCGGAAAGTGGGCAGATACTGAATGTAAAATTCAGTCACTGAGGACCTAGTCCTTCTTGATCTTCAACATGCCCTGATGCACAGCTGGAGGCACCACCCTCCTCCTGGGGGTGGGGTTGGAGAAGGGCTTCCCCCAGCATATCAGGAATCCAGTCAGTGCCCTGAGTCACCTGCAGGAGGGGTTTCCCTCAGGGAAGGGGATCAAGGCCTGTTATCCTCCACTGTTCTCCCCACAGATCAGGGTCTGAATTCCAGCTCTGCCACTTTCTTGCCAGTTGTGGGACCTCAGGCAGAATAGTACCCGCCTCAGACGATTAGGTTATTATGAGGACTGAAGGGGAAATATGCCTTTCATCCATCTTGTCCCACATTGAAAGGGAAGAGGGAAGCCTGTGGACACTCTCATTTTCTTCCTAGATGAGCACTCAGAATGGGGATTCTGGACCTAGTGCTCCAGGCCTCAAAAACCAAGCCAAGCTGATTTAAAAAACAGAGAACAACAAATGTTGGCGAGGATGTAGGTAGATTGGAACCCTTATCCATTGCTGGTGGGACTGTGAAATGCTACAACCCCTATGGAAAATGGTGCAACACCTCCTCAAAAAACTAGAAATGCAACTACCTTATGATCCAGCAATCCCACCCCTAGGGATATACCCTAGAGACCTGAAAGTAGTGACAGGAACAGACATATGCACCGTTACAGCCATTGCTGCTTTATTCACAATAGCAAAAAAATGGAAACAATCTAAGTGCCCGTCAACAGACGAATGAATAAGCAAACTGTGGTACATACATACAATGGAATACTGTGCAACTATAAAGAAGAACGATGAGTTAGCGAAACATAGTATAACATGGATGTTATAAGAAGGCAAGAACAGATAAATTTAGAGACGTCAGTGTTCATTGGTGGTTACCAGGGACGGGGTGGGGGGGTGAGTATGCTTTACACTGCAGAGACTAGTTATTTGGGGGGATGGGAAAAGCAGCACTGAATGTGAACATAGTGAGCACAGAACAACCAAAGTAAAAACAAGTGTTTGAACACATATGGATGGGTATAGACACAATTAAAGAGAATGTGGACAAATTGTGATAAATGTAACTAATGTCAACGAACAATGTGTGTGGTAATTGTCAAATGGGAACCTTACTGTGTAAACTGTCACAAAAAAATCCAATTTAAAAAAAAAAAAAAACAAGCCTAACTGGGCGACCTAACACCAGTCCTTCTGGCTCCGAAATCACAGAGATGAAAACCTTTGATGAAGAGGCAAGAACTTCCTTTACCGTTTTTTCCAGGATCCAATTAAAATACATCTAACAGAAGACAGGTAAACCCAGAACTCGACAGCTCTTGGCCAACTTTCTGACTTGGTTGGAGTCTGCTCCCATCCCCACCCCCCACCCCATCCCCTTTCTCCTTTATGGACTTAGAGAAATGGTCCAGTGACTTTTTAGTTTTTTGGCTTGGGCAAAGCAAATTACTCAGGATGGAGAAACACGTCGGTGGCCTGTAGTGCCATCAGATTGTCAGTTGCCAACTGAGAACACAATGGAACAATAGGTGACTCGAACCAGGACTGGGCGCCCCCCAGAGGCAAGAATAATTCTAAACCAAACCAAACCCATTGCCTTTGAGTCGATTCCGACTCATAGCGACCCTATAGGACAGAGCAGAACTGCCCCATAGGATTTCCAACCCTGTAAAATCTTTACGGAAGCCGACTGCCACATCTTTCTTCCGCTGAGCGGCTGGGGGGTTCGAACCGCCGACCTTTCGGTTGGCAGTCGAGCGCTTTAACCCCTGCACCACCAGGGCTCCTCAGAGCAGTTCTAAAGGCTCTCAAAGTAAGGTTCCGGACCTGAGCAGTACCAGCGCGCCAAGCAGCCTCCTCTAGTGTCTCCCTCTCCCCATTCTCTTCACTCCAAGAAACCCTAGGACCCGTGTGGGCGGGGCTTCATTGACACCTTTCCCAGACACGCCGAGGCGAGAGGCGGGGCCGAGTCCGGGGCGAGCCAATGCGGGAGGCCCCAGTCATGCTCGGCCTGCGAGCAGGCCAATGGGCGCTGGGGGCGTGGCCAGGGCCTCAGGAGCGTTCATAAGAACTTGGAATGCGGAGCTTCCCTGCGAGTTCCCGGTCCAGACGCAAGATATGTGCTCCGGGCTCTAGCTTTCCCCGCTCAGCCGATTACCCCGCCGCCCTCGCTCACCGCTCGCCATGGAGTCCTTGGCTTTCTCCCGGCGCCCCGGTCCCGCTACCTCGGCCGCAGAGCTCTCCCGGCCCCTCGCCGACGGACTCATCAAGTCGCCCAAGCCGCTAATGAAGAAGCAGGCGGTGAAGCGACACCACCACAAGCACAACCTGAGGCACCGCTACGAGTTTCTGGAGACCCTGGGCAAGGGCACCTACGGAAAGGTGAAGAAGGCGCGCGAGAGCTCGGGGCGCTGGGTGAGTGCTATTCCCTGCTGCTGCGCGGGCGGCCTCGGGACTCGGCCGCCGGCGGGGAGAGGAAGAGGGAGGGTTGGGGGCTCGTGCATTGCTCGCTGGGGTTGGCAGCATTCAGTCTTGACCACGCTGGGGCGGGGGCGGTCCACTGCAGATGAATAGAACCTGGGAGGACAACGGTCTTGGACCTGAAAAACCCACCAACACCAGGCAGCGTGTGATGATGGCCAAACCGGTGAGGCAGACGGTTGGCTCGGGCATAAAAGAGGGATGGATGGTATCCTGGTTTGAGATGGAGAAGGCTCCCTAGAGAAGATGCGACTTAAATTGAATTTTGCAGGAACTATCCAATACAGAGGAATGGGGAAGAGGAAGTAGAGGGCGCCTGACATCAGTAGGGGTTTAATAAATATGTGTGTGGTTGAATGAATGAGTGAGGTACTGAAATCGGTTCTAATAGCATGCTATGGAGATATCTGCACGGGGGTGGAGCTGCAGTCGGGTTGACACCTAGGTCCTTTCCAGCTCTAAGACTGAGTGGAAATTTCTTTATGACGGGTTTTTATTCTGTTAAATGTGAAACCAGCTTCTGGTGCAAAGTCCACTGTGTCCCAAGTTACCTTTGTGTTTGAGGGCTTTTCAGAAACTTGTCCTATGAATGTGGTGTGGGAGGTGTTTGTGTGTGAGAGAGAGATAGTATATATATTATATATATTATAATGTGTGACCTTTGGCAATTCACTTCATCACTGCACTTCTCAATTTCCCTTTCTACAAAAATGGGGAAGATACAGCCTCCCTCACAAGCTGCTATGAGAATTCAGTGAGATCTAAAAATAAACTAAAGTGTTCCTGACACGTAGAACCAGAGAAGTGATACTTAAATCTGAGTCTGGAAAGGCCAGCCCTGAAAGACTGGTTAACAGTGGTCTCAAACTTGAGTTTAAAATGCATAGGAATCACCTAGGGATGCTTGTTTAAAATACATACTCTCTGGTCCCACATCCAGACGATTTTACTGTGAAGGTCTAGGATAGAGCTGTATAATCTGCATTTTAACAAGCCTTTTAGGGCAAGTGGTCTAGGGTTATGGTTTACCAAACCCAGCTGGGTGCTGGTTGTGAGGTGTGTGTGTGGCCGTGATAGGCCCTATTGACTATGGCAGTGTCCCCTTGCCAGGTTGTGTTTGCTTTTGCAGCCGGTAGCTGGTTTGAAATTCAAGAAGTCATTTCATTGGTGAAGGAGAGTGGATGTTGGAGAGAGGGAGTGGATTTCGACCCTATCAATAGGACTGAGTATGTTTTTCCTGCAAACGCCTGGCACAGTCCCCAGTTGCCCGCTGCCAGGTTACAGCTATTGGGCAATCGTGTACTTCCTGGCTTTTCTCTTCTCTTTCTACAAAGCGCAAGGACCCGAGGAAGCTCCAGGCTTGAGACTGCTGGGCCTGGGCTGGGTCAGGGGCTTAGCAGGAAAATAGCTGCTCGTGCCTCATGCCTCTTTCCTTTTGTTGGGGGGGGGAAGACTGGGTCGTGGGGACTAGGGTGGCCCAGAAACTGGGACTGAGGTTGTTGTGCATGCCTCTGTGTGTGTGTGTGTGTGTGTGTGTGTGTGTGTGTGTATGGTTAGAGAACAAGAGAGAGAGATCTCATTTGATTCTGGAGTGAGATTAACCAGCTTTCGGGTTTTCAAACCTCAGTTGCTCTAGGCAGGGATTCCAGCTCTTATTATATCAGAAAAGAAGGAATTAGAATTCAGGCGCTCCCTGGCTCTTGTCTCATGGGTGTAGGGAGCCAAGATCATTCTAGTGGGGTCTGCTCTACCCCTCCCTGGTCCGTCCACCACCTGGTGGGCACTTGCTCCGACTCTTTCTCCTTCCTGGACAGCAGCTGCCCCGCTGTGCTAATGGTTTCTCAACACTGGAGAGCAGTCATCTTCCCTGCCCCCATCCTACCTCCTGACCCTCCCTGAAGAGAGAGAGACCTGGTGTCTCAGGCTACTTCAGGGGCGTGGGGCTGGGGTCACAAGAGCTGTCCAGGACCTCTCCCCAAATGAGCTGAGGCTGTTGGTGGAGATTAGAGTCGGAGGAAAGCCTGCTGGGCAACTCTCATCCCAGTTTTCTCTCCACTTTCCTAACTTCCTATTCCCAACCTGCCTAGATGGCATTATCAGGGGCCAGATGGGATTGTTCAGAGGGAGGGGCAGGCAGGTGGGAGGGACTAATGCTGCTCCAGGAGGGCATCAAAGGAAAAACAAATATTTGCTCTGGATCTTCTGGTCTCCCGAGTACATGCCTGGCATCCAAATGACATTTCCTCCTGTGGCTCTCACCAGCTTCTCTGAGCTCCTCTTTCCCCGAAGAGAAGAAACAAGCTGGGGCCCCTGGAATGGTGGAGTCCCCCAAGCCTTTGGGATGATCTGCATGGAATTCTCACCTTCCAAATGGGTAGCATGAGGGAGGCTAGGTGGGCAGTGCTCTGGGGTAGGGGTGCTTTTTCTCTTATATACCGGATTGCTGCATGGATTTCAAAATGTTTGAAAATGACTGAGATGGTCCAATCCTCTCATTGACTGATGGGGAAACTGAGACCCAGAGAGGAGATGTGACTTCTCCAGTCAGTGGCATGCCTGCAACTTGCCTAGAACATAGGCCCCTGCCTTGGCCAACCCTAGGGCCTGGATGACCAAGTGCTAAGAGACTTGGACTGGGAGTTGGCCTTGAGATGAGCTGGGGCATGCCTCCTCGGTGTGCTTTGTCGTTCCAACACTCAAGCTGCCTTTCCCTGTGCTCAAGGCAGTGCTTAAGGTGCGAGGACTCACTGGGAACCAAGCCCCACTGCCACTCACTGAGTATGTGGAGGGATCTTGTGGGGGTGAACTACACTATTTTCCTGGTTTTCATCCGTCTGGAAGGCTGCTTAGCTCAGGGTCAGAGTGCAAGGGTTCCAATCCTATTATTGTATGACTTCCTTGTATCTCAGTTTCCTCATCTGTAAAATGGGCATAACAATCATTCCTACTTTATGGGGTTCTTGTAGGAATATCTAAGATAATATATGCAAAGTGCTTCGCACAGTGTCTGGCACACACGGTGTTATTATCCCAGCAAAGCTGGCTCTGATCAGGTCCTCGCCTTCCTCTCCTGGGAAGACTCCCCATCCTGGGTCTGTCCTGCCTGAGCAAGAGAATGAATTGTGCTCAGCTTCCTTAGGCCAAACCACTTTGATTTCTGCTTTGTTCAAAGTCCTTATCTCCCCTTCAGCCACAGTTCCAGAGAAGGCCATGGTCAGTGGCTCCAGGCTTCCTCCTCATGACACTGCCCTCCCAGCGCCTCTTGCACCTGCCTGCTCAGCAGCAGAGAGAGACAGGCTCTGGCTGCAGGCGACTCTTGTCCTTGGGCTCCAGCCAAACCACACAAGAGGGCTGGGCAGGGAAGCTCCTTGCCCGGCAACCTGGCAGAGTGGGCTGGGGGGTGGCAAGGAGGGGGCGGGCATGGTAGGGGTTTCAGGGAGGCAGCTCAGGCTCCTCTCAGAGCCCGCTTCTGCTCCCTGCCTGGCTCTCGGGAGGTTTGGTGGGACAGCTGAGCTACCCCCAGGACCATCCCCACTCTGCCCAGCCCAGCCCAAGCCAACTTCTGCCCCGTTATCTAAGTGGGTCATCCCCCAGCTCCTCACCCTGCCTTCCAGATGGCCACTGCCCTGTGAAAAGCCAGAGAAGAGTCCAGATGTTGGCTGCAACTCCAGGCAACAGAATTGACCAGAGATGTCCAGCTTGCCTCTCGCCCTGGTACCTGCGATCAGCATCTCTGGACCTTCTTTTCCTAAGGCCTTTCTACCATCCTGTCTGGATCCAGATCATTCCTGATCTGAGTTCCTGGGAAGGAGGCAGTGTTTACCAACTGAGCCCCAGCACCCACCTCTCCTGGAGTGTTGGCAAAGCAGCGGTGTGTTTGTATATCTGTAAGTGGGAGGGGGTAGCTGGTGGTGCTGCCCAGCCTGGCCCAAGGCAAGGTGTGGGGCATTTCCTTCTCCAGGGGTGGAAGGAAGGGAGCTGGAGGCAGGGCAGGGCATCTCCAAGGAACTTTTGTCTTCTGAGGCAGCAGCTTCTCAGGCAGCACCTCTGCACCTTGGATCCTGACCTTGCCTCTGATGTGTTGTAGGATTTGTAAGAGTCCATGTACCTTTCTGGACTCCAGTGTTTCCCTTTTGCAAAATGGGATAGGGAATTAGCCCTGCTGTCTTTCCGATGTGCAGAGCCAAGGGGCAAGAAAATCACTGGCATGGTATTGGCAGGAATTTTGCTCAGGCAGGTGAGCATGGCCGCAGTGTAGAGCCTCTGAACAAGCCTCTTATCACAGTCCTTGGTGAAGTACCCTCCTGGCGTCGTAGTGCGTGGCCCAATTCTGGAGAAGCTCAGCATAGAATGCTAGAGTTTGGAAAGGAGCTTCGAGATGCATACAATCGTGAATGACTGCTTTCTTTCTGGCCTTTGCTCAGAACTTTCTCTCTGCCTGGAATGTCCTTGTTGTCCTTCTCCCAAGGGTGGTTTTTCCTGCCCTCCCAGCTGACGAAAGCTCTTTCCAGTGCTCCAGGAGCCCCTCAAGGAGCAGGGACCCATCACTGTCACCCTCATCACACTAGACCAGAGTTCATTTAACTTCCCAGTTCTCTTACAGAATTGAGGACCCTAGGGTAGGGACTGTCCAATATTTGTCTAAATTCCCAGCACCTAACACAGCGCCAGGCACCTAGTAGGCATTCAGCATCTGTTTAGAGAATCAAGGACCTTTCATTTTTCAGGTGAGGAAATTAAAACTAGCCAGACCAGTTAACCAGATAATTTAAGTGACTTGTCCTAAATTGCATAGCTCATAGTTTATTAGCCTCATCAGAGCAAATAAGGATTAGAAGCTCGTACTCTTGATATCTATTCCGCTGAGCAGGTATTCATCATTGTGGCTGAGTTTCCGTCTCCCTCTGAGCAGGGTGGCCATAGGATGTAACGTCTAAACCTTGATACTTTGCACAGTAAAAGGGGTACTGTTAATAATTATGCCAGGACAAACCAGGACTGTGTCGAGGCATGTAGCCTTCCTACCTCTGGGCAATCCATCCAGCAATTTCTACCTTCTTCCTTGGCTCAGGTCAATTTATTTTTATTCTAGAGAAAGGTTGCCCAACTATCTTGCAGGTAAGAACAAAGGTCACTCAAAATCGGTCATCGTACCTGAGGTTGAATCTCCACCCATGCCTGGGAAGAAGGGGAAAGCATTTTATCTGGGCACTGGTCCCATCAGCCAGGGGTCAGCCCAGTGATTTAACTAATAAATATTTATTTGTGATTTATGTTTACCAGCAAATGATTGGTGAATGCTTTCTGTATGCTGAGCTTTGTGTAGGCCTGAGCTGGTGCAGGCCTGAGCTGGCACCTAGTTTACAGGCTGGCCAGCAGATAGCCCTTGGGGCTGGGATGGGCTGGGGAGCAGTGGCCCAGCCCCACCAAGGGAGTGACACACTGTTCTTCTTGTCTGTCACCTGCTTGGGGAATGTTGGAGTCCTGATGATATAACTTGTTTCCATCCTGGGAGGTGTTAGCCAAGCTGTGGGGTCCTGGGACCTAATGTGGATAAGTAGGGGGTCCTTGAGTTGGCTTCCTGAGGCTAGAGTAGGAGTTTGCAGGAGGATGGAGCTGTACACTGAGGAGGAACAATTCTGATTGAGAATCACAGGCTCCCAGGGTTGAAAGAAGTGGACCTCAGCGTTCGACTTGTGCACATCTGTGCATGTGGGGACCCCTAGCCACCCTGACCGAAAAAAACAAACCAACCAACCCATAGCCGTAAAGTCGATTCCAACTCATAGCAGCCCTGTAGGACAGAGTAGAACTGCCCCATAGGGTTTCCAAGGAGCGACTTGTGGATTCAAACCACGGACCTTTTGGTTAGCAGCCACCAGGGCTCCCAAAGACCACCCCTAAGACCCCCTTAATTTTCTAATAATTTCATTTCTTTTAGGTCTTGTCTTTAGAGCCCTGCCCCCAGTGATGATTTTTCTAACTATTGTACATTTGTGTATACACAGTTGTACATCTGAGATGTGCCTAGTTTTTGCATATGAGTGCATCCTACACTTTCAATATTTTTGATCTATTTTAATTGTTCAGATATGTGACTCGCACTTACATATAATTTTACTCTTTTAATACGATTTTTATGGCCCTTTGTCTCTGAAGCGCTCATTGCACTTTATCCATTGCTGTGTGATTTTAAGAACAGAGAATTTTAGGAAGAAAAGAGCTAGTCCTTAAAATCTCCCCTTCAGGAAGAGGGGGGTGTGTATGAGCGTGGTGGGGGCCAGCTGTGGAGAGAGAGCTATGTGGGGACAATGCTCCAGGTTGAATCCAGAAGAGAGAGGTGCCTCACGTTGCATGAGGACTCAAGCCCCCTACCCCCTACCCCACCCCAAGCCTACGGAATTTTCTGCTTAGCTCACTAGGAGAGATGGATGGGCTAAAGCAGAAGGGGTGGGGTGGGGTGTGAAAGAAAGGGGGTGTGCAGCCCTGTCCCCGCAGCTGCAGTGAGGGCCTCTCCTGCATCTTGGGGAGGAGGCACCATGGTGACCGTCCCTCCTGCCTGCCATTGTCCTCCCTGCCCTGCACAGGGAGGGCCCAGGAGCTGGGCCTCCCCTCTTTCACAGATGCAGCTCCACTCCAGGGGAGGGGCGGGGTGGAGGGCACGCCATCGCTGGCCCGTTGCCGGGGTGACCGGGCCACGGGCATTGTGAGCAGCTCCTCTTATGGGATTACGGCTGTTCCGCATTCTTGTCTGATGGGCGAACACAGGCCTCCAGGGCCCACTGTCCCCTTAAGCCGGAAGCCATTGTCTGCCTCCAGAGCCCTGTGAAAGGGTGGATTAGAGGGCCCTCCCCTCCAGCAGTGGTTTCCTTTTTTCTGTCTCCCTTTGAATCTTGAGGGGAGGCAAACCCTCCTGGGAAATAGAATGAGGAGCTGTTTACCTCAGTCTGTGTTTTCTGATTTCTCATAACTTGCCAGTCTCCCATGAAGAGGAAGTCTTGTGTTTACCATCCCTGTCCTTGGACAGGACTTGCCAGGAACTGACTGGACCTGTGACAGCCCCCCCAGTTCCCCATCCTAGCACCTGCTGCCAACATTGCAGGCTCTGAGGCCTCGTGGCATTTGTATGGCTCATAAGAAACCACCTCAGATATCTTGGTCCAACCTCTTCATTTCACAGAAAAGAAAAACAGGCTCCGAGAGGGGGTGGGACCTGCTCACACAGACAGTGGGTTGGGGGGGGGTCCAACAAGAGCCCAGGTCTCCTGACTCCCCACACGGGCTCCTGGCCCTGCTTGCTGTTGCTTAATGTCCTCTTTCAGTGCCTTCCCCTCACCCTCCCAACCCCCACATTGCTGGTCCACTGTCTGGTAGCTGCCCCCTGAGTGGGATGGAGCAGAGAAAGAGACTGTGACTCCTCCGTCAAAGAGAGTTGCTTGAACTGCGTTTTGGCAGTTCTTCTCCATTTCCTCTTGCTTCACCCCACCCTTCCTGAGCCCACGACACATACCAGCTAGAAGGTTTAGACACATACCAGCTAGAAGGTTTAATCCTTATATGGTGTTTTTCACCTTTACAGATGAAGGTTACAAGGCCCATAGGATTCTGTTTAACTATCTAGTTGTTTGTTTTGGGGGAAGGGACATTCCTTACCTAGACTGAAGAGACTGGTTATTTATAGCAAGGTAAGGTATTGTGGAGGGAAAAGTTCCAGACCTGGAATCAGATGACAAATAGTTTAACTTCTGATTCTGCCTGTTAGTGACAGTATGACCTTGAGCAGGTCGTTTAACCTCTCTGGGTCCCAGTTTAAAAAGGAGCCTTGGTGGTACAGTGGTTAAGTGCTCGGCTGCTAACTCAAAGGTCAGTGGTTCGAACTCACCAGCTACTCTGTGGGAGAAAGATGTGACAATCTGCTTCTGTAAAGATTGTAGCCTTGGAAACCCTACGAGGCAGTTCTACTCTGTCCTGTAGGGTCACTATGAGATGAAATTGACTCAACGGCAATGTGTCAGGTCCCAGTTTCCTCACCTGTAAATGGGGATGCTGGTACTTTCTGTGCCTACCGCCCCGGGCTACTGCGAGAGCCATTCATTTACTAATTCAGCCCATGGTTCTTCAGTGCCTACTGTGTGCCAGGCACTGTGCTCAGCATCAGGGGTCCAGTGGTAGGCAAAAGAGGCCCACCTCATCTCATGGTATAGTAGAAATACAAGGCCTGGTCAGTCACACGGCATCAGCCTTATGGATGCAAGTTATTACCACCGTTCACCTGTGGACTCTGCATAAGGAGGTCATTGGTCCATCTGCCTTCCTGTTGCATGGACTGCACCAGACCTGATGAGAACCTTCTCTAGAGAAGATGCTCTCCAGCCTCTCTGCCACCTACCCCAGTGAAGGATGCAGTGTGGCTTCTCTAGGCACACCCTGGGGCCTTTGTAGCAGCTGTAGACGGACCACCAGAGTCCAGGCCCCCAGAGTGTCCTCAGGGATGCCTTTACTTGCCAGGCTTCTCTCTTCACTCTCCCGGCTTTTCTGTTCCCAGGTGGCCATCAAGTCAATCCGGAAAGACAGAATCAAAGATGAGCAAGACCTGATGCACATACGGCGAGAGATTGAGATCATGTCCTCACTCAACCACCCCCACATCATTGCCATCCATGAAGGTACAGAGGCAGGCATTTGTGGAGCTGGGAGGTGGGAGTCTTTGTGTCTATGGGGGTAGGGGACCAGTCAGAACAGATGACACAAAGAAATAAACAAGAAATAGGCTTAATTAATTCCATCTCTGGGCCTCAGTTCCTCATTTATAAAATGGAATGTCCTGCCTACGTCACAGGGTGGCTGCAAAGGTCAAATTAGATAATGTCACCAAGTGCTCAGCTCATGAGAGGCGCTCACGAATTTCAGACTTTTTTGTTGTTATTGTTAGGTTTTCCCTACTTGAACACACCTTCTCAACCCAGTTAGATCGTCGGCAGTCCCGGGGGAGGCTTAAACATACATAGACATACACCTGTCTCAGGTGTGTGGGTGCTATTCTTCTTCATGCATCCCAAGAGCCAGGCCTCCTCAAGTCTGACCTGTACTCTGAATCATTCCTGCCCAGGGCTGGCTCCCACCTCCCCTCCTCATCTTGCTCAGCCTCCACTTGCTCTGACATCAGTGTTGGCTTTGCCCCTGCAGTTGCCCTCTTCCCTGTGACCCAGACAACAAAGCGACCCAGAGAGGGGGAAGAGGGGAAGAAGGCGAGCACCCTCCTACTTACACCTGTCTGCTAGGAGACTTTACATAATGTCAGCTGGATGGGAAACAAGGGGTCATAGCTGCAGGAGGATGGAAGGGAGCCTGCAGCTTTGCCCTCTCTCTGAATATTCCTGGTGGAAGAAATACGGAAGTCTCACCTCTCAGGTTCTTCTCATAGGAAGACTAAGGGCAGAGCCACTAACATGGCCCTGTGGCCTGAGCCTGTCCCACGTGGAGCCCAGGCGAGTGGCTGAGAAGGCTAATTGTATCTGTGGATATCCCCCAGGGAGGAGTGGGCAGATGCAGAGTATTGATTAAACCGGGCTGAGCATGGTGATCGGGCAGTGTGTGTGTGTGTGTGTGTGTGTGTGTGTGTGTGTGTGTGTGTGTGTGTGAATTCTCCCCACACCCATATCTTCAGCTGGGTCTGGGAACTGACTTTGAATCTCAGGATGTGACTTCTCTTGAACAGTTACTGTGTGTCTGGCAGGGCACCCCATCCTGCTGTAGGCTTCAGAGGGTGTGAATTAAGCGGTGGCCCCATCCCAGCAGCTGACCTCTCACCCAGCTACTCTCCAGAATGTACCCTAGCTGGCTCTTGATCCCCAGTTTCATGGACAGAGGTTACATTCACCCCTGCAGGGATACCGAAAACCGCAGGGTGGAGTCAGCCAGGTACCGCCCCGCAGGCTAGGCCACCAGGACCAGGGCCACTCGCCCAGGATCCCTGGAGGAAAGCACAGTCCTGGCCATGTATCCAAGTGCCTGGGTGGGGTCTGGGACTCCTCTCGGGAGAGGCCTCCTGCTGCAGCTCCTTCTCCCAGGTTAGACAGCTCTAGCTGTGGGTCTGGCCAGGCAGGCCAAACTCCTGGGACCCGTTTGACACTGTTGCAGTGTCATGGACATACATGTGCTGACACACACCCAGCTGAAGGGACAGTTTGGCAAACCAGCCCCTCCCCACCCTGCCAGGGGGCTGGAGCCAGGGCAAGGTCTGAGGCAGCAAGAAGGCCCCTCCTGCACCTAGAGACCAGCCAGCTAGGGCGGGCTCAAAGCCAGGAACCAAGCAGTCAATTAATTAAAACCAAAAACAAACCCATTTCCATAGAGTTGATTCCAACTCATAGCAACCCTACAGGACAGAGTAGAACTGCCCTATAGGGTTTCCAAGGCTGAAATCTTTACAGAAGCAGACTGCCACATCTTTCTCCCACGGAGAGGCTGGTGGGTTGGAACCACTGACCTTTTTATAGCAGCCAAGCACTTAATCACTGCGTCACCAGGGCTCCTGGATCAATTAATTACCATATATTTGTTGACTGCTTTGCGTACAGGTCCTTCCTGGATACTCTGGAGGGGAAGTCAGTGATGATGAGGGTGGTTAGTATCTCAGCTTTCCACGGCACTCTGTAGTTTACAAACCACTTTTGTATATTTCATCTTCTTCTGAGCCTCCAGGCGGGCATTATTATTGGTATTGTTTTTCAGATTTATACGTGACAACACTGATAATAAATATAACAGTTGTAGTTCTTGCTGTGTGCTATCAAGTCGATTCCAATTCATAGTAACCTGTAGGACAGAGTAGAACTGCCCCATAGGGTTTTCTAGGCCATAATCCCTGAAGGCACAGTGGTTAAACACTCGGCTGCTAACTGAAAGATCAATGGTTGGAACCTACCGGTCACTCCTCAGGAGACTGATGTAGCAGTCTGCTTCTGTAAAGATTTACAGTCTTGGACACTCAAATTGACTCAATGGCGATAGAAATCTTTATGGGAGCAGATTACCAGGTCTTTTCACCCACGGAGCCGCTGATGAGTTTGAATTGCCAACCTTTTTGCTGCACCACCAGGGTTCCTAAAATATCACAGTGGGTACCATTTATTGAGTGTTTATGTGCCGAACTCTATAACAGCTGGCTCAGCCTGCCCCAGAGCTATCCCAGCCCCGGGAGGTTGCCGTTATTATCCCACTTTTCAAATGAAGGAACTGAGGCACAGTGGCTGAATAACCAGCCCAAGGTCACCTGCTAGTAAGTGATGGGGCCGGAATTCAAACTCCAAATCCACATCCTCACTGCTATCTCTAGAAGAGATTTGCCCGAGGTCACAAGACGAGAAGGTACTACATTCCGAACCAGAAATCCTGACCTTTGATTCTCATCCAGTGATGTCACGGCTTTCCTGGGAGTTGCCAGGGTAGCTTTAAGAATATTTGAAAGCCTGGAATTCCAAGGAGGGAGGGGGAGGGGCAGTTGCCTTGGCCTTACCTCATTGCCCTGGAAGATTCTGAGAGCCTGAAAGGCCCTTCTCCTGCCCTTGCTGCCCACCGCCTGCCCCATTAGCAGGTACCCCTGCAAGGAGGTCCTGTATGTTGGGGATCAGGGTGGAGCATGTGACCCAGTTGGGAGCAGTTCACTCTGGGAGGGCCTGACGCCTGTACTGGTTCTGTGCAGTGTTTGAGAACAGCAGCAAAATCGTGATCGTCATGGAATACGCCAGCCAGGGCGACCTGTACGACTACATCAGTGAGCGGCAGCGGCTCAGTGAGCCTGACGCCCGGCACTTTTTCCGGCAGATCGTCTCCGCCGTGTCCTACTGCCACCAAGTAAGCGCCCACCTGCCCAGCCCTGCTCCCATGGGTGGGCCCTGGGGCTCTGGGGCTGGTGTGGACCAGAGAGATTCGGTGACTCGTCCGGGGTCACAAAGGGAGGCGGGAGCAGAGGCAAACTAGATTCTGCCCCCTGAGAAAAGAACACGTTGTTGGTTTTTTGACTTTTACTTTCTTGTTCCGGGGATAGACGGGCCACTGATTCCTTAGGCTGTACACGGATAAAGACAGGTGTTCCTAGCCTTCCTGGGCTCAGACTTACTTGGCTCCCTTTGTGTTTGCCCGATTTTCCAGACTAGGCCCCTTCCCCCTCCCGCCGCCGCCACATGACCTTCCCCTCATTCTCCTCCCTTGCTCTTTCAGAACGGGGTCGTCCACCGAGATCTCAAGCTGGAGAACATCCTGTTAGATGCCAATGGAAACATCAAGGTAAGTTCTACTTCTTGTTTCCAGTAGCTTCCCCATGCCACCTCAGCCTTTCTGCACTGTCCCTAGCCAAGAGTGTCTAAACCTTAGGAGGTTCTAGAAGGAGCTGAGCAAAGCTCAGACTTATACATTAGTACTGGCAGAGACCTCAGCCATCATCCATTCCAACTCCTCATTTTATGAAAACTGAGGCCCAGAGATGAGGGGTGACTTGCGCAAGACCCCATAGCTAGCGAGTAGCTGAGCCAAGGTCTTCTGGCTCCCCTTCGGCCTGAGCTCTTCCCACCTGCATGCGCACACTCGCACGCACGCCCACTTTGATCTGCTGCAGTTAGCTAACCGTTTGGCACCTGTCCCCACAGACCTGGCACCCTGGTGCCTGCTACCTGCTTTCCACAGCTGCTGGATTCCCATGCCTAAGTAGTTAAATTTCTATCAGAAGAAGTTTATACTGAGGGGACAAACTCAGGTCTCAGGGCTGGAAGGAGAGGAAGGCAAGGGCTGGCCAGGGACTCAAGAAGGGAGGCTGTGACTCTGCCCCCTGACCTTCCTCGGAATCTTCCTGAACCTCAGACAGAGTCTCTTCTCCAGTGGCCCCTGACCTGTGCGGTTAGGAGCCCTGGCACTGAGTACATTCCTACCGCCCAGCCAATTCCCAGAACAGGTGAGGTTTTCTTTGATGCTGACCAGGAAAGCCAGAGCCAATAAACCCAGATGACTGGGGCCAGCACAAACTTTCCTGTCTATGCTCGTCATCTGCCTGTTCTTGGTTGCTCATTATGGGCTGCCTTGTTATAACTGCTTGACAAGAGGCCAATAAAACAATAAAAGAAGGCGCCAAAGTTGCATAAACAAGCCCTCCCCACCCTGCACACATAGCCCTCTGAAGAGTGAAGAGGTCAGGAGCGAAAGGGCAGTGGCCTCAGACTCTGTCTGAAGATAGTTGGGGAAAGGGTCTCTCCGGGGACTGAGAGGATAGGCTGAGGGTCTCTCAGGTCCTCAGTATCAGGTGACTCAGAGAGTTCTATCAGGTGATTTCTTCTCCCAGGCTGTAACCACAGCCCTGGTCTTTGTTTTGCCCTCACCATTGCTTCTCAGCTACACCAGGCTGACTTCTGGTTCCTGTCACCAAGTCCTGCCCAGATGTGGGCAGAGAGACGAGCTTTTTGCTCATGGCTAATAAGTAATGGGGCTTGCTTGCTTCTGAAGCCATGAGAAGTTGGCTCTCTCCCTCCATCCAGTACACCCTCCTTTCAGTCAGGTCCATTGAGCCCTATCCATGGGTCACACGTGTGCTAGGAGCTGCAGGAGGGGCAGGGCAGAAGGAGGTCAGCACAGGAAGTATACAATCTGGCTAGGAGGCTGAGCTGACAAGCAGGGCTGCAGTGAGCAACTGGACACCTAGGAGAAGGAGAGCTCAGGGAAATGGGTGGCTTCCCAGGGCGCTGGGCCTGCTGGATCAAAAGGATGCGCATGGGCAGGGGAGAGCATCCCTTGTGTGGGGCACAGCATGAGCCATGGGGCCTGGGTAACAGTCAGGAGCCTGGATTCCCCACATCCCTCTGCCTAGGACTTCCTCATTGACCCAACCTCCTCAGGGCTCTTCCAGGGCCTGAGCTATGTTGGTAGTACCCAGTATGGGGCAGAGGTCATGGGCACTCTTCCTATCTGCTGGGTGCCTGGGTTTTCCCAGGGTCTGGAGAGTGGTGGGCCGGGAGCAGCAGAATGACCCATGCCCATGTTTCACATAATCCTGCAGATTGCTGACTTTGGCCTTTCCAACCAATACCACCAAGACAAGTTCCTGCAGACATTCTGTGGGAGCCCCCTCTATGCCTCGCCGGAGATCGTCAACGGGAAGCCCTACACAGGCCCAGAGGTACGTGTCCACCAGCCTCCTTAGTCATTACCTCTGACTCGAGATCCTATGAAGTAGATGGCTAGTGTTCTAGTTATTCACTTTTCAGAGCAAAAATCTCCCCAGGTCTCTAGCCAGGAGTGGCAAAACTGGAACTAGAGCTTTGGTATCCTGACTCCCCATCCAGTTCTTGGCCTCCTTCACCTTCCTAGTTCCCATTACCTTTCCTGGCACCAAATCTGGCCTCCCTGGAATGATCTGGAGGTGGTATCAGTCACAAACACCCAATCCTGGCCCAGAAGGGATGTCCTGGCTACTGCTCTGTGCTTATGGCTGTCCCTCAACCCGCATGAAAGGCAATGACAGCATCTCTCCCATGAACCCCAGTCCCTTTAATGCAGCCTCACCCCCTTTGCCCTGGGTGCTACAAGGAGGTTGTCTCCAGGCACACTGGCCTCTGAGTTCCCCACCGTGGCTCTTTTCTCCTCCGGTGTTGTGATGAGGCTGGCAGCCCTCCAGCCTGGGGCACATGGGCATCCTTATTGATCTTCTCTGTCTGTCTCAGGTGGACAGCTGGTCCCTGGGTGTTCTCCTCTACATCCTGGTGCATGGCACCATGCCCTTTGACGGGAACGACCATAAGACCCTGGTGAAGCAGATCAGCAATGGAGCCTACCGGGAGCCACCTAAACCCTCCGGTGAGTGGGAGGCATGGGTGTCCTCATCCAGGCCCTGGGTGTCCCTCTCGACAGAGTGGAGATGCTGATTCCTTACGCAGGAATTCAGCAGGGGTTCACAGTCACTAAAGCAAAGAGGACCACAGCCCATCATGACCCACTGTAGATTACAACACCCTCCACTTACCTCCAACCATCATCCTCTGCCTCCAGGGTCTGTGACCTCAGAGAAAGGAGGAGATATCTCTTCCTTTCCTTATGGGCATGCTTGAGTATACTTGGGAATTGCTTCCTAATTGTTTCCTAAAGAAACCCTGGTGGTGCAGTTGTTAAGAGCTCTGGGTGCTAACCAAAAGGTCGGCAGTTGGAATCCACTAGGCACTCCTTGGAAACCCTATGGCGCAGTTCTACTCTGTCCTATAGATTCGCTCTGAGTCGGAATCAACTTGACAGCAATGGGTTTGATTTTTGTTTTTCCCCCAAGTTCTAGCTTAGATCCCCTTTGCTGCAGTTGTCTCATTTCCTATGGCTTTTGTCCTTGTCCTCAGAAATCTTTTTGTCCTTTCATGTACTGTGTAGTCAGCAGAAGGAATAGTGCGAGAGTCTAGGTTTCCCTTGAGCGCAGTCCTGCCCTCAGAGGGTTAAATTTCAGTGGAGGGAGAAAGAACAGACACTCGAATACAAGGGGTAATGAAAAGGCCGTAAGTCCTCCGGGGTCACGTAAGTCCTCAGGGGTCATGGAAAAGAAGAGGAAATTGGAGGAGTCAGTCCAGGAAAACTGGGGACCAGGGAGCCAGCCTGGGATGTGGTGTGTATGGAGACTGTCTTAGTTACCTAGTGCTGCTATAACAAATACTACAAGTGAGGGGTTTTCATTTATTTCCTCACGGCTTAGAAGGCTAGAAGTCCCAATTCAGGGCACCGGCTCTAGTGGAAGGCTCTCTCTGTCTGCCTGGGGGGCGTCCTTGTCTTTTCACCTGCTTGTCCTTGGTTTCTTGGTGATCTTTCCCCATTTGTGCTTCCTTGCTTTTGTGCCTAATCTGTTCTTTTTATCTCAAAAGTGATTAAGTTTAGGACACACCCTACACTGATATGATCATTCACATAACAAAGAAAACCCTGTTTTCAAATGGGATTACATCCACAGGTATAAACCCCAAAAACCAAACCCACTGCCATGAGTTGATTCCAACTCATGGTGGTAGAACCACCAGATAGGGTATTCAAGAAGCAGCTGGGAGATTTGAACTGCTGACCTTTTGGTTAGCGGCCAAACGCTTAACCACTGAGCCACCAGGGCTCCTCCACAGATATAGGGGTTAGGATTTACAACATATTTTGGGGGACACAATTCAATCCATAGCAGAGACCAAGGTGGGAATGGATATGTCTGATGCAGGAGTGAGCAGTGACTTAAGCTCACATGGGAGTGAGCCGATGAGATAGGGACTGTGGGGTGCCCATTCTCAAGGCTGTAACACTGAGGCCACCCCCGCCTTCTGTCTTCCAGATGCCTGCGGCTTGATCCGGTGGCTATTAATGGTGAACCCCACCCGCCGGGCCACCCTGGAGGATGTGGCCAGTCACTGGTGGGTCAACTGGGGCTACACTACCCGTGTTGGGGAGCAGGACACCCTGAAGGAGAGCGGGCACCCCAGCACCGACTCTGCCCGGACCTCCATGGCTGACTGGCTCCGCCGCTCTTCCCGGCCCCTGCTGGAGAACGGGGCCAAAGTGTGCAGCTTCTTCAAGCAGCATGTGCCTGGAGGCGGGGCCACCGCCCCAGGCCTGGAGCGCCAGCATTCACTCAAGAAGTCCCGCAAGGAGAATTACGTGGCCCCATCTCTGCAGGGGGACCCAGCTGATGACACCGCCCCTCGCCCTGGCAAAGGTGTCCTCAAGCTACCTAAGGGCATTCTCAAGAAGAAGGCCCTGAGCTCTGAGGAGGGGCTGAGGGAGGGGCCCTGTGAGCTCGGCCCGGCCCCCGCCAGCCCCGGGCAGGTCACCGCCCTGCTGCCCAGGAAGGGCATCCTCAAGAAGTCTCGGCAGCGAGAGTCTGGCTACTACTCCTCACCTGAACCCAGCGAGTCCGGGGAGCTGCTGGACGCAGGGGACGTGTTTGTGGGCGGCGACCCTGTGGAGCAGAAGCCCCCCCAGGCCTCAGGGCTGCTCCTCCATCGCAAGGGCATCCTCAAACACAATGGCAAGTTTTCCTGCACAGCATCCCAGCTCACAGCCCCTGCCGCCTTCGGCTCCTTGGATGAACTGGCCTTGCCGCCCTCTCTGGCCCGGCCCAGCCGCCCCTCGGGGGCTGTGAGTGAGGACAGCATCCTGTCCTCCGAGTCCTTTGACCAGCTGGACTTGCCTGAACGGCTCCCGGAGCCCCCGCTGCGGGGCTGTGTGTCTGTGGACGACCTCATGGGGCTTGAGGTGTCCCCCTCAGAGGGCCGTGGAAGCCGCCTGAGGCACTGGCGGCAGGACTCCCTGGCGGACAGCTGCTTTTCCCTGACAGACTGCCAGGAGGTGACTGAGGCCTACCGACAGGCACGAGGGATCTGCTCCCAGCTCAGCTGAGGGTAGGCGAGTGGCCCTACCTGGGCAGGCTCTAAAATACAGCTGGCTGCACCCCAAGGGGAGAGTACCTTCTCCTCGGCTCAAGGACCCAGCCCGAAAGGCTGCGAGGGTTTGCAGTGGAGCCCTGGGGAGGGCTGAATGTGGGAACTGGGTCGGTCAAGTGCCTTGAGGGTTCAATGTCTTCAGCCCTGTCAGACCAAGAAGAATCTAGGAAAGAAGAGTAGAGAAGTAGAGGGAAATGGGGAGGCCCCTGGTGGAGTCCAGGTGGCCTGCCCCTTGTAGGCGGGTGTTGCAGAGATGGGGAAAGAGCTCCCCATCAGTGCCTATCTCCTCTAGGGCAATGAGGAACATTTGTGCATGGTGTCTACCCACTCCCCCACCCCACCCAACCAAGGGCAGCTGCTTTCCTCCTCATCCTCGGCACAGTGGGGTGGAAAGTCCTCACACACACTCTCTCATCTCCACCAGCCATGGAGCTGGACTCTAGTACCCCCTAGCATGCCTGGGGCTTCCCAGCATTCTGGAGTTGTCTCCAGGAGTGAACCCTATTTCTCCTAGGAGTAAGTGAACACAACCTCTCTTTCCTCAAAGGGTCTCCCCCAGTTTCCCATCCTCCCAACCTGGCCCAGGCCTCCTGGGGTTGCTGCTATGAATCCAAAAGACTTGAAAAGGCTCAGGCTGCTGCATGGACTTCATCTCAAGGGACCTAGACTCCTCTGGGCCCCATCTTGGACCTCAAAGACTCCCGCCTCCTGCTGCCAAGCCGCTCCTGATGCTGAGAATGGACGCCTCTGCTTCTCTGGGCTTTCAGCACCCTAGAATGTCCTTACTGATTTTTATGTTCTCAGCTCTGTGTTTTTAAAAAAAGGAATCTGGCTGTTTTCAATAATGTTCTGTTCTGTTCTGGGGAAATGCACTCTGTCATGGTTGGTGAGCAGAGACTCTGTCTATGGGATGGTCCCGTGGCCAGAAAGAACCACGCCAGTAAAGACAGAAGGGTGATTGGAAACAGCCTGGGTGGTTCTGTCTGGGGGTGGGGCCGCAGGTCTTTGAGCCCCCTCCTACCATACACTCCCCTGGGCTGTCGGGAGTGGAAATAGAGAACGGGCTGGATCAAAACAGAACAAAAAACCTCTGAGCTCCCCGTTACGCCTTCCTCAGCAGTTCTGGCCAGGACCCATTAAGCAGACAGGTGGAAAGGACTGGGCCGGGGGTCCCAATTTGCTGTTCTTTGACACTAAAGAAGAAAAGATCTGGGTTTGATAAATTATACTGCCCACCCCCACCCTTCTCACTCTCTTCTCCCCTATCCAGCCCTGCCTCCCGCACTCCAACCTCACCCCCCACTGCTTGAAGACACCCCCACAGCTTTAGTCTCCTTCCAGAGAAATCCCCTTCCCTCCAGTGCTGGGCAGCTTCCCCTGCCCCACCCCCCACCGCCTGACTTCCAGAGAAAGGAAGAATGCTTGGAATGCCCCCACATAGTCCTTCCCCCGCAGCCCCCTGCAGAGCATTCCCCACACGCCTGCCCCATTGAGAAACTCCCAGGCTCCGGGGCTGAGGATGGACAAGGACAAAGTGCAGGCAGGCTGCCGGCCGGCTCCGGCTGCAGGCGGGCTCCCTCTTCTACCCACTACCCGCTTCTGTTGTGCACAGGCCCCCAAATCTCCCCGCCTCTGGCCAGCTCCAGCTCCGCTCCACAGCACACCTGCCCTTCAGAAGCCATTGGGGCATCCAGACCTTCCCTTCCTGCACCTGGGGAGTTGGCAAAGTCACCAAGTCAGGAGAGGGGTGGGGCCGGCGAGGCTAGTCCGGTATCAAGACGCCAGAGTCAAGAAACAAATTGTGCTCTGGCTACACTGGGGTATTTAGGTCTGATGCCTCTGAGGTCCTACTGACTATAACCAACTCAAAACCAATCCCACTGCCATCAAGTCAACTCCGACTCACAGCGACCTCGTGTGTTAGAGTAGAACTGCTCCATAGGGTTTTCTACACTGTAATCTTTACTGGAGCAGATCGCCAGGCCTCTCTTCCACCGAGCCGCTGGGTGGGTTCAAACTGCCAGTGTTTCAGTTAGTAGCCAAGAGGAAATCATTTGCACCACCAAGGCTGGGAAAAATGTAGGGGAGGGTCTTGACCCTCAAGAAGCATAGAGGTTAGCTGTGGAGATAATCTGTGCTCATTCATTCAACTCATGCATCAAGCCCTATCGTGTGCTAAGATCTGGACAGGGAATTGCTATACTCCTGTGCAACAAATAAGATGTTAGCCTCAAGGAGGTTGTAGACTGGAAGGCAAGATTGTTGTTATATACCATGGAGTCGGTTCTGACTCATAGCAAAATTACAGGACAGAGAAGAACTGCCCCATAGGGTTTCCAAGGAGCAGCCGGTGGATTCGAACTGCCGACCTTTTGGTTAGCAGCCCAGCTCTTAACTATTGCATCACCAGAGCTCCAAGGCAAGATAGCATGCATATAAATCAGTAATATTCAATAGAGAAATAGCTAATTGCCAGTTCAGATAATGTTCAAGGGGCATTTGGATGAGGGAAACAGAATTGCAACGTAGGAGGTAATAAGGCCGCCATTGGAATCAACCGATGGCAATGGATTTGGTTTTTTGTTTATCAGGCACTTGTATTATCTCATTTAATGCTCATGACAGCCTTGTTCGTTCAGTACTGTTTCTTCTCATTTTACAGAAGAGAAAAATGAGACTCAAAAACACTAAGTAACTTACCTAGGGAGTAAGGAGAGAAGCCAGGCCCCAAACCCAAGTCTGGAAGATGCCAAATCCTAGCCCAAGGGAAAAGGGCGTATTTGGAGAAGTTGGATGAAGAATAAATGAATGGAACTACAAACATTTATTGACCATTTAAGACATACCAGGCTGTTTTTCAGGCAAGAGGAATACAGTAATTCCTTCAGGTTGAAATGCCTCCCTCTGTTCTCCACCACAAGCCCCAAAAGGGAGACGGGAAGTTGAAGGTAGTGGGAGCTGGGAGAAGTAGTGGGGAGGGGATGGAGAGGGAGGAGAGGTCATACTGGAGGGAGGAAAGGGAAGGAGGGAGAGGTCCCAGACCTGCAGCCTCTCTCCCACCAGAGCTGTCTGGGCAAAAGGGTGGAGGTGGGGGGAGGGGAGGAATTTCAGGACTGGAGGAGCAACACACAGGTGTTGGGTCTGACATCATTGCCTCCATGTGGTCAGTTTGCTTACCCTCTTCTAAGTCTGGAAGGTAGTAGCTGTGGGGAAGCCACCAGCTTGCCCTTCCTTCTGGAAGGGGAGAATTAGGTAGGAAGAGAATATCTAATCTCTCAGCCCCAAAAGAGCTAGACGAGGGGCTCTGGGTCCCATGCTGCATGGCCCTTCTTCTCACCTTCCATACCAAGAACATTCCAGGAAGCAGGCTCAGAGAGATGACGCTGGGCCCTGGGGGAGAAGGCTGGAACTGTAGGAATGTGTGTGCCACATCAGTGCTCCAGGAATGTGAAGAACCTGGCCCATTACCACGGGAACTTTGGGAGACAGGAAATGGCCTTCTGAAACCTCTCACAGGAAAGTTCTGGCCAGAATCCTTTCCCCGTCCTCAGCGCTTTCCTGGGGAAAGTCCAGCCTGCCCCTGAGTGGAAACCCCCTCCCTGGAGTAGTACAGAGGTCCCGGGGGTCCCTGAGCTGAGAAGCTCCTATACCAGGGGAAGATTGATGACAAGAACCTTCCCCCAGATATGACAGAGAGAGAAAGCCTTCCCCTGGAGCTGGTGCCCTGAATTTGGACTTCAAGCCTCCTAGACTGTGAGAGAATAAATTTCTCTTTATTAAAGCCATCTACGTGTATTTCTTTTTTAGCAGCACCAGATAATTAAGACAATAAGTGCCTGATCTTAATAAATAAATGGTAGCCCCTATTATTGTCTCCCAAGTTGCAGGTCCTCTTTCTCTCATTCAAACTCCTCTTGAACATTATCTGAACAGTGAGTAACAATTTCTCTATTGAATTCGTGACTGAGAAGGTGGCATTTGTGCAGAGACCTGAAGGCGGGGAGCGAGTTTACTGTGTAGATACCTAGGGGCACAGCAACCCAGGCAGAGGACACGGCCACTGCAAGACCTTAAGGCAGTCCAGGCAAGTTCCACGAACAGCCAGTGAGAAGTAGATCCTTTAGAATCTCATGAACCATTATAAGGCTGTGCCTTTTTTTCGTAGTGAAGTGGAAAGTCACTGGAAGGTTTTGAGCAAAGAAGTGACATAATCTGATTTATGATTTTTAAAAATCCCTCTAGCTGCTTTTTGAGAATAGACTGTGGAGGGTGCAGGTTGGAAGCAGGAAAACCTAGCAGGAGGCTGATGCAGCCATCCTGGAGATGGCGACTTGGGCTGGAATCTCAACAGTAGAGAAATGAGAAAAGATCAGATTCTAGACGTATTTTGAAGGTGGAGCCAGCAGGCTTTCCCAACAGATTAGACGTGGATGCGGAAGAAAGGAATCAAGGATAACTCCATAAATTTTGGCCTGAGGAACTTGAAGGATGGAGTATCCATCATCTGAGATGGGGCCAGCTTGCAGGTGGAGGAGACATGGGGGAAGCTCAAGAGCACTTAGAACTCCAAGTGGAGATATTGAGAGGAAGGTGGTATAAGGAGTTTGCCATCTGAGAAAGACATTTGGGCTGGAGACAGAGATTTGGGAGTTGTTGCTAGAAGGAAGTTCTGCATGGACGGAAAATCAGATGAGATGACCTCTGAAGTCCCTTCCATCTATAAAGACTATAGGATTTTATTGAATAGGAAAACTGTGTTTCCGAAGTTGATAAATTGCTTGGGAAAGCTTGGCTGGTATGGTTATGGGTGGAGGCAGGTGGTGCTAAACCAAGGAGGGGTGTTTTGCTTTGTTAGAGTTGGCCTTCTCCTCTCCATGAAGATAAAGGGACTTTCTCTTAAGGATGGGAGGAAAATGTTGTGGGAGGGAGCAGGGAACAGTCCTTCATATCTTTTAACCTTCCTGAGACTCAGTTTCCTTATCTGTAAAATGAGATGGTTATACTAAAAGATTTCTCAAGACCCTCCAGCTCTGAGACTCCATGGCTGCACATCTTCAAAGGCTCTCTCCGATTTTAGAAGAACATTAGAAATGTAGTTCTAGGACCAAGGCTCTGCCTCTGACATTTGTCCCTGCTGAGGGTGTGGGAGTTGCCTTATAGGACAAAGTCCCCAGGTTGGGAGAACAAGCGAGTGCTGAAGTCAGGCTTAGGGATCCCCGGTTCTTATAGCTGGGTTTCTCTTCCTCATGCGTTTCAGAACTTCCTGCTTCTGATTCCAGGCGAGGCTTGAGCACAGCCCACTGAGGGCCTGGGAGTCTGCATTTTAATAAGCATTGTCAGTGGCTCTGGTCACAGTAAAGTTTGAGAACTTATACAAAGTAAAGTTCCTTAACCATCTCTAAGGAGCTGCTAAGGAGCCCTGCTGGCCCAACAGTTAAGCTATCAGTTACTAATTGAAAGATTGGCAGTTCGAACCCACCCAGCTGCTCCACGGAAGAAAGACCTGGTGATCTGCTCCCATAAAGATCACAGCCTAGAAAACTCTATGGGGCAGTTCTACTCTGTCGTCTGGGGTCACAGTGAGTCTAAATGGCTCCATGGCACCCACAACAAGGAGCTGCTCCTCCTGGAGGATCCCGCCTCTGGACAGGGAGCTTCCTTCTGGGGCACAAACCTTTCTCTCCTCATCTGCTTCCCTCTGGTCTGTAATCCTTCCCTTCCTGTCTCTTCCGTGCAGGAGTTCCCATCCTATTCAGTTATCTCTTCCCCTCTCTCACCAGCCTCCAAGCCCCTCCCAGAGCTAATCTCACCTTCTCAGTTTTACCCGCTGCCCTCTCCAGGGGCGTTTAGGTCAAACTGGGAGAATGAGTCATTCTAGAGTTGGGGGAGGGGGCTTCAAGCCCATAAATGGGCAAATTCCCTGATTTCAGGCTTAGTTTCTAGGGAAGGGCCAATCCTCACCTCCCATCCCACCCCCACCCCCACCCACCCACCTACCAAAGGAATTCCCCAGAGAACAGGAAGGAGTCTGGAGCTGGCTTTGACTGGATGGAATTCTAAAAATAGCAGAGGTTTTAGGAGGTAAGCGTCAGAACTCAGCTTCCCTGATAAACACATAATGCTGGCCAGGATTTTCCCAGCTGAAGAGGCCAAAGCCCCGATTTCTGATTTCAAAGCGGAAGCGTTCAATTATGCCTTTGGAGTTCTAGGTTCAGCCAGCACCACCTCCCTCCTCCTCCCTGCTCTCTCCCTGTGATCAGACCAGGACCCACAGCTACACTGACCTGGCTCCGAGCTGCAGGGGCGCCAGTGCAGCAGGACTGCCCTCATGCCCCACCTGGAAGCTGGGTGACTGGTACAAGGGCCTCTCGAAGCTCCGCCAGCTGGATCTGAATCACCCTTCCTGCCTGCAGAGTCTCAGCTTTCCTTACCCCCAGCTGCCATCACTGCTGTCGTGTCCATTAGGCAGGACCCTGGTTAGTAGCAGCTCCGTCCTCACAGCAGGCCAGCCCCTGACAGAGATCTCCTCTTTGCTAAGGGACCCGTGGCTGGCTCTGCTCCCGGCCCAAGGCCAGTTCTCCATGAGTGGAAAAGGCAGCAGACAGGCCGGGTGGTGCTTGGGGAGAGCCAGCTGGCCAGCCGACTGACCCTCACACAGAGGCCAGGCTCACCTGGCCTTGTTGTTAGGTTCCGTCCAGTCGATTTTTGACTCAGCAACCCGTGTGACAGAGTAGAACTGCTCCGTAGGGTTTTCTAGGCTGTAATCTTCACTGCACCAGCTGCTCCTTGGAAACCCTATGGGGCAGTTCTACTCTGTCCTACAGGGTCTCTATGGGTTGGCATCAACTCGACGACAACAGGTTATCTTTACCAGAGAGGATCACCAGGTCTTTTCTCCCACAGAGCTGCTGGGTGGGGTCAAATGGCCAGCCTTTCAGTTAGCAGCCAAGCCAGGACTCCTTTTCACAATTCAGAGTCTCGTCCTCCCTTTGCTGCTCAGAAAGCTTGTTTATCAACAGGCCTACGAGTCTCAGGAGCAGACAAAAGCTCCAAGAGACAAAGGGATAAAAACAAAAATGTCAATTCATTGATAAGCCAAGTTTGGTGGGAAGGTTACTTGGAGAGTGTGGAAGCTGGCCAGGGAGAGCTACAAATGGTCTTCACAGCTGGTGCCAGCCTCTCCTGTCAGGGACATACCTGGTAGTTGTGTTCAGGACACTGTTCTCCAGGGCAGCTCAGGACAGCCCTCCACCCCCATTTGGCACCACAGAGGCAACCTCCCTGGGTTGGCAGAGAACACTGCAATGACTTAGACAGTCCCTCTCACAGTCCCATCATGCCAGTCATGTTGCTACAGGAATTACACGAGATAACACGTGAACGTGCTTTGTAAACTACAAATTACAGAAGAAAACCGAAGGAGTGAGAGCAGGCATTCAATAATTGTCTAATAAAGGGCCTCCACCTGCTTCCCTGGCCCCAGCCCCTTATAAAGGGGGAGTATGATTGTTAAATCAATGAAAACCCAGCCCCTAATAAACACATCAGCATTTATTCAGACCTCACTATTGTTCCAGGTGCCATGCAAAATACAGAAGCAATAAAAACCATGATCCCCTCCCTCAAGGAATCTGTATATAGTAAAGTTAAAGCCATGCTAACACCTACAGGGTGATCATTAACAGCACAGCGATGAGTGAGCCAAGAGTGTGGGTCTGGTACAGCAAGCATGCAATAAGACACTTGACTCCTGTTGCATTTGGATGTACTGGGATCACTTCTGTGGATGTGGACAGACCATGTTGTTTGCAGTCCCAACTCTTTGGCTACTGGATTGCTTAGTGAAAAAATAAGTCCCCCTATCTTAGTTGGGAGCCCTGGCAGCACAGTGGTTAAGAGCTCAGCTGCTAACCAATAGGTCAGCAGGTCAAATCCACCAGCCACTCTTTGGAAACCCTATGGGGCAGTTCTACTCTGTCCTATGGGGTCACTATGAGTTAGAATCGACTAGAGGGCAATGGGCTATCTTAGTTATCTAGTGCTGCTGTAAGAGACATACCACAAGTGGGTGGCTTTAATGAATAGATATTTATTTTCTCATGGTTTAGGAGGCTGGAAGTCTGAACTCAAGGTGCCAGCTCTAGGGGATGTCTCTCTCTCTGCCGGCTCTGGGGGAAGATCCTTGTTTCAGCTTCTCTAATGTTCTTCTTGGCGTTCCTTGGAGACCTCCACATGGCATCTATCTTGCCCTCATTTGACCTTTTCTGCTCCTGTGCCTAATCTGCTCTTTTATATCTCAAAAGTGATTGGCTTAAAACACAATCTACACTGATATGGCCTCATTAACATAACAAAGAAAGCTTTATTCCCAAATGGGATTACTTCCACAGGTAGAGGGGTAGGATTTACAACACATATTTTCGGGGGACACAGTTCATCCATAGTACTCCTAATTGTGGAGCTCTGGAGGACTAGGTCCTGAGGCAGGGTCTCACCTGAGGCCACACAGCTCCAATTTGAGAGTCCAGCTGTCCTTCCGCACAAGCACTGGTAGACTTGTGCTCATGCAGCCACTGCAGAAGATGTTCGTGAGGGCCAAAATGAGCACAGGCCTAGGCCAGATAAGGGTGGGGATCCTCCCCGAGTGTGATTGGGGGTGGAGTGGAGGCTGGAGTCTGCCCTGACTCAAGGTCACCCCATACACAACCAGGACCTGATCGTTGTGATCCATACAGTTTTCACTGGCTGATTTTTTGGAAGTAGATCACCGAGCCTTCCTAGTTTGTCTTGTATGGAAGCTCCACTGAAACCTATTCAGCATCATAGCAACACACAAGCCTCCACTGACAGATGGGTGGTGGCTATGCATGAGGTGCATGGCTGGGAATCGAACCCTGGTCTCCCCCATGGAAGGCAAGAGTTCTACCACTGAACCACCACTGCCCTGATTAGATGACTCTTAATGAGATGTAGGCAGAGCTGCAGTTCTCTCTTTTTCTTAGCTGAGTCAGCTTTGGTCCACCTTATAACCTGTGTCTCCAGATATTAATGTCACATGCCCTAGTGCCTAGGGTCAGAGCCTTTCCAGACTCAAATCTCCATTTCCAGCCACTTTGTTTTCTAAGGCACAAGGCAAGATCCAGGCTCAGCCTCAGCCTTCCTCGTTCCCCACTTCTATCTCAGAAATAAGAATCAGCTTGAAATTATGTTATGCTGTGTGTGTGGTATCACCCCATCCCCAACACAAATTAATTAATTAATTTAAGGAGCTAGTACTGATTGCCACTGAAATCTCTGGCATTGTTCTAGTGTGGGGTTCTTAAAATGTGTTCTTGGGACCCTGAGGAGTCCCCAAGATCCTTCCAGAGGGTATGCAAGGCCAAAACTATTTTAATAACCATACTAAGACATTACTTGCCCTTTTCACGCTCATTCTCTCCGGAGCGTACAGTGGAGTTTTCTGGAGGCTTCCTAGTGTGATATCACAACAGACTGAATGCAGAGCAGATCTGAGAATCCAGCTTTAATTAAGCCAAAACATTAAAGTCATTTGCAAAAATGTAAAACAATGCCATTCTTGTCACTAATTTTTTTTTTTTTGGAAATAGTTATTTTTCGCAAAAATATTTGTTTCATAAATATGTAATTGGTGTATTATTATTCTTCAAAAATAAATTAATAAATATTCTTCAAATTTCTGTTTTTAATGTCAAATATGTCACCCATGTAAACAAAAGCTCTTTGGATGTCCTCAATAATGTCTAAGAATGTCAAAGGACACTGAGAGCAGCAAGTTTAACAACTGCTGTTCTAGTGAGAAGGAAATACAGCAGCTAGGGAAGTCACATAAAATACAGGATGTCCAGTTAAATTTGAATTTCAGATAAGCAATAAATGATTTTTAGTATAATATTACATGGGACATGGTTACATAATAACTATGTAACCATGTCCCATAATATTACATGGGACATAGTTAAATAGTTACACTAACAATTATTCACTGTTTATCTGAAATTCAAACTTAACTTGGTGTCCTGCGTTTTCATATGCTAAATCTGGCAACCCTAACAGCAGGAAAGATTTGTTGTTGTCAGATGCTGTCAAGTCAGTTCTGACTTACAGCCAGCCTACGTACAACAGAACGAAACACTGCCTGGTCCTGTGCCATCTTCACAATTGTTGTTATACTTGAACCCATTATTAGAGCCACTGCATCAATCCATCTCGTTGAGGGTCTTCCTCTTTTTCACTGACCTTCTACTTTACCAAGCATGATGTCCTTTTCCAGAGACTGATCCCTCCTAACATGTCCGAAGAATGTGAGACAAAGTCTCACCATCCTTGCTTCTAAGGAGCATTCCGGCTGTACTTCTTCCAAGACAGAACTTGGATCAGACATTGGGATTCTGACCCAGGGAGGGAGGATAGATGGAGAATTCCCTATCCTGGACTGCTTTAAGAAAAGTGAATGTGTCTGAGGATCTAGAGGGCAGGTTTCAAAATGCTTAGGGCTAGAGGTTACAACTGGAAGGGGCAGGGTAATCTTCCCCAGACTTGGCCCAAGGCTCACCCTCTAAAAACCCAGGCAACTAGAGGATGTACAAAAAACAACGGAAGCTGTGGAGAGCAAAACACTGTGTCAGGGTTGTTGTTGTTGAAAAGAGGAAGTGACACTGGATGGGTAAAGGGTGGGTAGGGGCAAGGGGGACTGTAGTCTCTGGAAGATGTCAAGGCCATGAGGTAGTGACATCATGCGGTTCCCTCTCCCTCATGCTCTGCCAAAAATAGCTGTGGCCTACGTTGGTGGGGGTAGTGGGAAGGCTGGGGAGTGAATCTCGGAGGCTGGGTGGGGCTGTGCAGAGGCACAGCTGGGGTTGTCAGGGCTTCAGAAGGGATCCAGGAAAACCTAAGAAACATATTTGGGGCTAGAAATAAACAGAGAAACAGAGAAGTGGCCTCACGTGCTGAGCCCAGAGAAGAAGAACCCATCCTTAGAGGAGCTGAGAGAATGGAAGGAGGAGGGATCAATGACAGGTCCCCTTCTCTGGTCAAAATGGGACCCTCTAAGAAGCTCTTTCCTTAAAATAGACGGTGGTGTTGCAAAAATAAGGCTGGCAGGGAGATTGCAGGGCATTTTTAGTTCTTCAACGTTTATTGAGCATCTACTGTATGCTTGGCCTTGTGCCAGGCCCTGGGAATCCTGAATTGAATAAAATATGGTTCCTGCCCTTCCAGGGCCTGGAAGTCCAATGGAGGAGACAGATGCATAAAACCAATAAGAAGAAAGTGAAACATAGAATTACCATATGACCTTACAATTTCGCTCCAGGGTATATGCCAAAGAGTGTTGAAAGCAGGGACAAAAACAGATGCTTGTTCACCAATGTTCACTATGCACAGTAGCCAAAAAATGGAAACAATGTAAGTGTCCATCAGCAGATGAAAGGATAAACACAATGTGGCATGTCCATACAACGCAATACCACTCAGCCATAAAGAGAAATGAAATTCTGATACATGGTACATGGATGAACCTTGAAAACATCAGGCTGAGTGAAATAAGTCAGACAAAAGGACCAATATTGCACAACATGATAGACATAATTAATGTCACTGAATTGTACGTGTAAAAAATGCTGAAATCACCAATGTCTTGTTATATATATGCTTACCGCAATAAAAAAAAGACAAATATTGCACAACATGGGGAACATAATTAATGTCGCTAAATTGTACATGTAAAAAATGCTGAAACCGCCAATGTTTTGTTATATATACGCTTACAGCAATTAAAAAAAGTACAAATATTGCAAGATTCCACTTATATGAAATACTTAGAATAGGCAAATCCATAGAGATCAAAGTTTATTCATAGTTACCAGGGACTTGGAGGAGTGGGAATGGGGAGTCACTGCTTAAAGGGGACTGAGTTTTTTTTTTCTTTTCTTTTTTTTTAATTGTACTTCAGGTGAAGGCTTACAGAACAAACAGTTTCTCATGAAACAGAAGTACACATGTTGTTTTATAACATTGGTTAACAACCTCACAACATATCAACCCTCTAACTTCTCAACCTCTTTTTTTGGTGAAAATACACATAGCCAAAGATACACCGTTTCAAAAATTTCTACATGCACAGTTCAGTGACATTGACTACGCTCTTCCAATTGTGCTGTTATTCTCACTTAAGATGAAGGCTTACAGAACAAAATAGTTTCTCATTTAACAGTTACTGCAAATGTTGCCCTATGACAATGGTTAACAATCTCACAACACATCAGCAATATCCTTACTCAACCTTGGGTTCCCTATCACCAGCTTCCTTGTCCCCTTCTGTCTTCTGGCCCTCGTTACTGAACTCCTGTACCTCGTTAGTCTCATTTGGTTTTACGGGGCTTTCCACTCCCAGGCTGAACAGTGAACCTCGGAGGTAACTTCACCATTGAGCTAAAAGGGTGTCTGGGCGCCATACTCTCGAGGTTTCTCCAGTCTCCTTTAGGCCAGTAAATCTGGTCTTTTTATTTTGTGAGTTAGAATTATGCTCTACATCCTTCTCCAGCTCTGTCCAGAACCCTCTGTTGTGATCCTGGTCAGAGCAGTCAGTGGTGGTAGCCGGGCACCATCTAGCTGTACTGGACTCAGTCTGGTGGAGGCCTTGGTAGCTGTGGACAATTAGTCCTTTGGACTAATCTTTTCCTTGTACCCTGTTCTCTTCATTCTCCCTTGTTCCCAAAGGGATGAGACCAGTGGAGTATCTTAGATGGCCGCTCACAGGCTTTTAAGACCCCAGACCCTACTCACCAAGGTAGAATGTAGAGCGTTGTCTTTATAAGTTGTGTCATGCCAATTGAGCTAGATGTTCCCCGAGGCCATGGAGGGGACTGAGTTTTTGTTTAGGGGTGAAAAGCATCAGAAAATGGATATGGTGATGGTTACATAACATAGCAAATGGAATCAATGTCATAGAATTGTACACTTAAAAATGGTTAAAATAGCAAATGGTTTGTTATATATATTTTACCACAGTAAAAATGAAAAAACAGAAAAACAACTGACCTCAAACAGCCAAGCCTCAGTCACACGTGTATGCAAATCTCACACACAGAGCCTAGCTCTGTACCACGGCATCCAATCTGTGCCCCCCACATTTTGTTCTCCTGGGCATACGATCCCGCCAAGTGAGGCGTCTGCACTGTTGGGGCAGGTAGGGACCAGGATTCCTTCTCTGGGTTACTGGGGTTCAGGCTTCAGGCCTGGTTTCTGCAATGGGCTCTCCTTGTCCACAAACCGCAGCCGGGCAGCCTGACCTCTCATCCCTTTGCTGGGAAGAAGGCTGCAAACCCACAGCTCGCCACAGAGGCCAGGCTGGGTGTGCCTCATGGAGCAGTGGCAGGGGCTGCTGGGCACGGTCTAGACAAGTTTCCACAATGGCCAAGTGCAGCCGTTTCCCCATTGTATCCTCCCTACCGGCAGACTGACTGTGTGGGGCTTCTCTGAGGCCCCATGCAGGTAGGAGAGTCTGGTATGGCTTTGCCCAGCCTGGCTGTGTGACCTTGGGCAAGTCACGGGACTCTCTGCACTTGACCTCCTCATTTGTTCAATAAGAACCCATGTCCCAGGGCCATTATGGGAATTGTCTGAGATAATGTACGGGAACGTGCTTTGTGAACTGTCGAGTACAGCACAGGGGTGACAGGGTATGACTTTGCCTTTGCCTTGGGCCCTGTGGTTTGAACAGGGCAGCTGATCTCAGAGTTTATTTCTCAGATATCAGTGTCCAGGCAGGATTCCTAACCTAGGGCTCGTGGGTGTCTGCAGGGGGCCCTTTAACTTCCTGGCATCATGTGCAGAACTTTTAAGTAGGTGCATTTTTCTGGAAGGGTAGGCATAGTTTTTATCAGACCTTCAACCCACAACTAGAAACTTGTTTAGAGCCACTGCCTGAGCCAGTCCTTGGGGCTCCCTCCATGGGGGGTCATCTGTCAGGCAGAGTGGCCTCTGGACCCTTGAGGCAGCAGTCATGCAGTCCTGCCGGCTGGGATGACCTACAATACCCATTCAGAATGGGAGTGGGGAAGGGACATGGCTCGACAGCCACACAGGTCCAAAAACACCGAGCAGGCTTTCTTTGACCCTGCATTCAGCGCAGGCAGCAAGGTAACAGAGCTGCCAAGAGCTCATGGGATCTGGGGCTACCTGGGGCCCACCCACATTGTCCTAGGGGAAGGAGGTGACATTTCAGTCCCACACTGTATGCTGGCCTGACATTAACAGAAGCCCTGACCTCCATTCTAGACCCCAGGTTGTGTGAAAAACATGGACAAAGTTTCCAGAGAACACAGTCAAGATGTCCAAAAGTCTTGAAACCTTGCCTTAGGAGAAATGACAGAGAGAGCTGAGGGTATCTGGCTCGGAGCAAAGAATACAGGGTAGATGGGAACTGGGAGTGGATGCGAAAATCTTGAAGTGCTGCCTCACAGATTCCACAGGGAGGCAGATAGTAGCGCAGCAAAAAGAAGACTTTAACAGTGAGCCCTGTCCCACAGTTCCATGGAGTAGGACTCCCCATGGCCCCACTTACTTGGTCGTGTGAGAGGGAATACATTACAGGCAGGGTCCATTACAGGATGGAGAAATGGCAATGATCACTCACCTCGGGCATGGGAAGAGTGGGTGACGCCTTTGGGGAAGGGGCAAGGCAGGGAGAATAGGCCACTTCTGGCTCCTGTGACTTCTAACTAAGGAGCCTTCCCTGACCAGGTCTGCTCTGGCCAGCGCCCATTCCCTCCATCCCCCACCTCCACCCTTCTGCTCTTGCTGGGCCCTGATGTGATGCTGCTCGGGCAGGAAGCCAGTGGCTGAGGAAGGCTGGTCTCTAGCTCCCATGGAGGACAAGCTGGGCCAGGGGGGTGGGGATGGGAAGATGGCTCATTGGTGAGTCACCTGTGGCCATTGTCTGCTCCTGCTTGCTCTGGGGGAGGGTCCATGAGGAATACAAGGCTCATGGCCAGCTGGGCATGTGAGGGCAGGTTGCCCACCCCTGTCCTCACAGCTCTGGGGGCAGTTGGGTTTGACTCCCTTGCCCTCCTCGCCCACCACCCAGTAAGACAGGGCTGGCCCAGCACTAGCTAGCTGGCATTAGATGGAGATTGAGGAGCAGGGTGTCCACCTCTGGTCACACCTTACTGAGGGGCTCTGACTGGTTACAGCAGCAGAGCTGGAGGCCCAGCCTGTGGACGTTGCCCAGCCCTGTCTGGATGGAGAAGTCGGCAGGCGTGCCCCCTCTCCAGTGATCACACCGTGAGCCTGAGGAGGCACGCCGTCCCTGCTACACCCTTCCTGAACCTCCTTCCAAACCTGCTCTCACCTAGCAGGCCTGCCAAGCACCCTGCCCTACCTCAGGGCCCCAGGGGAGCCACGGCAGGGCTGGGGGTAACTCCAGGTCAGTACCTGCAGGTGCATTCCTGCCCCTCACCAGGGCCTGGTCTGGTCTGAGTACCAGGGCCTGCCTGCTGCCCCTGGTCAAGCCTGAGTCTGAGCCCCTGACCTCGCCGGGGATGGGAATCACAGAAGCACAAAATGGCTGACTTCCAGGATTATTATACATATGGGGCAACTGAGGTCCCGAGAAGTCAGACACACGCAGCAGCGGTACCCAATCTGTGGTGGGCAGGTGGGGGAGGGAGGACCCACGGTATGAGACTGTTGCCCTCCCAGGCCCGGCAGGCCCCCGACTTGGGAACAATCTGAGATTTGGGGCCAAGTCCTCTCAGCTTACAGCTCTCCTGGGCTGCCTCCCTTGCTTCTTTGCGTCTCCTTGGGCCTGAAGGAAGGCGTTCTGGAGCTTGAGGGTGAGGTTGAGAATGCAGCTGCCCTGTGTGGGCAGCAGCGTGGGCTTTGGAGGCAGGCAGACATGGGTTAGAACCCTGGTCCCTCTACCCTCTGCCAGCGTGACCTTGAGAGGTGCCTACATCTCGCTGAGCCTCAGTTTTCTCATCTGTGAGGTGACAATAATACCCATCTGACAGTGTGAAATGACATGCGTGTATTACCTCATCTCATCTAGCTCTCACAGCGGTGCTTGGAGATAGAAACTATTATCTCAATTCTTTCCCATTATCATCTCCATTTGATTTCAGCCAAAAGACGGAGAACTGATTGTTATCTCCATTCCTCAGGTGAGAAATCTGAGAGCCGAGGAGGTTAGGGACACTGCACAGGATTCCAGAACTAGTAAGCTCTAGAGCCAGAATGTAACCCGTGACTATCTGATCCTACAGCCCCTGCTCCTGACCACTCTGCTGCTCAGCTGCTGGCTCCCACGTGATTGTGAGACATGAGGGAAGGTGAGTGAGGTAAGGACCCATTGCTTCATCAGCAGATGAATGGACAGACAGAATGTGGCATGTCCCCCAGTGGAGGATTACTCAACCATAATGAGAATTGCAGTCCTGGGCCTTGCTACAAAGTTGGCACAGATAAACGCTTTGCTGAATGAAATAAGTCAGGGACAAAAGGGCAAATATTGGATGAACCCCTTCATGTGAAATAGCTAGAATAGGCAAATGCATAGAGACCAAAGTCGATGAGTTACCAGGGCGGAGGGACAGGGAAAGGAGGAGTCATTTGCTTCAGGGCCCTGAGTGTCTGCTGAGGGTGATGAAACATTTGGAAACAGACAGTAGTGATGGTTGCACAACACTGTGAATGTCATTAATGTCACTGAATAGTGTAGGTGAAAAAGATTGAAATGGCAAATGTTTTGAGATATGTATATGTTACATATATATTTTTATATATATGTATATATACGTATTTTTAAGGAGTCCTGGTGGTGCAATGGTTAAGCACTTGGCTGCTAACCAAAGGGTCGGTGGTTCAAATCCACCAGACCCTCTGCAGGAGAAAAGACCTGGTGATCTGCACCTGTAAAGATTAAAGCCTAGGAAACTCTACAGGGCAGTTCTTCTCTGTCCTATAGGGTCGCCACCACAATTAAAAAAAAAAAGGGAAGCACGTTGCCCTTGTCCCTGGGTTAGAAACCCCACAGCAGGGGCTTCTCAGGCAGAGGATGCCAACGAGGGGGAAAGGAGAGGTGAGAGTACTGCTCCTGAGCCCAGAGGATTCACCCAGGGGGCTCCGAGCTGTCGGTGGGGCTGTGGGTCAGTGAGGGGGACTCGCTTGAACAGTGGGTGAGGCAGGAGTCAGTGAACAGAGGTCATGTGGTTAAAGCAGCCCGGCTGTGGCCATGGGCTGGTGGGGCTGAGGGAAACCTGAACTCGAGGACAAATATATACCGAGCTGCTGACAGCACTTTCCTCTGGGGAGGGGAGACATTGAGAGACAGCATTTTTACCCTCGATGCTCCTACATTGTTTGCATATATATTTGCACTTTTTACAATGACTGTGCGTTGTTTGACTATCTTTTAAAAGGAAGAATAGAGACTGGAAGGACATGTATCAAATGCTAGTAGTGAGGACTACCCGTGAGGTGAGTTTCCTTGTTGTTTTCTGCAATAACCAAAACCAAAACCAAACCCGTTGGCATCAAGTCGGTTCTGACTCATAATGACACTGTAGGACAGAGCAGAGCTTCCCCATAGGGTTTCTGAAGAGCAGCTGGCGGGTTCCAACTGCTGACCTTTTGGTTAGCAGTGGAACTCTTCAGCACTGCGCCACCAGGGCTCCTTCCTACAATAAACATGTATTAATGATACTCAGAAAAATATGTTTAAAATGAGATTACATCTGTAAAGTATGGAGAAAAGGGCTGTCCAATCGCGCATTCTGTGACAAGGGAAATGCTCTCTCCCTGTGCTGTCCCGTACGGCAGACACTAGCCACACATGGCCATTGAGTACCTGATGGTGTAACTGAGGAAGGAAATTTTCTATTTTACTTAATTTAAATGGCCCTGCCCGTGAGAGTCCAGTAAGACAGACAGTGAGTGACGATGCTGGGTCTCAGGAGTGAGTTTCCTGCCTTGTCACCCTGAGTCGCTCCTGTTGGGTGCTTTCTCCCATACCCTTTCCTCCTCCCTGGCTTCAGAGTTTCTCCATTCATGGCCCCCTCTCCCTCCCTACATATCACCTTACATCCAACCACACACAGAGCATAGGGATGCGTGGATCAAACCCCTCCAGATGTGTGTGTGTTGTGAAGGGAGTGTATCCTGTAGGTTAAGGCCCCAGAAGCCAGGGGCTGGGCACTACCTTGCTGTGTGATCTTGAACAAGTCACCTCCAGGGTCCCTGGGTGGTGCAAATATTTTGCGCTTGGCTGGTAACCGAAGAGTTGGTGGTTTGAACCCACCTAGCAGTTCCATGGAAGAAAAGACCTTGCAATCTGCTTCTGTGAAGATTACAGCCAAGAAAACCCTACGGAGCAGTTCTACTCTGTAACACATGGGGTGTCCTAAAGTCACAAATCAACAACAAAAACAAAATCCACAACAAGTCACCTTCTCTTTCTGGCCTCAGGTGACTCATCTGTACCGTGGGGGTATAGGCCAGAGAGTCCAGAAGGGCCCTGCAGCCCTCTACCTGGTTGTTGAGGTCACAAGGTAGGGTCAGTGGACACGGCCACGTTGTACTGGACACTGTTGGACAAGAGGGAACTCAGTGAGGTCACAAAAAGGACTTTCTGCTGGAAGGCTCATGAGACGCTGGGATGAGTAGAAAGTATGTGACAAAGAATGTATCATCTAGGGAAGAGAATGTTGCCAATGCAGCCCCCCTCGGGCACAGTTGCTCTGAGCTCTTCCTTAGACTCTAACTCCATTTTAGCAGTTACCAAGCGATATCGTCATTTGTCTATTTTTATTGCTGTCTTTAGGGCTTGATTTCAAGAGAGTCAAAGACAAAGAGTTTGTCTAGTTCGCTCTGTGTTCTCCATCTCTTAATGAAGTAGGTGTTTGGATGGGTTTGATGAACACCTTCCCCCTCTGGGGAGCCGTGGTGGCACAGTGGTAAAGAGCTACAGTCGCTAACCAAAAGGTCAGCAGTTCAAATCCACCAGCTGCTCCTTGGAAACCTATGGAGCAGTTCTACTCTGTCCTATAGGGTCGCTATGAGTTGGAATCGACTTGACGGCGCTGTGTTTGGTTTTTTTGGTTTTCCCTTCCGGGGTTGCAGTTAAGCATTGTGGCTAAAGGACCCAGCCAGGAGAAAACACAGAAAGTCAACGGAATTTGTAGAAGCTTTGTCTTCTCTTTCTGACTCTCCTGAAGTGTTTGTTCCTCAACTTTCCATGCCCCTCCTCTCTCTCTCCAGCAGGGCAGGGAAAAGATTCAGTGTGAGAAATTTATCTGCGCTAAGATGCCCCCTATTAGGAGCATCTGCAAGGAGCCCTGGTGGCACAATGGTTAAACACTTGGCTGCTAACTGAAAGGTTGGCGGTTCGAACCCACCAGCCAATCCATGAGAGAAAGATGCGACAATCTGCTTCCGTAAAGATTACAGCCTTGAAATCCCTATGGGGCAGTTCTACTCCATCCTATAGGGTCACTATGAGTTGGAATCAACTCAACAGCAATGGGTGGGGCACCTGCTGGAGTCTCTGAGTTGTGCAAACAGTTAGTGTGCTTGGCTGTTAACTAAAAGGTTGGCGGTTTGAGTCCACCAGGAGGTGCCTCGGAAGAAAGGCCTGGCAATCTACTTCTGAAAAATCAGCCATTGAAAGCCCTATGGTGCACATCTCTACTCTGACACACATGGAGTCACCACGAGTTGGAATTGACTCTTTTTTGGGGGGGCACCTGCATTTGTACTTAAAGAAGTAATGCCTAACCTAACTGTGGGCTGTCAGGCTTCAGTTATGACTCGTGGCATTGTTAGCAAACCTGAGTTTGTCCTGAGTCTGCCGTCCCCCAGCTGTGTGTCTATAAGTTCCCCTAAGCTTTCTGAGACTCAGCTTGCTCATCGGTAAAATGGAGTCGAAGGGCTCCTCTCTAGCCACCCTTCAGGGTTGTTGTGAGGATAAAATGAGTTGGTGCACACAGAAAGCATCTGTAAGCTGTGAGGTCCTGGACAGAGAAAAGGATTCCTACTGCCATGACTTCGGGCAGGGTGGGGCCAGAGTAGACCGGTGGCAATGCGTGGAAGCCATCTCCTTTTTAATCTCACAACTGCCAAGCAGAGAAGGGAGCCCGGGTAGCTCCTTCATCTTCAGCCCCACCTTCAGGGGGAGGGTGAGAGGGAGACCAGGAGAGGCCAGTGGAGCCCGAGTCTCTCTCCTCTCACTCACTCCCAGAGGGTCTGGACATGCAGTTAGTGTGCTCTGGTGGTGAGGACATGGGTTCCAGATGCCTTGTTGCCCTCCACCCCTGACTCTACAGACTTTGGTCAAATCTCCACCTCCATAATGCTGACAGCCTCTCTTGAGTTAGCTCCATTCAGGGACTCCTTCTTGGATGTTAGCCACATCAATCTCTCTACCTGAATTTTCCCATTTATCTGGACATGGGGACACTGGGGCCCAGAGGGATCACATGCCCTGCTCAGTTTCACACTGAGCATCGGCCCCCCGCCCAAGTCCCTAGAATTCCAGATTGTCCCAGCTCTGCCGGAGAGGAATGCCTTTCCTTTCTCAGCTCCCCCAAAGCTCCCTTCGCCTTCCCTCTTGCTTTCAAGCAACCTCTCAGAAGCCCTCAAGCCTCAGAGGTTCTAGGTGGGGGGGTCTCCTTATCTCTCCGAAAGGTGTCCTAATTCCTGCTCCTTCTCATTGTAATGGACTCAGAAGCCCCTTCCCCACATATGCTGCCCTCTGAAGTGTGGGCTGGGCAGTTCTGGTTTTGAAACAACTGCATACCCTCTCACGCCATGGAATGATCCTCTATCCCACCTCCAACCCCAGGACCTGGCCAAAACCACTCTGCTATAGGACCTCTTACCCAACCTCCAAAGCCCCAAGAAGCCTGCCCAGAGCTCCCCATCAGAATGAAGCCCTCCCCCCATGGACCGCCTTCCTCGGCCTCTAGTGCAACATTTATCCCTGCCCGCCTCTACATCAGAGTCCCTGGGTGGTGCAAATGGTTAACACATTTGACTTGCTAACTGAAAGGTTGGAGGTTGAAGTCCACCCAGAGGCACCTTGGAAGAAAGGACTGGTGATCCACTTCCAAAAAATCAACCATTGAAAACTCTATGGAGCATAGCTCTACTCTGACACACATGGGGTCACCATGAGTTGGAGTCACTCCACATCAACTGGTTTGATTTTGGTTTTGGCCTCTGCATCAGAGGCGTGTGTGTGTGTGTGTGTGTGTGTGTGTGTGTGTGTCCCTAACCATCCATGAGCTTGGTGAGGACAGAGACCATGGCGTGCTCTTCTCTATGTCTCCAGCACCTATCCCAGCGCCTGGCACAGAGTAGGTGCTCAAAACTGTGTTTCTTGAATTTAATTGAACCTAAAGCTGAGCGGTTTGGGGGTCCCACACCTGGACTCCAGGCTGCCAAACAACGAGAGGATCTCTAAGGCCCGCAGTGGAAGCCATGGAGAGAAGGAATGGGACCAGGCTCCCTTCCTTGACCTCCTCCTCCTTCCTCAGCAGACCATCTGCCTCTCAGGTCTTCCCATCCTTGGCCGGGCCTGGCCCACCTGGCTGAGAAGGCGAGGAGGGGACGAAGCAGAGACATAGCAGGTCTGTGTGGTGACTTGCCAGTTGTGTGAGTTCATTTAATGCCCCAATTATGGGGCATCCTCCCCACCCCACCCTACCCTGACTCTGAGCATTTGGGACTGACTTCAACTAGAAAAGGAACAAGGAGGTCAACTCCAGTCACAGCCCAGAGACAGCTCCAGCGAAAAGTCGGTGGTTTCTTACTAGAGCTGGGGACCCAGGAAGGTGTTTCTGAGAGGACTCAGCCTTCTGGAAGGAAACCAGAGAACAGAGCCTCCACACCAGAAAGACCCATAGCTTTCTCAAGCTTTTACTTTAGGCTTATCCCCAAGTGAAAAAAAAAAACCCACCAAAAACCCATAGCTGAGGAGTCCAAATTATGGCGACTCCATCCCAGTGAACCAAAATGGCAGCAACAGGAACCAAAGCAACGCAGAAAAGGAGCCTTTTGGCTGGGAGGTTGGCCAGGCAGGAGAGCCAGGTGTCTACGAGCTTGTAAGATCTCCTTCTCTGGGTGCTTTTGGAAGCAGAGGCGACTTGGGTAAGTGGCTGCCTGAAGGCTGGGGCATGGCTGAGGTGGCCTGTCCCACACTGCTGGGCCTAGGAGACCTCATTTGGACAGTCAGCCTTGGGGTGTGACCAGGGCAGGGACGGGCTGTCCAAGGAGGGCGAGCTCTCCTGGGAGGCCCTGTGTGGGAGGAGGTACTGCTGCCCCCACCCTGGCCTACTCCCTGGCTGGCTGACTCAGGCCCTGCCATCAGGTCAGGATGTGCTGCGGCAAGTCCCAGCCTCCCCTCTCCACACGCCGTCCCAGCAGGCCTGGTGTGGCCTGAGCTTCTTCCTCCCATCTCCATTCGGAGGTTGGCGGCAAGCCTTTTGCCTGAGGGGTCACTGCTGGCCACTTTCCCAAGTCCTGCCCCAGACAGGTCAGAACCCTCCCTGGGGACCCAAGATGGGGAGCAGCATAATGACAGGTGGTTCCCATCGGGGAAACCTTGGGGTGATGTGGGGGCAGACACCTACGCCTGACATCTGTGAGCCTCATGATGGCCCTGCTGGTTGGGTAGCACAGGTATCTTTACCCCCATGTTTCAGATAGGGAAACTGAGGCCTATGACCTTACAGCCCACAGGCGGCTGAGTGTCAACTCAAACCGGAACCCTTGATGCTAATTCCAGTTCTTTCCTAGACCCAATGCACAGGACCATGTTCTAGAGGACGGCCCACACCCTGACACACTGGCAAGGCCTCTATCCAGTGCTCTCTCAAGCTGGGGCTTGACAGAGTGCCACTAGACCAGCTTCACTTACAAGACTTAGGGAAGAGGCTTCTGGGAATAAAGCAGACTCTCAGCTCTTGGGAAGAGGAGTTGCGAGGGCCTCTACTGGGCTAACAGCTTCTCCTTCAGCACATCCGGGGCTGGAGGCCAGACTTACTCAAGTGGCCTCAGCCTTGCTGGTTCCCATGGGGTCTGCCTCGGACTTCTCTGAGCAGTTTTGTCTGCACCTGAACATCCCTGGGGGCTCAGGTCTGAGGTGTAATAACTGTCTTGGGTTAATCCCTCATTATATACTAGGCACCGTGCTAAGGTCCTGACAAGCAGTCTTTCAGGTCTCCTGTGGGCGCAGACGCCATTTCTATTCCTATTGGCTGGTGAGTAGTCCTGTCTGAGAACCCTGGCACCTGGTCTAAGGTGAGCGGCTGTGCTGGGATCCAAGCCCACGTCTCCAAAGCGTGTACTTTTAATATTAGGATTTGACTTCACTGAAGGGGCTGACACTGAAGGGGAAACTGAGGCTGCCAGGAAAACCCTTCTTCCCTCCCCACCTCAGAATCACCCTGGAGTAACCTAGGGTTGTTGTCGATGTTAGCTGCTGACAAGTCAGCTCCTGACTCGTGGGGATCCCATGCACAGTAGAACAAAATGCTGCCTGGCCTTGCATCATCCCCATGATCAGTTGAGGCTTAGACCGTTGTGATCCACGGGGTTTTCACTGGCTGATTTTCAGAAGCAGATCACCACACCTTTCTTCCTGGTCCATCTTAGTCTGGAAGCTCCGCTGATACCTATTCAGCATCACAGCAACACGCAAGTCTCCACTGACAGACTGGTTGGTAGTGGCTGTGCATGAGGTGCATTGGCCAGGAATCAAACACAGGCCTCCCACTGTGGAAGGCGAGAATTCTACCCCTGAACCACCTGGGGTGGAGGGGGTTAAATCGCCTCTTAAGGCTGCACCTGCCACAGCACCACCGTTTCCACAAGGCCAGCAGGGAGTGCCAGCTCTGCACGAGCACAGGAGACCTGCCCGCTCCAGGCCAGCCCTGCCTGCCAAGTGCTGCTGGAGCAGTGAAGCGCCAACTCCGCCCACTCCGGCAGAGAGAGTCTCAGCTGCCCCACTCTGGGCGGGCAAAGGCTGGGGAGTGGGCCTGCCTGGCTGAGCCTCTGGCCCCCAAGGTGTGGGGCTGGGGTCTGCAGGGCAGGTGCTCCGGAGGCACCTGCTCATTGGTCCTACTGTCTGAGGGAGGATGGCTCAAGGCAGAGTAGGCAACCCTGGCTGACTTGTCACCTATGAACCTGGGGGGAGAATTCATCCCTTTTTACAGAGGGAGCAGAGACAAACAAGGAAGTGTTAGTGGCTAGCAGAGGAACAAAACCCAGTTCCCAGACAGAGCACGCGGCTCCGGAGACGAGAGGGCACTGTCGTCACAGTGATGAGACAAACACAGCCGCATTGCTTCTGCACCTTTGCAGAAGATGAGCCTCCTCCCTCAGGATCAGCTGAGGAGAATGACCTCCACCCTCCCTTATCCCTCCTCCCTTTCACTGTGGACTCTGGCTGGCAGTGACATTTAAGAGCCCATGTGGAGAAGGCACCTGACCTTGGGGAGGAATGTCTGCAGCCCAGAGCAGCCACCCCCCGCCTGGTGCCCAGGAATGTGGCTCCTGCTGCCTGGCCCCCCAGGGGCGCTGAGTGTGCTGGGCGTCCAGCAGAGCTGGGGTGCCAGCACAGGCACGGCCCTGTGGGAGGGCGCCGTGGGGGTGACCTGATGAAACTCCTGCATCCACCGTAAGAAGGTGAAGACAAAACTGCCCATGCCTCGCTCCCCACAGTGCCCTCTCTCCCCTTGGGGCCCCTGTCTCCTGGAATCCCCTCAAGCCAGAGGCCATGGATACAGTTGTAACTTTTGATTTCTTGGGTCCACAGAACCTCAGAACGTCAGAGCCCTTTGAAATTAGGAGCTCCAGTATCTGTCCCATACTACAGATGTGGAAACTGAGGCCCAGAAAGGGGATGTGAGTTGGTCACAGGTGCACTATTGTGGGCTAGGACCCAGGTCTCCAGACTCTGGGGTAGGTGCTTTTCCCACAACCCCTCTTGCTCCCATGATGCTGGAGGCCAGCATCTCCCTCTCCTCCCAGTACAGAGACTCAGCTGGCCTCTCCCAAGCTCCCACAGGGTTCCTGCTGGGAAGCTGGGGCTTTCTATGGGTGCCCATAGGGAACTGCCAGGGATGGGCGCTATAGCCACAGAGAGCAGACCCTGAGAGTCTGGCTTGTGGACCTCTGTGCTCAAGGCCATGCTCCAGCTCCTGGTGAGCAGGGATCTGAGTTCTGGCTGGCCTGCCTTGATGAGGCCAAACTAACTCCAGTTAAGGCCCTTCTTTAGGGCTGAGCCCGAGAGAGAGGGTTTAAAAGCAGGGATTCTGCTGCCCTCTTGAGGCCATACCTGGGCATGACTGCTGTCATCTAGGCCTCCCGGTGCTTATCTTCCCCAAACTATGGAAATCTCTCTCCCATATTCCCTCCCCTTGGAGGGCGCTCCAGGAGGGCTGGATGGGGTGAGTGTCACCCCATTTCCCTACCACTTAGGCCAGAGTTTTGGCTGCACAAAGAAAGGTGGGAAAGGTAGAAGAGACGATGACTTGCTCACTGTCTGATCCTGCAGGGAGGAGGCCTCAGGCCAGTAGGTGAGGCCCAGCGTGTTATCCAGGACCCTTGGGTGTGGGGAGAGACATGGTGGTTTCCATGGAAACAATGTAACCAATCAACACGAGACAGGATGGCTTGAAAATTGAGAGGATATTTATTTCTCGGGAAGGTCCGCAACAGCTGGCAGGCACTGCCCTCCCCTGCTCTGTCAGCTTCCACTCTCCTTGTCCAAGAAATCCCCTCTCTTCTTGGAAGTGGCCACAGGAAGGCTGGGATGTGAAGAGAAACCATACACAACACTCCAGAGCCTTAAAAAAATGAAATGACAAACAGCCTTCTCCACACAAACACACATGTACAAAATAAATAGATGTAGAAAAGAGGCGCGCTCCTCCCATCCTGGCTGAGGTGCCGCTTCCGGAGGGTGGGCGGGGCAGCTTTGCCCACCTCTCCCAGCTGGCATTATCCAGAGGCCACACGGTAAGGACCGCCCTGGTGAGCCCAGAATAAGCCCTGGCTGCAGGGAGGGGGATGGTACAAAGGAACAAATAAATAAATAGAACCCAATGTACTCCCAGGGGCCAAAGGGCATAGGCTGAGGCTCGGGGCCCCTGGGGCCTGTTTCCCTGAAATGGCAGATCCAGTGACAGGCAAAGAAAAGCAGGGGAAACACAAGTGCAAAGCCACACCCCCGCGGCCTCCAGAGCCTGCATCCTTCACATCGCTGGAGCAGGTCCAACTCCAGAACCCGGCCTCTGACTGGCTGGCAAGGGAAAGGGCAGCTGGGCCTCCCAGGTGCTGCTCTGAGCCTCCTTTCTGGCCTCCCTGCTCTCTCTGGGCCAATCGCGCCTCCTCCCTCGCTCTCTTGCCTTCATCCTGGCCTTCTCCGAGGGGAGGGAATAGTAGCTGCCTCCAAGGTGGGCTCCTCCCCAGGGAAGGGGAGGCAGAGCCCTCCTTCCGCTCCTCTCTGTGGCCTTCCTGACCAAGGCACCCCGAGGTCAACTGGAAGAAGTCCTGGTGTGACTGTAAATAATCAAAACAACCCCCCCCACCGTGTCCTCCTCTGCTCCCGGACACACGTGTCACCTCCGTCTCCACCAGGGCTGCACCCTAGGCTCCCCTCAGGCCCACGCGGAGGTGTCAGACAGAAGCAGGGCAGAGAAGGGGCGGGAGCTGCTGGAATGGACAGTTTGGACACACAAAGAAGTCCAAGGGACTCGGCTGTCCAGGTCCCTCCTGGAGAAGCATGGCCAGCGGGGCCGGGAGAACACGGGGCAGGGGCGGGCTGGCCCCTCAGCTGGGCAGCAGCACGTGCTCCAGGAGGTAGGTGATGGAGTCCCAGTGCTTCCAAAGGAGGAAGAGGACGAGGACCAGGAGGGCGGTGCTGGTGATGCGCAGGCGTGTCTTCATGAGGGGTGTGATGAAGTTGGCAATGGTGGACACGAACACCAGCAGCACGGCCATGAGGGCCAGGATCACGTTGATGAACTTGCCCAGCAGCGCCCTGGCGTTGGCATTCTCCACACCCTCCAGCTGCACCACTTGCTGCTGTTGCTGCTGCAGCTCCAGCTTGGTGACCCGGGTCAGGCAGGACTCCACGGCCTCCTGCAGCGGGGCAGAGGGGTCAGCACGCGGGAGCTCGGGGCAGGCGGGGCCGACCCGCGGGCTGAGCCCTACCTGCCTGCCCCACCAACAAGGTGACAACGCAGGGGGTCCTCTCCAAAGGGGTGTAGGCTACAGTTGGGGGGCTGGGTCCTTTATGACTGTTTGGGGAGGACGGCCCAATCCCAGCTGCCTCTTGAAGCAGGCTAACCAACCAGATGCCATCAAGTTGATTCCGACTCATGGCGACCCCATGTGTGCAGAGTAGAACTGTGCTCCATAGGGTATTCATGGCTGTGATCTTTCAGAAGCAGATTGCTGGGCCTGTCTTCCAAGGCACCTCTGGGTGAGCTTGAACTGCTAACCTTTGGTTAGTAGCCCAGTGCTTAACCATTTGCGCCACCCAGCATCTCCTAAACCAGTTGTCATTGAGTTGGGAATTTCCAAATATTCATTTCCAAGGCTGCTGTGGAAGAGGTAGGGGTGTAGGTGGCCTCAGCAGTCAGCTTTCCTTTGTACTCTGCTCTCTTGCCCTGCCTCTCATCTCTACCCACCCTCTGTATCCACGTGCCTATCTGCCGTAACCAGTGGAAGAGCCTAGGTGCCCAGCCCCCACTTGGTAACCACCCGTGCCCCCTGGCTGCCACCAGGGGCCTCCCCAGGGACAGTCCCTGGCCGCACCTGGATGTCCCGAGCCCTTTCGTAGGACTGGTAGGCCACCTTCTCCTCCATGCTGGCCAGCTCCTGCTTCAGGTTGGTCATCTCGTTCTGGTGCAGCTCAGTCAGGTCATTGAGCTGCTCCTCCAGCCGCTCGTACCTGGCAGAGGGAGAAGATGTGACACCAGGCCTGGCTCCCCGTACCTCCCTTCATCCCCAGGATTGATTTCATCCATTCTATCAACAAACAATGACTCAACCCACCCCACTGTTCGACCTTGTTCTAATTTTAGCAGCCACAACAATAATAGCTACTATTGACCCAGCACTTACTACATGCAGGCACTGTGCTAAGCACTTAACCCACGTATCTCCTGCGATCCTCACCACATAGTAGGCACTAGGGTCATCCCATTTTACAGATGGGAAGACTGAAGCTCAGAGAGGTTAAGAACTTGCCTAGGATCGCAAGGCTTGTGAATGGGGGAGTTGGGATTGAATGACTTCAACCCGGGCTCTTACACCCTGGGCTAGGATGCTTTCCTGGGTAACAGGGACACCCAGGTGTAGAGGACACGGTCCCTTCTCTAAAGGTATGAGAGATCACAAGATGACTCTCATGTAGTGTGGTGGATTTTGGTGAGCCCTCCCCTCAACTTTCCAAACTTTCTTCGTATGTGTAGAGATAAAACAGAAAAAGCCCTGACAACTGAAAAGACCCCCAAGAGTTCCAGGGAGCAAGCGTCAAGCGCCATGTGAGAGGTACAGGGCGAAAGAGGAGAGGCCAGCAGAGGAGAAGAGGGACCAGAGACTCTGGCTTGTCCAGGCTGACCTCAGGCGTTTCAACTGCAAGTTTGAGCTCACCATGTATATATCTATACACTCTGACTTTATGTGTTTGGATTTGCTCCATCTTCACAACAACCCTGTGGGGTAGGTATCCATATTTCCCCATTTCACAGATACGAAAACCAGGTCCAGAGAGGTTAAGTACTTTCCTCAAGGTAAATGGTAAGTAGCAGGGCTGAGATTTGAACCCAGGCAGTTCTACTCTGTCCTACAGGGTCACTATGAGTCGGAATCGACCTGACAACAAGGGGTTGAAATCTGGTTCGGGAGCTGATGCTCTTCACCAGTATCTCCGGATGAGAGGCTTCGGAGCTGGTCCCTGCCTCAGCTAGTCCCGTTCTATCCATCGACCACATAATGCTCTAGGTAGGATGCTCAAAGCATCCTGAGATAGGCAGGGCCTTTCTTCCACAGGTCCCAGGATCCATGTCTCCTGTCTTCTAGCTGCCCTGACAAGTCTGGAGAAAGGCTTTTCAGGGCCTCCTCCTGGCCCTTCCCAGCAGCCCAGGGCTTGTCTCAAGCCTCCTTCATTGGTGTCTAGATCCCCAAGTCTGCAGCTGGTGGCCATCTCCTATGCACAGGGGTCTTTGGGTTCCTGGGTCCCCGAGCAGGCACCTACCTATAACGCTCCTCCTGCAGGCACTGGGTCATGTAGGTGTAGTCCCTCTGCAGCTGGGCCTTCAGGTCCTCCATGGAGTCTTCCAGGTGCGACTGCCCCTCCTTGATCTCCCGCAGCTCCTCCAGCAGCGTGTCCAGGTTCCCAGGGGCACCGTACAGCGTGTTCGACTTGGGGCTCCCCAGCGCACCAGCGGGCCCCGCCCCGGAGTTGCTGCCCGCCCCAGCCGAGCTGGCACTGGCGCTGGAGCACTCGTCATCGCTGCCGTACTTGGGGCTGGACACCAGCGTGGCACTGCCACTCAGGGCCCGGGCTGCCTCCTCGGGGGGCCCGTCCTCCAGAGGGTCCTTCAGGTGGGCGATGTTGTCGGCACTGCCGAATTTGTTACGGATGAGGCTGGCGAACTCCCGGGGCTTGGACACTACGGCAGTGTGGGTGGCCTGCGAGAGGCCTGAGAGGCTGCCCTTGACACCCTCCACCACGCCACCCCCGAAGCCGCTGATGCCGGCACGCATGTTGGCGCCCACGTCCTTCAGGCCCTGCTGCATGTCCCGCAGCACGTCCTTGGGCTGCCGCGAGGGCCCGTTCTGTTCGATCTCCTTCAGGCGCCGGCGGTAGTGCTCCAGCTTCTTGTGCAGCTGGGCGATGGTCTGGGCCGACTTCTGGTTCTTCTTCTCGAACACCTGCTTGATGCGCGACACCTGCTGTCTGTCCGCGTTGTTGGCCAGTTTCAGGTACTCAGCCACGTTGTCGTCCCGCGCCTCCTGCTCGATCTTGATCTGCTCCGTGATCTTCAGGATCTTCTGGTGCAGGTGGTCGATGGCAGCCTTGGTCCGCTGGGGGTCTGGTGCCCCGTCTGGCACGTCCAGGCTGATGGGGCCATCGGTGTCACCATGGCCGGGGCCGCCAGGGAGGCTCAGGGCCACGGGGTCCCCCTTGTCGACCTGGGGAGGAAGGCAAGCAGCGGAAACATGGATAAATCAGAAAAACATGGGCAGGGAGATGGGCAGAATTCTCTCATGTACTCCTGGACACCTCTGGCCCAGGTTTCTCCAGATGTGGTTTCTCTACCTGTAAAACGGATGCAGGATGAAGAGCAATCTTCAGGGAAAGAGTCCAGGAGAATAACAACAGTATTCCCTCACAGGGAATACTGCCATTTATAAAGGGCTCTCACCTCTGCTACCTACCTAATCCCACAACATGCCAAAAATGCAGTCTGGGCAGATCTGTTCCTCTTTGTCTTACAGATCAGGAAATTGGCCCAGATATGTCAAGCAAGTTGCTCGCGGATACACAGCTACAAAAAGACAGACCTTCAGCCCAGAACTCCTGTTGCTCCATCATGCAGGCTAAGCAGGTCCAAGGCTTCACAGGAGAGTCCCAGGGTTGACTCTCAGCGGAGACAAAACTGTCCCTCTGGCCTCACAGGCCCCTTAAGACTCATGTCTTGAGCAGGCCTTTCCCTCAGAGCTGACCACAGCCTACATTTTGGTCCCATGCAGGCACAGGATGCCTCCCTGCTCTCCCCACTCCGTCCTCACTAATGCACCCAGCAGCTCTCCTGCCTCTGCTGACACCTCTCCTGGCCCCCCATTACCTTCCAGTTCTCTGCGGTTGTCAGCAACCTCTTCCGCTTCATGGTGGTGGGAGCACTCAGCCCTGCCTGGTCCTCCAGACCTGGGCAAGGTGCACACACCTACCTGCCCTGCTAGCCAGGTTGCCAGGGCTTGAAGTCTGAGAGGTAACTCACAGGCTGAGGGAATCGGGGACCAGCTTTGGGGGTCTGAGGGGGCCAGATGCCCAGCTCAGGGGGTAAACACACAGGAAGGGAATGACAGGCTCCTTTTCCACACCAGCCCGAAAGCTTCCCGAGCACATCAGGGCAACATGAGCAACGCAAAATTCCAAGAGCCAAAGGCAGAGGAGGGACAGAGAGAGGGAAAGGGGGAGAGGAAGGAAAGGTCACAGAAGATAGGTAACGGAAAACGCAAGGTCGGGTGAGAGAGGGCAGGCTGGGGGCCTCTACCTCAGGGGCCTGGCGTCCCTTGGCCCACGGGGAAGCTCTCTCTGCCCACAGCCGAGTCCATGGTGTCTTATCACCATGCAACAACGGAAGCAGCAGGAAATGGCTCAACCCCATATATTTTTACACACAGCACACCCCAAGAACAGCCGGGTCAGCTCATTCGTTCTTTGTATGTATGGGGGTGGCAGGGCAGGGGTGCAGGGAGGTGCACGTGGGGGAAGGGGTTAAATACAAAGAAAGTGGCCCAGTCACAGGCACTGGAACTGTAAACAGCCCGGGCCAATTAAAGGCAGAAGTCATCAGCTCCACTTCTGTGAGGGGCAAAGTTACTGGAAAACAATAACCCTGCCAGCCTTGGGAGCTGGGGGGGCTACTCCTCTCTGGGCTGCCCCCGGGCCTTTCCAGGTGTTGGTTCTGCTGGGGATGCCCTTCCCCATTCCCTTGAATTGCTCTTCTGAATGCCCTGGAGGAAGGATAAAGCTATAACAGCAATTCCTGTTACTAACACTTACTGACACGGGCCAGGCATGCACGAAGTGCTGTATTATATGGATTCATTTACAACAGAGCAACAGCCCCACGAGGTCAGTATCATCATTACTCCCATTTTACAGAAGAGGAGACCAAGGCCCCCAGATGGTAAGTCACTTGCCCAGGACTACAAACCAGTAAGTGAAAGACCTAGAATTCGAACCTGTTTGGTTCCAACACTCAGGCCCTGACCCCACCTTGGAGACTGGGGAGCTCCTGAAGGTCCTCAGATCCACAGGATTGCTGAAGCATCTCTGCCTCCAAGGGAGGCTGGTCCTCCCAGCGTTTCCCTCGCCTCTGCCCCGTCTTTGGGAAGCACAAGTCTACACCAGTGGTTCTCAACTCCAGAGCAGCTAAATCAGGGTTTCCTATAACTGGGACCCCATGGGGCAAGGACAAAGAAACGTGCTCTCCTCAGCCCTATCCTGCTGTCTTCACACCCAGGTGCAAATCCTTGGAAGTGTCCACATAGTGGCCGCAACAAATAAAATCACCTCTGCAGACTTATCACTGTGCCATTTCCAGCTTTCCTCACTAGAGCTAACCCCTGTCCTAGAGTCCTAGAGATCTCCATGAAGACTTCACTCACCCACCCCTAGAACCTACCCTTCCTGCATTGACCTGGGCGAGGTGGGCTCTGCTGCTCCTACAGGCCTGCAGCCCACTTGTGTGGGGGTGTAGGGGTGTGAGAGAGAGAGAAAGAAAGAAAGGATGAGAGTGAGAGAGAAAAAAGAGGAGTGGGGGGTGGGGGTGACCTGGGGAAACACTGTGCGAAAGATACCAAGATCCTGTTTGTGGTTTTTACCCTCAAGACTGAAATACCTCAGCAGCCACTGATGTCTGAATAACTCCTCTGCCAACTCACCACAGAGAGAGAGAGAGAGACAGAGACTGAGTGTCCCATGAAGAGAGATTCTAAATCAAAGACTGGGCTCACCCCTGCTTCTAGCCCAGAGCCCATTCTCCGGGAACTATATCAGGGACCGTCCCTCACCTGCCTTTTCCTTAGACCCTGCAGTCCTCCCCCTTGGCCCTCAGCTGTTCTCACAATGATGGGAGCTGGGAAGGGAAGAAGGGCTTGCCTCCTCAGCCCCAGCCCAGACTGAGGCACTCTTAACATCAGGGATGGGGTGACCTCACTCTGGTGCAGCCCCCACATTTATCTCACTCAGCTCTGCCCTCCCTCCACACAGGCTGACGGAACCTGGGAAAGGTTGTTTCAGGGTTCTGGAGAACAAGGAACACCCTGCATGCTGACAGGAAATACCAGATGTCCCCTCCTCTCAACACCCCCTTCTCTAGTTTTCTAGGCCCCACCTCCATCTCTGGAGGAAACTCTAGATCTCCCAGGACCCAGGTCCCATGTCTGAGGAAGGTGGTAGACGGCAGCTCTCCCTGCCACATGCCCATGGCAGCAGTTCCCTTTGAGGGAGACAGGATGACGAGGGAAAGAGAGACAAGGAGGTGGCAGGCAGGCAGGCAGAGACACAAAGAAGGAGTTATGCTTTAACAAAGGAAGGAAAATAAGAGAAGAGAAAGGGAGGGGGAGAGGAAGGGAGGGAGGGGAAAAAGATGAGAACGCTATTAAGATTAAGAGTGGTGGAACAAGACACAAGTATGAGAAGACAAAGAAATTCGCCAAAAAAGAATAGCAATAAGACAGGAGACGGGGCCTGCAGGGCAATGGAGAGGGCAATGAATTTGGACTCAGACACTGATTTAGAATCCTGGCTCTGTCAATACCACATGTGTGACCTTGGATATACCATTCAGTTTTCTCATCTATGAAAGGGGGTTAATTCTACCTACCTCAAAGGGTTAGCAGGAGGATAAAATGAGACTGTGGGTGAAGGCAACCACCACAGTCCAATCACAAGCACACAGCTGGGGCCCGAAAACAGATTCAGAGAGCGAGCAAGGCAAGAACTCTGTGACAGGAGGAGAGCTGGTGTAGACGGCCAGGGTCCCCCAATCTGCTGCCTGGGCTGCAGCTCCAATTCATGTAGTGTGCAGGAGGCCACGTGGGCCTTCGCCTCAATGTCTCATTTTCAACAGAGCAGAAGCTCTTCCTCACTCACTCCCATTTCCCCGGTCCGAGGGCTAGGCGACCAAAAAGGAGCAACACAGCTCACTCAGCTCCTGGTCACTAGCAGGAGAAACCCCCAGGTCCCCCAGCTCAGAGCACCACATTGGGCTGCCCAGGCACCGCCACAGCCCTCTGGAAACTGCCTCAGAGCCTCACGCGGCCCACACGGCCCAGCTCTCTGCCCAGGCCCAGCTGCCAGCACCACATGTGGAGGTGACCCTCAGCCTGATGGCCTCCTCACCCCACTCTCCTGGGGTGGCCCCAGAATTAACCCTGGTGCACAGGCTGGGCAAGCTCTAAGAATCAGAGAACTGTGGCAGGAGGCTTGTGCTCCTTCCTCAGTGCCCACTGTTCATGCTAGGCAATCAGGCTGTCCACCAGCCAGGACCTGGGCCACTGACCTTGTTCTACACCAAGACCAAGTCCAAGAGGTGCTCAGTGAATGTTCTGGATGGGGACTGAGCCACAGCTGGGGTGCTCTCTTAAGCATCAGGGCCTGGTGTTCCCCTCTACCTGATCCAGTGAAGCCTGCCTGTGCCCACACACACCTGGAGGGCACCCCTCACACGGCCCGCTTCTAGCAATACTACGCGAGCCGGATTAGGCAGTCTGCCAAATTACAGGCACTGCCAGATCAGACTTCCCAGGCCTGGCTTCCGTGGGCCCTCCCAGGACTCCCAGCTCTCCCGGGCTGAGCTCAGTGACCTTGTGTTAACCAACTCTGGGCCTTAGAAGCCCGCTGGTCCTCTCACACACCAGCCCAGGGAGGTGCCAGGTAGACACTGTCCAGGTAGAAAGCATTAGGCTTCAGTGAAGCTGTTTTGGGAGGAGATGCCCTGTCCCCCAGGTGATAAGACTGTCAAATGGACTTGAAAGTACAGTGGAGTTGAAAGCAATGCAAACTGTGTAACGTGACTCATGGTCCTATTCATTCATCAACTGTATAAAAACACCAACATTCGTTAGGGTGGACCATACAGTGAGCACTTGCAAGTGGTGTGTGTAAGTGGTCGTTGTTTGTATGGTCTGCAGGGGGTCAGAACCTGTGACTCCCCTCACCCCCGGGTCAAGCAGCCCCTTCCTAGCTTTACAAAGTGGGTTCCCGTTCGGCTCACCAGAACAGGCTGTCCCAGCCATCTGCTTAGGGGGCTGGAAAGCCAGCATCACAGTGAATCTCAGATTAAAAAGAGGAAGGAAAGGAGAGAGGGAGGGAAGAAAGAATGAGAGGGAAAAAAGACAAGAGATTTCTGGGCTTCTATGCTTCCCTCCAGGAGAACAGGGCAGCAGGGACAGGTGGCCCTCAGGCCCCATCCAGGACAGGTGGCCCTCAGGTCCCATCCAGGGCCAACCCTGACTTGTCTGTGGGCCTGGCCAAGCAGCTCAAGGGCCAGTGCGGGATGCTGCTCCTGGGAGCAGGGTCCGGGCTCCTGCGGGCTGTCAGGCCCGGGTGACTGACTCAGCAGAGATGCTTCCATCTGCTGATTCTGGCCCCGTGATTCTGTGCTCAGTGCCCATCCTGGCATGGAGAACATTCAGATTCTCTTTTTCTACTAGTTCTCAGAGAAAAAGGGGGGCAAGCCAGGGCCAGGAAGGACAGGAAAATCCAGCTAAAATCCTTCAGGCCGAAGAGGTAGTTTGACAGTCTTCGACCTTATTGTGAAGCTGGGTGGGAAGGAGCTTGACATGCCCACACCAACCCGACATTCCAGCCAGAGTGGGTTGGAAAAATTATTGGGCAGTCAGGGGCGGGTCCCCAGACCCCAATCAGCTGACATAGCCCTAGTGGGCTGTTAGCGCTTTCTCTTCCTGGTAGAGACACGTGGGCTTGAAGTTGCTCAACCCCAGCTCTGGACGCACCATCACAGCTGACCCAAGCCCTCCCAGGTGGGCAAAGAGGTAGAGGGGGCAGGGAGGGTAGAGGGGGAAGCACCGGCCCACCCAGGGTTCTACTGGTGCCTGGGAGCCTAAGCCGCTTTTCTCCAGAGGGCTGAGAGGCAAATGCTTAGATGCTTAATGGGGTAAATGCGGGGCAGGGTAGGGTGAAACCACCCCCCACAGCAAGGCCCCAGCTACCACACAGGGGATTACAGGGGCAGTGCCCCTTCCCTCGTGGTATAGCATGGCCTTGGTGGCTTTACAAGGGATTTCACTCTGCTACAAGGGGGTTGAGTCTCTGGTGGTGCAAACTGTTAATGCTCAGCTGCTAGCTGAAAAGTTGGAGGTTCGAGTCCATCCAGAAGTACCTCAGAAGAAAGGCCTGGGGTTCTACTTCCTAAAAATCAGCCACTGAAATCCCCGTGGAAGCACAGTTCTAGTCTGACACACATGGGGTCGCCATGAGTTGAAGTCAACTTGATGGCAACTGGTTGGTTGTTGACAAGGGGATTTCCAGTGTAGACTACATATAGATGAGGAAACTCACTCACTCACTCACCTACCCACTCTTTCATGCAGCACTTACAGATCTCAAGGCACAGTGCAGCTAGCACCCACTATCAAGGCAGCCCAGGGCCCTGGATGGAAGCTTCAATCTGTCTCCTGCAGCCAGCAATTCTTACTCCCTGACCCTGAGGGCTGCCCTCTCTTCCTGGTGGACACACTCCTCTCATCTAACGGTTGGCTTCTGGGCCTTTCTGTTAGGTCCACCCCTTGGGTTCCGGTCCAAACCACCCTTCTCTGCTGAGAACAATGCCTTTGTCCACATAAATATCTCATGCTCTCCTCTCTTTACACCCACAGACCCCTGCTTGAGCCCCCACACCTGCCCTCCCACCTTGGGGTCTCCTCAGTTCTCCACCCTCTGAATGCTCCAAAAACTTCAAGCGCCCAAACACTGCTCCTTCTGGACCCTCCCACTGTCTCCCTGGGCCACCTCTCACTGCCCCCGTGCACAGGGACCTGGCCCTCCAGGCACCCAGGGACCTGGACCTCCAGGCACCCTCTCCCCATCGTGTCTCCGTAGACAGAAGTGACCAGAACCTTAGGAAAGCCGCTTCCACTTAACTTCACGTCAGCTTCTCTGGCCCCAGTTGGAGTGACACATGGCCACCGGTTTCTGGAGGTGTCTTTACCCTCAGTCACTCATCCTCCTGCATGAGGCCCCCAGGAGCCAGGCCCCAGGGGCCCTCTCTTCACTTGCCTTGATAGCCTAAGGCTGGGAACACCTGGTGTAGGCCCCCTCCTCCCTTCTCCCAGCCATGCAGAGCTCTGTCATGGGAGACGAGAGAGGGGGCTGCACCCTTGAGAGACCAGAGGGTGCACACGGCCCACCTGACAAGCTGCAGAAATGGCTTTCTGCCACTCCACGACCCCACCCTACCCCCACCAGGGCAGGGCACTGCCCGCCCCCACCCTCCCAGTAAACTCTCCTTTCACCCACCAGGGGCCTCACCTGTGTGGGTGCCATTTCCAGAAGCCGGGCTGGTGATGGGGTCCCAGGGGCTCTGAGGCCCCAGCTCTCTGCAGACTGTGTCAGGGTCCCGGGGCCACAGTCTCTGGGCAGCACTGGGCTTGCTGTGGGAAGCCGGGGTCTGCGAACAGGTGTGCCCGAGCTCCTGATCTCCACAGCCGCCATGCCCAGTCTGAGGCCCAGCCCAGGGATTAAGGGTGATTGCTCTGGGAGATTTCCTCCCTCCCCCTCGGGGTGCCTGGGCTGTTCCTTCCCATCTGGCAGGAGACCATGGGGATCACCGAGTGGTGGACCAATCTCTCTGAAGAGATGCCCTCAACTCCCCCTCCCCTCAAGTCCAGCTGTTGCCCTTGTGAGTTCAGTGTGCATGAGGGTACCCAGATGTGACAGGCAGCCCCGCCAGCCCAGAGGGGGTGCAAACTGGCAGCATCAGGGGCAAGTGTGCCTGCGCCGTTCACCCACCCAGATGGGAGCTCTCTCCGCCCCTCCCACTGAACCATGCAGGCCAAAAGTGCCTCCACCCTCAGAAGTCCCCCTCACAGGGCATACCCAGGCACAGTCCCACCGACTCCCTGCTGTAGCCTCAGAATGGAATGGGCCTCCTAGCCAGGCTTTCAGGAGTGCAGGAGATCTCCAAAGCCAGAGAGACTGAAGCCTGGAGGGGTGCTTCACGGATCCCAGCACAGCCCGGAGGCCCGGAGGCCCGGAGGCCTCTCCCTCTCCCTCCTGCCCTGCCCACTGACTCCTCAAGCCACCACCACCCACCAGGCCTCCTCTCTACTCCATAAACGCCTGTAGAAAGCATCTAGCAGCCAGCCTCCCCAGGCTCCTCCGGGGGCATTCCTCTCCCCGAAAGGCACTCTGCTCTGGTCACCACTGGGGCTGCTTCTCCTCTAGCTTCTGCTTCCCACTCCCGCCTCTCCCTGCCCCCCAGCACTGCCCAGGCAAAACACCGAAGACAAAACATGATGGCAGACTCACAGCAGGGCCTTCCTCCTTGGACTTCATTCAGGCAGTCCCAGCAGGAAATTCTGTGAGTGGCCAGCAGAGGGGGTCAGATGTCCACAGTTGAGGACAGCAAACTGCAAGGAGCGGGTGGCCGGCAGAGATCGGGGCCTGCTGGGGCTCTCTAACGGCAGCTTCCCAGGGCAGAATCACTGGCCAAAGGGGGACTCTGATTCTGCACCAACTTGAGCCTGGAGAGGGACTCGGGGCTTAAATACGAGGGTCAACATGGGTCCCGCAGATGGGGCGGGCCCAAGCTCAAGAAGGTGTAAAGAGATAAGAAGGGCCTAGTGCTATCTCTGGGGTTCTGATGCCAGGGCCTACAGCCAAAATCACCAAGAGCAGAGTCCCACACCCTGGGCTCATGGAAACCTCACAAACATTTGTGGTGGCCAATGACTCAGGGTCTGTGAGGACAGGAACCCAGCAAAGCACACTGCACAGGTCTCAGGCTCTGGGGCCAGCTCAGACCTGTGGGGTGGGGAGACACTTCCAGCAGTTCCCCACACCTATAAATGATCTCCTTCCTGTGGTACCCGATTTTTGCTTTATACTTTGGCATTTGCAGCACAGGAGAAAAGGCCTGGTAACTTGCTTCCATAAAGATTACAGCCAAGAAAACCTATGGAGCAGACCTATCCTGTAACACATGGAGTCGTCATGAGTAGGGAAGGACAACATGGTGAAGACAACAACTGTTTATGCTGTATAATGGTTGTTCGTAAACAAGTCTTACTACACCTGTTAAACCACCAGGAGGAAGGGCTCATCAGATCTTAAATATACTTGGGCCTTTCACTGTGCCTGGCAGAAGACTGACCCTCAGTATTCATGTTTGTAGAATGACTGACTGATCTATCTCACTTAGCCACAAAAGAAGACAGTCCACTATGGCAGTTCTGTCCCACGAAGCAAGGGAGACAGCTTGGTCTCCTCACACTTCTCTGATGCCCCTTTCCTGCCCCCCTCCTTTCTAACCCCACCAAGCTAACATTTTTTAACTTTTCTTTACAAGTAAAAGAGAAGAAGAAAGAAAAGGAGAAGGAGAGGTAGTGGCAGCAGGAGAGGTCGGGAAGGGACTGAGTAAGCTGAGCCCTGGGGTTCTCTCTGCACCAAAAGTCTCGCTTCCCTGGCTGCTCAGAATCCTACAGGCCCAGAAGCAGCAGAAAGAGCTTCTGGTGAGGCCACACTATACCACCAAGATGACATCAGTGAGCATACCCCCAGGAAAGGCATGTGCCATCTCCCTAGTGAGACGTGTCAGCTCCACTCCAGGGACAACTTACTCATCACCACAATAAGTAAGCAACAGGAAAAGGGGATGGGGGCTCAGCGACAAACCAACAGCCTGCTAAGAGAAGAGGAACAAATAGGAACCAGGAGATAACTGCCAGGCAAGCTGGCAGGAGATAGATCCATCTTCCTCTATGATTCTGTTCTTGTCTTTGGACCGAAGAGATGTTCCCAAATCTGCCAAAGATGCAGAACTCCCTGCTCTGGGGATGGGGAGCAGGAAGCCCGAGGCATTGTGGCATGGTGGGAAAACCAGTTCTCTGGGTCTGAGTCCCAGTTCCACCACTTATTTGCTATGGGACCTTGGTCAGTCACCACAGGCTCAGAGACTCAGTTTCTATGTCTGCAAAATGGGCAGGCTGCCCTACCATAGAGCAAATGGGAGGAGCGTGTGAAGTGTAGGGGAGCTTGGAGAGCCTTGGCTGAAGCCGAATATATTTGGCAGGAAGATATGCCAAAGCTGGGCTCCCTGGGTGCTGGCTAAGGCCTTGAGTGGCAAAGCAGAGTGCCAGGCAGTCAGAAGACCTGCTATAAATCCTCACCCCATCTCTGCTAGCTTACAGCCTGGACAGGCCCTGCAAATCTGAGGTTGACAAGCTTCTTCGCCATTGCAAGAGGAGGCAGTGGCTACTATGCAGCAGCCTTGACAGAGAGGCCTGAGTGAATGAGACCCGTGTCATCAGGAGGTTGAGGAGAGGGTGAATGAGCTGAGCCTCTGCAGCCAAGTCTCAGTTTTCCTAGCTGCAAAATGGTACTAATGATAATTCTCTCCCGGGGCCTTAAAAAAAAAAAACAAAAAACAAACCAGTTGCCGTCAAGTTGATTCTGACTAATAGCAAATCCATGTATGCATAGTAGAACTGTTTTCAAGGCTGTGACCTTTCAGAAGCAGATCACCAGGCGTTTCTCCCGAGGTGCCTCTGGGTGGGTTCGAACCACCAACCTCCTCGTTAGTAATCAAGTGCTTAACTGCTTGCACCACTCAGGGACTCCCCCAAGGCCTTGGCAAGGATAAAACGGGAACGTGTGTGAAAATGCCTGGCACACAGTAGGTTTAAATTTAGTAGAGGACTGTTCCCAAGGCTCCCTCACCACATGTGTATGCGTGCACACACACACATGCACACGATCCACATGAAACTACAGGTTTGTGCACAAATCAGACTGACCCTGGAAGACCTGCCCAGGACAGGGAAAGTCGGAAATGCAGCTGCCAGATGACTCAAAGTGGAGACAGCAGCAGGCAGACACGGGACCGCTGCAGCGAGAGAGCTAAACCAACAGGCTCTGAAAGGACGTGAGCCGCAAAGTAACGATCATTCTGCAAAGAAAAGGTGCTGCTGGGTAAACACCAGTCCTGCATATGTCCTAGTAAGTCCCGTCCACCCCCACTCCCTGCTGCCTCCTCTCTGGCCTGGCTGAGAGAGGCCACATGTCAGCCGAAGCAGGGTGGTCGCAGTCCATTCACAGGACCAGCAGCTTCGCTCTGTCCACTCTTCCACACTGAGCCTGAGTTTGGGGGTGGCAAATGGGCTCGGCCACCCTGCAAGGGGAGGCTGGGAGGCTGGCCAGGTCCACACCCAGAGCTCTTCTGGGCACCCCTGGCAGGTTTCAGCCCTCTCTCTCACTGGGTTCCCGAGGTTAGCTTTTCCTCCATATCCTTCCTGTTTCTTCCTCTTCCTTAACTGTTATGCCACATCCCTTCTTTCTTTAATACTCTTTGCTATGGATTGAGTTGTGTCCCCCAAATAGGTGTTGTAAATCCTACCCACTATGCCTGTGAATGTAATCCCATTTGGGACTAGAGTTTTCAGTGTTACATTAAGGAGGCCTATCACTGTAGGGTCACCTTGGAGATATAAAAAGAGTAGATTAGGCACAGAGATGGAAGTACAAACAGGGGGAAGACAGATGTCACGTGAAGATCACCAAGGAACCGAGGAACAGAAGCTGAAAAGAGACAAGGACATTCCCCCAGAGCCAACAGAGAGAGAGAGCCTTCCCCTAGAGCCAGCACCCTGAATTTGGACTTCTAGCCTCCTAAACTGTGAGAAAATAAATTGCTGTTTGTTAAAGCCACCCACTTGTGGTATTTCTGTTATAGCAGCCCAGATAACAAAGATACTCTTTGAACACTACATTTTTCCTTTCCTCTTCTTTTGCCCTCTTTATTATTCTTCAGTCCCCCTCCCTTTTTTAAATCTTCCTACTTGCAGTTCTTTCTCATTAAAAAAAACAAAACGCATAAACCACACATTCTGCAGGTGGGAAACCCGAGAAGTCACAGGCTTTCAGAGCAAACAACACCGCTGAAGGGCAGCTAAGTTTAGTAGCTTAGAGCACAAGGTGAGGCCTCAAAAAAAGCTCAGGCTCCAAATGGGTTGCGGGAATCTCCCAGGTAGCATTCCTCCTTGAAAGGCCAGGCAGCTTCCTGAATGCTCTCAAGCCCCCCTGGGAATGGGAGTGGTCGGTATTCAGAAATCCCTCCCCCAGCACTCACTTTCAGACCCAGTTAGAAACTTAAGCTACCAAAGAGGCCTGCTCCCCTGGGAAACGCGGGAGGAAGGTTAATATTCCTCAGCGTGAACCAGAGCCACCACAGAGGGCACGTTTCCTAGGAGCAGGTGGAGAGACACAGCCCTATGAGCTGGAAAAGAAAACAGAAAGGGCCAGGGTGGTGGATGGTGGGAAAACTGTGGGGCCACCCCCAGGTGAACACACCATGTCCCCACCACCACCATAGCTGCTACCAGGGGGACAACACATCTCTCCGCCCCCTGGTCCTTTGCCCACCTAATGCCACAGACACACCTCTTTAGGGAAGTGCAAACAGTTAACATGCTCAGCTGTTAATCAGAAGGTTAGAGTCCACCCAGAGGCTCCTCAGAAGAAAGGCCTGGCAATCTATTTCTGAAAAAATCATCCACTGAAAACTCTATGGAGCACAGTTCTACTCTGACACACATGGGGTCACCATAAGTCGGGGTCAACTCTATGCCAACAAGTTTTGAACACGGAGAACCACTCACCTAGGTCACCTTTGTCACTATTGTTAGTTGTCTTCAAGTCAATTCTGACTCATGGTGACCCCACGTGTACAGAGTAGAACTGCTCCATAGGGTTTTCAACGCTGTGACCTTTTGGAAGCAGATCGCCAGGAGTGTCTGGGTAGGTTCGAACTGCCAATCTTTTGGCTACTAGTCGGGAGCTTAACTGTTTGCACCACCCAAGGACTCTAGGTCACCTTTGGGCAAATCAAAATTTGTGCTGGACAGGTAGAAAAGACCAATAGTTTCATGCCTCTCATAGTCACTCCTAGGAACAGGCCCAGGAAAAAGTGACCCAGAGAGGAAGTAGCATCTCCTTTGGGGGCAATTTTCAAGAAGCAGAGTGTCCCGCTGTTGTTGTTAGGTGCCATCGGACTCCCAGTAATTTCATACGATAGAGTAGAACTGCCCCATAGGGTTTTCTAGGCTGTACTCTCTATAGGAGCAGATCACCAGGTCTTTCTCCCATGGAGCGGCTGGGTGGGTTAAAACCACCAACCTCTCGGTTAGCAGCCGAGCACTTAACCATTGTGCCACTAGGGTTCCTTAGTACCCTCTACCTCACTCTGTTTGCCCAGAATAGTTTAGAATGAAAGAGTCCTGGTGGCACAATGGTTAAATGCTCAAGTGCTAACCACTAGGTCGGGGGTTCAAACCCACCAGCCACTCCACAGAAGAAAGATGTGGCAGTTTGGTTCTATAGAGATTTACAGCCCTAAAAACCCTGTGGGGCAGTTCTACTGTGTCCTGTAGGGTGCTATGAGTCGGAATCCACTCGACAGCAAGAGGTTCTAATTTAGAATGATTCCTTTCTAAAAGCAGAGGATGGAAACACAGAATCCTTGTGGGGTCCCGCTTACTCAGGGCTCAGAGCTTACCGGGAGCTGATGTGGTTAAATGAGAAATAGACGTAAGAGCACTCTGCAGACTGTAGCATGCTGTTCAACTGACTGTCAGATGCCAGCCAGGAAGCTTTCAAAGGGACATGACAGGTATAGCCTGGGAAGCATGCCCACAATGCCACGGAGCCCCTGAAGACTTAGTAGACAGGCATGGGGCCCAGATAATATTTGGGTCTGAGGCAGCCTTCTCCGGCAGGGAAGAAACCTTACATAATGAAGTTAGTATTACAGAGCACTTGTCTTTCCAGGGCAGGGCTCACCTTTCCAGCTGCCCAAAGAAGGCCTCCTGGCCACAGTATCACCTAGGATCTGATTTAGCTTTTGCAGAACATGCTGAATTATTTACTAGCTATGAATACTGGCCCAGCTCTGGGGTCCCTGGGTTGGGTATCTGGAGATACTTTTAAAAGAGAAAGGCATGCAGGGAGAACTCCCCTATATCCAGACCTGAGGGAGGTCAAAGGGGACAAAAGAAGCTGGAGGCATCTGAGTCAGCCTCAGGAGGATGTGGGAAATGGGCTGGGGAGCCAAGAGCAGCCAGACAACCTATTTGCAACATCCCTAGTGCCTGTCACTGGGGAGAGAAGGGAGATGGGAGAGGTCTACTGCCCCTGAAGCTGCACTCATTATCCCCAGCCCCCCACTTCAGCTCGGGGTGCCCTGGGCTCCCTGGGAGCCTAGAAGGAATGCAGTGGGGCATGTGCATTCACCTCTGCCTCTATTTCAGAGCCCTCTGCCCCTTGGGGTATAACTAGAGAAAGCCCAAACTGCCTGTGAAAAGAAAGAAGAGGCAGAAGCAGGCATCAGGTTCATGATACTATATTTCCATTGCCTCACCTGGCACCAGAGGGGACCAGGGTCATGTTTCGCATCTCAGGGATGTGGCGGATCCAGGGAGGAATTTGCACAGTAGCTGAGGAGACCTGGGCCAACTCCCGTGACCCGTGCCCACACCACCAGCCCCGGCTCCTCACCGTCTGGAACCTGATGACAGAGAGCTCCCCCGGCTGTTGACTGTTATCGGCTCTGGCCTGGGGAGCTGACACCTGAGCCTTGAGCACATCTTCCTCTCCGGCAGCACTGGAGCATGTCCGTGTCTGAGCGGACTGGGGCAGAGGTGGAAAATGCGAGGGAGACAGCTGGAGACCTGACCTGAGGACCCTCACTTGTGCTCAGGACGGCATCCTCTTGGTCCCCAGGGCCACAGAGAGCCAGAGGCATCTCTCCCAAGCTTCTGGCCTGAGCTTAGACACAAGGGCGGCAAGAAGGCGTGGGCTCTGACCTTGTAACTTGGAAGTTATCAAACTTCACCCCCTGTGCCCCAGGGACTTCTATGCTCTCAGGAGCCAGGGCTAATTTGGAGAGCACTGATCTCTATTCTAACTAGAAAGGAAGTCATGGGAAAGAGGGATAAAGGCAAATTCCGGAGACCAGCTGTCTGCTGGGACAATTACTGAGCCCACAAGTCTAACAGTCGAGAGGATGCTGCTGCTGCTTGTATCTCTGGTGTCACAGCTTTAAGAAAAGGCAGAGGTTTCATTTTTTGACTCCTCTTCTGACTGGACCAGTAAAAATCAGTTACTATCTAGTTGATTCCGACTCATGGTAACCCCATGTGTATCAGAGGAGAACTGTACTGCATAGGGTTTTCAGTGGCTGATTTTTTGGAAGTAGATCGCAAGGACTTTCTCCCGAGGCACCTCTGGGTAGACTTGAACCTCCAACCTTTCAGTTAGCAGCCGAGCATGTTGAATGTTTGCACCACCCAAGGACACCTCCTGATTGGACAGGACCTCTGAAAGGCAAGGGGCTTCACCTGAATGTGAGGAATTCAAATCAGACTAAAGGAAGAACTTTTTGACTTGCCAGGTACAATGAGGTAGTCTGCCATGGTGAGGCCTGAAGGCCCCTAGGTAATTGGGCCTTTTAATCACTAAGATGGGGCCCTGGTGGTGTAGTGGTTAACAGTTTGGCTGCTAACCAAAAGGTTAGCAGTTCAAATCCACCAGCCGCTCCTTGGAAACCCTATAGGGTAGGTCTACTCTGTCCTATAGGGTTGTTATGAGTTGGGAACGGACTCAATGGCACCTAATAACAACAATCACTAAGATAGGGAGCACCAGTTCCCGGCAACTCCCAGAGCCACCCTGCCTGGCCTGGAAAGTAGGCTGGCAGGACAGGCACCGCCTCAGGGGGCTCTTTGAGGCCTGCTGGGCTGGCTGGCTGCACCTGTGGCCCAGGAATCTTTCCATGACAGAGAGGAAGAGAGGGTGAGACGGGGCAGGGGAGGGGACAGAGAAGGCATCTGTCCTCCCAGCTCCTGACAGGAAGCCTGGGTGCGAGTCCAGGCTGGCATAGGCCCGAGTGCGGAAGTGGCCCTGGAGGTGGATGCATGCGTGTCAACAGGCTGAGGGACCCAGGAGAAACCTAGAGCTGGGCCCCTTCGGCTTCCTATGTGCCCTGGCCTATGAGCTCAGACATAGGAGGCTCCATGGTGGAACAGCCTGGCCTGTCCCAGGTGCTGAGGGGATGTGTTTAGCAGCCTCTTCAGCAGAGCCGGCCCCGCCCTGCAGGCTCGCAGACATAAACAAACCAGGGGCCCTCAGCATCTGCCAGCATCTCAGTCTTCTTAGCAAGGGCCTATGGCTAAGGGAGGCCCCTCGCTCACCATCCCTCAGCATAAACAGGTGTGCTTACTTATGCCAGGGCAGAGAAGAAATCTTGTTGCTGGGTAAATCTGGCAGGGGAGTGTCCGAGAGGACAGGGTGTCAGGGTTGGTTCTGGTTTAGGTGATGAGCTGAACTTCCCCGCTCTCCTGTCTGGGGCCTGGAGATAACAGCTCCATGAGCCACAGGAAAGCGGCCAGGGGTGACATCATCTCCCTGCCCTCCCCACCTCACCCCACACCTCTTGTAGTGGAGATCTTGGCCCTCTCTCCCACCCTACCCTGTAAGCCAGGGGGGCAGCAGGCTAGTCCAGCAATAGAAGGCCTCTCACAACTGAGCCCTTCCATGCTAGTCTCCAAGGCTGCCCTGATGCCTCTGTGTGCTCCCGGCTCTCACCCCATGCCCCTCCTCGCCCTCAGGGGGGATCAGCCACATTGCCTAGAAGGGGAAGAGCAACCAGGGCAGGGGCTAGCCTGGCAAAGCTGGCTGCAAACCCGCACTGCTGGCTCTTCCCCTCCACCCATCACCTCCTGAGGCCCTTCACCTGGATGCACCTTGCTGAGGCCCTCCACCCGGATGCGCCTTGCTGAGGCCCTCCACCTGGATGTGTCTTGCTAGGCCCTCCACCAGGATGCACCTTGCAGGCCCCAAGGGGCGAGCTGGGTGGGGAACGTGGTCACAGCTGGGATAGGTCTTGAGCATGGCAGAGAGGGAAGCAACGGCAGAGCCGGACATGGAAGAGATGAGAGCAACAGAGTACAAACTGCTGACCCCCGAAGGGACTAATACTGTCCCTGAAAGTGTGGGAGTTGGTGATGAAGGCAGAGGGGAAGAGTTGCTAGATTCTTCTAAGAGCGTACACATTTTCCAGGAAATGCTGTTCAGCAAAAAACGAAAAGTTGGAGTCAACTCCATTTCCACTCCACATACAACCAGCAGCTCCCGCAGCAGCTGGTTTCCCAGAGGCTGAGACAACGCACCCACGGGGAGCCCACATGTCACCTACCCTCTCTAGTCACAGGCCAATGACTCGAAAGGCAGCAAGTGATGACACATTTTTTATCCACTTTACAGATATACATCATACAAAAAACATACAAAAGGCAGAATGGCAGGATAGAGATGACAGTTTGTTTTTGTAGCGAAATTATTTAAGGCACAACTTTGAAGACAGCTGAATCTGGAGGGAACAAATGACAGCCAAACCACCACAAACTTCATCACCAAGGGGAGCCTCCCTGAACCGGGAGCCCCTCTCTGCTCCTCTGTTGCACCCCTGCTCTCCTTGGGTTCAAAGTCCCCTGCTTTCTTAGGTGGTGGTGGGGTGAGCCTTTCCAAGACAGCTTGGGAATTTAAGCTGCCCCCATGGTGTTTCGGTAACTCAACTCTGGCCTGGGCTGCTCTGGTCCGAAAGCCAGCTGGTAAGCTCCGAACAATGGCAAGGGTGTGGGCCGTCAGGGAGGCTTATGAATTAAAAATAGATGCTAGTAATCGCAGGGCACTTGCCGAGCCATGTGGGGCTGTTTACTAGAGAGAAGAATACCTTCTATTCATGCCCAGAGACCAGGGCGGAACCACCACAGGGATCACACACCCAAAGGCCTCCGGGTCTAGGGGTCAGGGGACAGAGCAGGGCCTCCCCATGGCTGGAAGACCCCTTTCCTCCCAGCACATGGAAGCACTCGCTCTCCTCGGGACCCCAAGGGCCACGGCCATCCCTGGAAGGTCAGCTCACGTCAGGAAAGCTATATAACTGAAGCGGAAATGCCAACCAAGAGATAGCGTCCCCGAAAGAAGAGAACAGGATACAAGGAAAAGACTAGTCCAAAGAACTAATTGTCCACAGCTACCAAGGCCTCCACCGGACTGAGTCCAGTACAGCTAGATGGTGCCCGGCTACCACCACTGACTGCTCTGACCAGGATCACAACAGAGGGTTCTGGACAGAGCTGGAGAAGGATGTAGAGCATAATTCTAACTCACAAAAAAAGAAAGACCAGATTTCCTAAAGGAGACTGGAGAAACCTCGAGAGTATGGCCCCCAGACACTCTTTTAGCTCAGTGGTGAAGTTACCTCCGAGGTTCACTGTTCAGCCTGGGAGTGGACAGCCCCGTAAAACCAAATGAGACTAACGAGGTACAGGAGTTCAGTGACAAGGGCCAGAAGACAGAAGGGGACAAGGAAGCTGGTGATAGAGAACCCAGGGTTGAGTAAGGATATTGTTGATGTGTTGTGAGATTGTTAACCATTGTCATAGGGCAACATTTGCAGTAACTGTTAAATGAGAAACTATTTTGTTCTGTAAGCCTTCATCTTAAGTGAGAATAACAGCACAACTGGAAGAGCATAGTCAATGTCACTGAATTATGTATGTAGAAATTTTTGAAACGGTGTATCTTTGGCTATGTGTATTTTCACCAAAAAAAAAAAGGTTGAGAAGTTAGAGGGTTGATATGTTGTGGGGTTGTTAACCAATGTCATAAAACAACATGTGTACTACCGTTTCATGAGAAACTATTTGTTCTGTAAGCCTTCACCTGAAGTGCAATAAAATTAAAAATTAAAAAAAAAAAGAGATAGCATCCCCTCCCTGGGCTGAGGCAAGCCTGCTTCCTGTGGATGTGTGTAAAACGGGCCCTAGCAGTTTGAGTGACTTCAGAGCTCAGCTTGGTCTTGTGAAGATTCTGGAAACATGGATCTAGTCTTCTGCTTTTAACTGGCTTGTGGCCTCAAGCAAGTAGCCTCTTGATTCCTCTGGGCCTCAATCTACTAGTTGCTATTGAGCTGATTCCAACTCATGGCGACCGCATGTGTGTCAGAGTAGAATTGTGCTCCATAGGGTTTTCAATGGTTGATTTTTCAGAAGTAAATCACCAAGCCTTTCTTCCGAGGTGCCTCTCGGTGGACTCGAACCTCCAACCTTTTGGTTAGCAGCCGAGCACGTTAACCATTTGCACCACCCTGGGACTCCTAGGCCTCAGTCTGTTGTCTATAAAATGGAGATGATAATACCTGCTTTGCCTGTTTCACAGATATGTTGTTAAGGTTAATCAGACAGTACATGTGACAAAACTCTAGAAAGCGGAAAGCTCTGAACAAGACATAAAACTGTCACAGTAACAGTTTCCCTATTACTACCCTGAACCCAGGGAACTGTCCTCCAGTCAGTTCACCCAAGAGTCTCTGGATCTGGTAGTCCACGTGCGGGCGGCAAGAGAATCCTCCCTGCCCTCGGATACCTCAGGACAGAGTGAAAACCAAACAGAAGCCATGTGGAAAAGCAGCTCACCAGCTGATGTGCCTGCCCCCGCAGCCCCTGGCCCACTGCGTCCCCAGTCAGCAGGTATCACAGCCCACCACCCCGTTGGTCCGTGCCCACTGCCCACCACCCATCCCTCCATCTGCTCAGGCAGCTAGAGATCTTCATGGGAGCCCTGGGCACCCAGAGGCCACAAGGTTCACATGTTCTCCCCTCGCAAAATAGCTGTAACACCAGGGCCCCTCACTGGACAGGATTTTTAATTTGATGTTTAAATGTATTCACTGACTCACCTTTGAGAGCAGGGGCCTGGCTGCTGCCCCATGCAGGGCCCTGGCACACTAAGGGTTGAACAACCCAGTTCACTCTGCTGGGTGCCACTAGCTCTCTGTTTCACAGGGCCCCATTACCCTCCGAGCCAACTCATCCCATCTCATGCTTTGAACAGACTTCTCCCCCAGTTAAAGCTCTGCCTGCAGATGGTCCGGTCTCCTGATTTTAAATCCTATCTATATTCTGGCAACTCCCAAATTTATGCCTCAGCCTGGCTCTCTCCAGGGACTCCAGACTCACACATCTGACTGCTTCTTTGGCAGTTCCACACGGATGCTTAAAAGCCATCACAAACTTAACGTGGCCAAAACCGAGCTCTGATTTCCACCACCACCCCCACCCACTCTTGTCAAATATCTGTCCCACTTGCCATCTTCCCCAGCTCAGTCAGTAGCTACTTCTTCTTTCTAGTTGCCCAGGCCAAAGTCCTGGGAGCCATCTTTGGCTGCTCCCTTTCTGTCAGCCCCACATCCAATTCATCAGGAAACTTCGTGGCTCCATCTTTGAAGCAAATCCAGAATCCAGCCATGTCACAGCCTCCACCACTCCCACCCTGCTCCAAGCCACCATCACCTCACCCCTGGGTCATTCCAACAGCTTCCTAACTAGACCCCTGCACATAGCCTTGCTCACAGCCTATTCTCCACACAGCAGCCAGAGTGATCTTTTTAAAAGGTGTCACTCATCCACACAAAACCTTCTAATGACTTCTCATCTCACTGAAAAAAAGTCAAAAGTCCTTTTCCTGGCCCACTAGGCCCTATTGAATCTGCAACCCTCCTCACTCCCTCTCCTGTCCCCAGCCCACCTCTCTGGTTTTGACTCTTCCATACTCTCCAACTTGTTCACTCCACTCCAGACACACTGCACTCTTGTGGTTCCTTGGACACCCCAGGTGCATGCCTACCTCAGGGCCTTTGCACCTACCTGTCCCTCTTCCTAAAATGCTCTGCCCCAAATGTCCCCATGGTTCATTCTCTCAGTTATCACAGAGCCCTTTTCTGACTACCCCACCACTCTCTGCCCCCTCACTCTGCTTTTATTGTTTTTCAGCACTCATTACAATGTGATATGCTGTGTACTCATTTCTCTAATGTTTGTCTCCTCCTACAAGCTAGGATGCAAGCTCCATGAGAGTACCAGTTTTGTTGCCATCAAATCATGGTGACCCCATGTGTGTCAGAGTAGAACTGTGCCCCATAGGGTGTTCAGTGGCTGATTTTTTGGAAGTAGATCGCTGGGACTTTCTCCCGAGGTGCCTCTGGATGAACTCGAACCTACAACCTTTCAGTTAGTAGCTGAACACGTTAACCATCTGCCTATCCTAGGACTCTTCCATGAGAGTAGGGGCTTTATTTTCATTCCCTGCTGTTTCCTCAGTGCCTACAACAGTGCCTGGTACATAGCAGATGCTCAATAAATATCTGTTGAATGAAGACGAGACTGGGGGTGGGGTGGGGGGAGTGGTGAAGATGTCCAGAGGACTAATGAGGAAGGCAAAAGGGTAGTTGCTGACTTGAAGACTGACTAGGTGAGGCTCTGCTATAGACAAATGGACCATAGTTACCTGTGGGATAGCCCTTTCTTCTTAAAGAAATCTAGAACCATGGTCATTTGTGGAATATATGAAATGATTCAACATTTCATGGGAATGATGATGCTGAAGCATAGAGTTGGGGGCTGTGTCTGCCCATCACTGCCTAGGCTTACTGCTGGTGCACACAGAGGCAGCACAGCATGGCAGGAAGGGCATTGGATTTGGGGTCAAGAGACCCAGGTTCTAGCACCAGCTCTCTTAGTAGTGATGTGACGTTGGACAATCACATCCACTCTTTAGGTCTATTTCTAAAAGTTAGATGTCATCATCTACCTGGCTTATCTACATCACAGGACTATTTTAATGAATTCACATAACAATGTCTACAAAAGCACTTCATAAGTTGGAGATGTGCAAAACAAATGCGAGCTGCTGGACGGTGCCTGGCATATTGCATGCACACAAATGTTTGCTGAATGAATGAACTTCAATCTCAAGATGCACAAGAACTCAAGAACTGACGTGAGGACAACCCTAGATCTTGTGTGTGGACACTTACTTGTTTTGGCGACAACCTATGGTTTACTATTTGATACCAGAGTCTCTCTTGGAACTTTGATGCTAGGTGACCCACTGTTGTGGGTGTAGCATGTCTCTCAAAAACGTGTTGAAGTCCTAATCCTGGGTATCTGTGAATGTGTCTTATTTGGAAATAGTCTTTGGAGATATAATTAGTTGGGTTGATATGAGGTCCTAGTGGAACAGGGTGTGCCCTAATCCAATATGACTGGTGTCCTTATAAAAAGAGAAGAGACACACAGAGGGAAGATGGCTATGTGAAGACAGAGGCAGAGATTGGCATGATGCAGCTACAAATCAAGGAAGGCATGGGGCCACCACAAGCTGGGACAGACAAGGAAGGATCTTCACCTAGAGCCTTTGGAGACAGCATGGCCCTGCTGACACCCTGAATTCAGACTTCTCACCTCCAGAGCTGTGACACAATATAGTTGTGCTGTTTTAAGCCCCCCAGTTTGTGGTCCTTTATTACGGCAGCCGCAGGAAACTAATACACCACCAAGCCTCACAGCCCTCAAATGTAAGGCTCTGTCTGGTCATCCATTAGTTCTCCCACTCTCATTTCCGTATCACTCAGGTTCTCTTCTGTTTCACCCCTTCTTCCCCTTCATTCCACGGCAAACAGGCTACCTCCCTGTCCACAATACATGCCCCTTAGAGGACTACATCCACATCCATGATTTCAACCTCAAAGCTGACTTCCAAAGCTCTACCCCAGCCCAGTCCTTTCTCCCATAAATCCCACTGCCAGCTGGTCCTCTCTGGTTGGATGCTTCCCAAAGCTGACTGGAACTTAGTCTGAGGGCACTTGGTCCACCCCAGGCTTTCACTGTGGCTCTCCTTCCTCTGCAGTCCTCACATCCACGCTCCTCTCTCCCCTTCCTCCCACATTTCATCACTCTGGAGGCAGGACTGGCATTCTAGTGTTCTCAGTGTTGCTTCGGCAGCATCACACCTACACCCTCATGGACAAGCCCAACCTCCTCTGAGGTTCCTGCCATCGCGTTCTACCACCCTCTGCCCGCCACTCATCACAGCACCGCTGCCCTCCCTCCTGGCCACTCCTCTGTCTCTAATGCCTTGTTCACTCCAGCCCAGGCCTCCTCTCATCAAGTCCTGCCAACAGTCGGGAGACGACAATGGTACGTGGACAACCCACCCAACAACCCAACTGCTCAGCACTTGCCTTCTCAAATATCTTTCAATTCATTCAATGTCAGCCACCCTCCTATGAGACCACTCAGACCCTCCTCTCCCCTACTCAGCCCCCAAAATCTTAAACTCCAGTGGCCTCTCTGTCTCCCCTTTACTGTCAACGCGCCTGCATTCTCGTCGCCTTTTCTCCACACCTATCAGCCTTCTCCCATCTCCACCTCCTTCTCTGCCAGCCAAGATTCCAAGGTCAAAACTTTTAAATGCTCTCTGGTCCAAACCCCCAACTGCTTTGTCACCCTTGACCTTTTAACAGCTACCTAACAAACCCCCAACCCCAGATCAGTCTGATAGCCCTTCAGCTCCACTCCTACCCTCTGGCGACTGGAAGAGAAGATCGCTAGAGGGAAAATAAATTGCAACCACTGGAGGTGCCACCAGTACAAATTCAGAGCCTCCCACCTCAGCCGGTGCCTCTGCTACACCAGGCAAGTCACCCATGTCTTCCTGCCCAGAGCCTCACTCTGCCCCAGCCAAACCTTTACTGTCCTCCTCAAGCCAGCCCTTTCCCCCTCCCCCAATACCCTCAATAAACAGCCTCACCTTCTTGTCCCCACAGAAAATGGGCATCAGGTGAGAACTCATGTCTGCCTCCCATCACCACCTAACCTGTACCTTTTCCATCTACACTGTTCACTCTTGTCTCGGTAGAAAAGGTGACCCTCTTCCTGACCAAGAGCAATGTTAACCTCTGGACCTCATCCCCTCTCACCTGCTCACTGACCTCACTACAATGAGAATTCCCTTTCCTCATCAGAGTCTTCAATCTCTCCCTCCACACGACCCTCTCCTGTCAACACCGATTGCTCAGGTCTCTCTCATCTTTAAAAAAACAACAAAAACCAGACTATTTCAACTGTACATCCTACAGTCCTCTCTCCTTCCCAGCCCAGCTACACATATTTTCCCAACTCCCACCCTCTCCTCATTTCACTGAAACTGGTTCCTTGCCACGAATACAAATGACCCCCACAGCTTGGTATTGACTGTGATCATTTCCAAATCCAGATCTTACCCGTCATTTCTCTGCATTTCACACTGTTGACTACTTCCCATTCTTTTTTTTTTACAGAGCCAATTAGTTTCTCGTTAAACAATTAATACACAAATTGTTTTGTGACATTGGTTGCCAATCCCGCGATGTGTCAATACTCTCCCCTTCTCGACCTCAGGTTCCCCATTTCCATTCTTCCAGTTTTCCTGTCCCCTCCTGCCTTCTCATCGTTGCTTTTGTGCTGGTGTGCCCATTTAGTCTCATATACATGGTTGAACTACTTGTGTTATTGTTTGCTTTATGGGCCTTTCTAATCTTTGGCTGGAGGGTGAACTTCAGGAGTGACTTCAGTACTGAGTTAAAAGGGTGTCTGGGGGCCATACTCTCAGGGTTTCTCCAGTCTCTGTCAGACCAGTAAGTCTAGTCTTCTTTTGTGAGTTTGAATTTTTTTCTACATTTTTCTCCTGCTCTATTTAGGACCCTCTATTATGAACCCTGTCAGAGCAATCAGTGGTGGTAGCCGGGCACGATCTAGTTGTGCTAGATACTTCCCCTCTTGAGATTCCTTTCTCTTTTTGCTTTGGGGTCCTCTCTCTCCGGGTTTACTCCTACATATCTGGCTACTCCCTCTCAGGCCCCTTGTGCTTGCCTGTCCCTTGCATGTCAGATCTGTCCTCAGCCTCCTTCTCATTCAACACATGCCCCTTAGAGGACCACATCCACACCCATGATTTCAACCTCAATGTTGACTGTCAACACATTAGCCCCAGCCTAGTCCTATCTCCCATAAATCCACCTGCCAGTTGGTCCTCTCTAGTTGGAACCTCCCAAAGGCACCTAGAACTCAATGTGTCCAAAACTAAACTCATCGTTATCTCCCCGCAAAACTTGCTCCTTCTCCTGCGTTTCCTCAGTCAGAGAATATTCATACTCCTAAAGCTGCTAAACCAGAAGTCCTAGAAACATCCTCTACCCCCTCCCTTCCTTTGTCTTCCACTTCTAATTTATCACCTAGTCCTATTGATTCTAACTTCTAAATGTCTTTTGAATTTGTCCTCTTCTTTCCATCCCCACTGCTGCAGCCTAGACTTCTACATAGCTCCAAAAATGGTTTCCTTGACTCCTGTCCCACCTCTCAATCTACTGTCTACACTGAGACCTAGAGAGACCCCCTCCCACCGATTTCTGCCTACTACCCTTCAATAGCTTCATGCTGCCCCCAGACACAACATGGCAAGGCCTCTGGTGATCTGGCCTCTGTCTACCTGCCAGTCCCCAGAAACACTGTACGTTCCAACTACAATGAACCCCCCACCCCACCACCCCACTCTTTCTTGGCTAAATTATACTCCTTCACGATTCATCTCAATGGTTTCCTCTAGGTCTTCCCCAACTCCCTCTCCCAACTCCCTGTGGGCTACACGCTCTCCTCAGAGCTCCCATAGCATCTGTCATAGCCGTTACCACCCTGCTCTGTCATTAACTGTCCATTCACCCATCTGTCTCCCCCTCTAGACAGCCACCCCAGCTCATGAAGTCTTGTAATAATAAATACTCGATAAATATTCGCTATATGAACAAAAGAATGAATACACACATTCATAAAGTGTCAAACTGGCTTTTCTCCTTACCAAACAACCCTTCATGTGTTCCTCCCCTATCTTCTTTGGTTGGTAGTTATAATAAAAACAATACCGTGCCAGGCTCTGGGAGTTCTGGTGGTACAGTGGTTAAGTATTTGGCTGCTAACCAAAAGGTCAGCAGTTCAAATCCACCAGTGCTCCTTGGAAACCCTATGGGGAAGTTCTACTCTGTCCTATAGGGTCACTATGAGTTGGAATCGACTCGATGGCAACGGTTTTGTTTTGTTTTTTTTTCCGGTCAGGACCTGTTCCAAATATCTTACATATATTAACACATTTAATCCTTCAACAACCCTGCTATTATTACCCCCATTTTCAACTAGGGAAACTGAAGTACAAAGAGGTAAAGTAACTTGTCCAGCTAGTAAGTGGCAGAACCAGGGTTGAATTCTAGTCTGTGCTTTCAAACCACTATACTTACCACCTCTTCATGGCGTATTTAAGGAAAACAGACCACCAAAGTTAATATTGGCCTGAGCAAAATATAATTTTGAAAAACAGACCTGTACCCCCATACAAACACAAATTTGCCATTTTTGGAATTAGTTCTTGCTTTTGGCTTAGTCATACCTCCGACTCCTGCAACCAGCGCTGATAACTGCAGGCAGCAGGATGTCAGCACACACCTGAGCCCCAGTAGTCACCTACCCAGACAGCCCTCCTTGTGCCCACCTCACCTTGTCTGCGATGCCCTCAGCCTCCTCGGCCAGGAGGTACACGTTGCTGCTGTCAGCCAGCAGCAGGGCCGTGTCCGTGGTGGAGGAGGAGCGGGGACGGCCCTGGTGCTGGTGCAGGATGGCGGCCAGGCTGCTGTCCTGGGGGGCCTTGCGCAGCAGGTGGGGACTGCCACGCTGGGGCTCCAGGGAGCTGCTCTTGGTGCGCCGGCTGCTGCCCCCGATGCTGCCGCCCCCGCTGCCGCTGTGCAGGCTGGCACCCCGCTTGATGGAGGGCCGGGAGCGGATCTGCTGCAGCACACGGTTGAAAGCGGTGGGCCGGGCGGGCAGGTCATGCAGGGACACCGCGTAGGAGACGCGGTGCATCTCCGGGGAGCGCTCCTTCTCATCAGGGGAGTCATGGTCGGACATGCCCTGGGGACGCTGCTGCTGGCTATCCTGAGACGCCTGGTGCTCCCTCTCGCGCGACCGGCGGCGGCTGTGGAACAGGTGCTTCAGGCCCTGGCCAAACATGGAGCCCTCCGAGAGCTGCTGGGTTTTCTGAAGGGGAGGAGATGAAGAACCCCAGTGAGAGGAACACTCCTGATGGCCTGGCAGCTGGGGGTGAAAGTGGGGGGTCTGCTCTTGGGAGACCAGCATAGCTGCTACAGCCATCTGAAGCCCAACGATCCCTGTGAGTGGCCTGTCATGCCCAAAAGGTACCTTGCAGAAAGGTGGCAACTCACCCCTTTCTTTCTCAAAGAAATGTACCCCCATGGCTCCCAACAGGACATTCCAAATCCACACGTGGATTCAGGGTTACTGGGAATGATGCTCTTGGGACTACAGTCTGGGGCTCAGTGGCACACACAGGTAGCACTTGGTTCACTGGGTTATATTCCTCAGGATGGATTCTTAGTACCTCCCTCTTTCTAAGTCAGGCCCTCTTTCAGGCCACACCGGCTCTTTTAGACCAAGGCATCCGTTTCCAAAGACGCCTCATTATGACACTCCCTGGGAAAAATGGGGTCATACAATTTACATTGTTGTAACAGATGCTAATTGCCTACCCGGTATCTAGCTATTCCCTTTCTTTCCTATCAACCAAACTGCAAGACCTTAAAGTACCTTGCTAAAAATTCCTGCCTCATCAGGCTTCCTTGCAGTTAGGAGCAGCCGCATGACATAGTTTTGGTCAATGAAAAGCAAGGTGAGGGTTTCTGGGAACACTTGCTTTCCTGACAAAGTCAATGGCCCTTCCTACTTCTTCGTATCTGGAATGTGGAGGTAATGCCTGGAGATGCAGCAGCCATTTTGCAGCCACAGGGTGACTGGCCTGTCTTGCTCCACAGATGGTGGAGAACTTGATAGCCTTGAGGAGCACCCTAGCTGTGAGCCACCTGTCCTGAGATTCTTGTTGCATGAAATAAATCAACCTATCTCCATCTAGGGGGGCAGAAGTAGTTCGGTGGTATAATTCTCACCTTCCATGCAAGAGACCCAGGGTTTGATTCCTGGCCAAGTTACCTGAACAAGTTTCAGTGGAATTTCCAGACTAAGAAGGACTAAAAGACAGGCCTAGAAATCTACTTCCAAAAACCAGCCAATGAAAATACCATGGATTACAATGGTGCAATAGTAAGTGATTATGGGGATAGCACAGGACCAGGCCACATTCTGTTGTGCATGGGGTCACTACAAATCGGCGGCCAGCCTGACGGCAGCCTACAACAACTCATAGCAACCCTACAGGACAGAGTAGAACTGCCCCACATAAGGTTTCCTAGGCAGAAGTCCTTATGGGAGCAAATAACCAGGTCTTTGCTCCCATAGTGCCAGTGGGTGGGTTCGAACTACCAATCTTTTGGTTAGCAGCTGAGTGCTTAACTGTTGCATCACCATCACTGTGAGTTAGAATCAACTCAACGGCACATAACTTCTTTGTCTATATAACTCTAGTAGGATTTTCTGTTATTTGTAGCCACTCTCATTCCTGATATAGTTGGCAATGAAATAAGATTTACTTGTATGAGCATACCTTGTAGTGTAGTTGCTAATGTAACCAATTCTTTAGCATACATGTCAGAACCAGCCATCCAAATAAGTGTCTTTCTGCTCAGATTGGAACAAAACAAAGAGGCCTTAGAGCCCAGTGTTGGCCTGGCCCAGCTCCCTGTTAGTGCTGTCGCTGAGATCCTCCACCTGCTCCTCAGGCGGGCCTGCTCAGGGAGAGGTAGCCAGAAGTCAAACCAAGGCAACACGTGGTCTAACTCCAGACAGCCGCTGTCAGGAGGATGGTTTATCTGGCCAGGCCGAGCCCTCTGCAGAGCCTCTGAGCAGTTGGGAGGATGGTATGGGACCCCACCCTCTGTAACTCCTAAGAGGGAAACTCAGAACCTAGCAGTTGGGGGTTCAATGAGCCATAGCAGGTCTTCCTCTGTGTGGAGCAGCCCACAACTCATGAGGTGGCCTCAGTCATTTTTTAAAACATTCTAAAAACTTAATACATATTACATTTTCTTTTTTCCTAGAAACAGTTTCAGAGCAGGAAACTTAGACCACTCAGAAATCAGAGAAAACAATCCTTAGGTCTTCTAAACTGCCTTAGCCTGGTCTCACTGTTACTTCACACCTCAGCATGGATAGTTTGTATAGACAGTTATACTTACATCTAGTTGTAAATAAACTGTAAACCAGTTGCCATCCAGTCAACTATGACTCACGGCAACCCCTTGTGTGTCAGAGTAGAACTGTGCTCCATGGGGTTTTCAGTGGCTGATTTTTTAGAAGTAGATCCCACCATGTATTTGTATACAAATTTAGGATTTTCATTCTTCACCTCATTTGAGACTCCCCACAACCCTCAGAAGTAGGCAGGGCCCTTACATTATCTATTTTACAGACTAGATACTTTCCATCATCACAGGAACCATGAACTAATCATTTACAAATTTTCAAGGTGATTTTCTCCTATATTATCTCAACTGATTTTCCCAGATGCAATAGCAACAACAGCAATATTTCCATTTGTAGATGAGGAAATCAAGGCTACCACCATTCTTCCCTGAGAAGAATTTAACTTTGGGGCAGCCCTGGAGACGTCAAGCTACACAGTCCCAGCAGACCCAGGTCCTCTCCTGGGAGGTCCCATCCTCTCAGGGTCGACCTGAGGTAGGACCATGAGACCTGTCTGAGCTGCTCTGGGTAGAACCAAGACATCCAGGTAGCCTCAACTTGGGAGCACACTCCACCGTAAATTTGAACCTGGCCAGATCCTGTAGACCTCTAGACCAGGGACCAGCCAGGACACCACCCTTCTCCCCAGTTCCAAGCTGATAGAAGACTTCCTTCCAAGCATCATGGATGGGGCCAGCTGGCTCTGGCATTCACCCAGCTGCTTCTGTCAAAGGGTCACATTACATATTACAAATTGTCTTTCTAGCATTCTATTCCAGGTCTCCACCCCCTACTCCTAAACTGGCTTCTCTAACATTGCGGCTCCCCTTCTATATCCACTCAGGTAAAAGAATTATTCTTCAGAAAAAATTCACCAGAGGGGGAGCTACAAGGCATTTTTTCTTCCTCACCCCTGGAAAAGGTGGAGGTGCTGGGAGAGGAATAGCAGGCAACTCTGTCTGCCATCTTGCCTTGGATCCCAAAATCTTTGGTCAGTTTACATTAAAATTACACAAGAGCATTTTTCAAAGTGCTGTCTAGTTTATGCTGCATTCTAGCATGAGTCTAGCCTAACCTTAGGAGGTAGGATATGACAGAACATAGTATCAGTATCTCCACTTTGCACATGAAGAAACTGAGGCACAGCACAGCTGAGTGGATCATCTAAGCCACACAGACTAACCCCAACTTCTAGTCTAATTTACCTCTACTGGCCCATGCACTGACTCCAAGACTAATCTACCAGTTGCCATTGAGTCAGCTCAGACTCATGGCAACCCCATGTGTGTCAGAGTTTTCAATGGCTCCATAGGGTTTTCAATGGCTGATGTTTTGGAAGTAGATCACCAGGCCTTTCTTCCGAGGTGCCTCTGGGTGGAACTGAACCTCTAACATTTTGGTTAGCAGTCAAGCACATTAATTGTTTTCACACCCAGGGACTCCAAGACTAAACTAGATATGGTATTTACATTTGCCTCAGAACAGTATCGAAAGCAGGATCAAACCAAAACAAAAATATCTGGGCCTGGGGGAGGTAGGTCCCCTCAACTATAGTCATGGATCTGCCCATACCCCGTTACAGGACTCGGGCAAGACCCTTAACCACTGTGGGTCTTCATTTCCCCTCTCCAAGTCTGTTCTGCAGGTAAAGGGAAGTCAGGGATCGTGACTGTGCAAGCTCAGGACCTTCTTCCAAGTAGCACCGAGGAGTCTGCTGAAGTCCATGGAGGTATGACGACAAAGAACAAAAAGAAGTCAGAGATAGATAGGAAGAGGAAATGGAATGCGTGACTAATAATCTCCGTGAACCACTGCCTCCTTTGTCACGAGACCAGAACTGGATGGTGCCTGGCTATCAGTACTGAATGTTTTGATCAAATAATCTATAGAAAAATTCTGACTAAAAGGGGAGAAATGCAGAACAGAATTTCAAATTCTCATGGAATCCAAACTTTCTGGAGCCATTGAGACTGGATGAACCACCAAAACTATTGCCCTGAGATAATCTTTAAACCTTTAACCAAAAATATCCCCTGAAGTCTTCTAAAAACCCTACAATAGTGTAGCTTATTTAGTAAAGAATGTCTGCCTTGAGCATTTTGCTCTGTTAAAGAACTATCTATATGGGATCAAACTGACAACAGCGACTGGGAAGATTAGATAGGAAACTTAGGGGACAGTGAGTTGATGTTAATGGAGGAGGGACAATTCAGAAAAGCAGGGTGAGAATGATGGCACAATGTTACTGAATTGTACGTGTAGAAATCGTTCAGTTGGTATATTTTCTGCTCTGTATGTTTTCAACAACAACAATAAAATAAAATATTAACAAAAGGAAGTCAAAGAATAATGTGGGGCAGGGTGCTCCAAATGCAGGTGTGAGGCAGGAATAGTGGGGTGATACACTGGGGCTGGGCTGTTCTGCATGTGGGTGTCAGGGAGGAGATGGTTCTGGAGTTTTGACATAACACAGTAAGTTTAAAAAAAAGGAAAAGAAGAAGAAAAGAAAACTCAGCACATACACAAAACCAGCTACAAGTTTTGAAAGTGAGGAAAACCATGGTGACTAGCTTGAGGGAACTTAGCCGCCAACGCAGCAGAAAGCACCACCTGCTCTGACTAACAGGTTCCAGCTACTAAATGTCACTTGCTTTTCCATATTGACTTTTCCCTAACTGCCAGAAATCATTTTGGTGGCCAAACTAAGCCATGCATTAGGAAAAGAGAGACGAGCTGTTTCAGAGTTAAAGGCAGGCACAAACAGAGCTGCCCCCAGAGCTACCCAGAGGCTAGAAGTTACCGGAAGGGAGAGCTTCCTGGGTTAGGTGCCTATACCTGCTGACATAAATGAAGAAGGTTTGCTGTCCTCCCCGGAACTGTTCTTAAGGGCAGGAGGGACCCCTGTCTCCTTTGGGTGCCGTTGCCCTTTCATGAAGAAAGCGTGGACTAGATGGTTTCCAAAAGATCCTTCCTGAGAAGGCTGTGGTCCCTGAGCAGTTAGGCTTTATTCGTTTTCTTCTCTGGGTGTGGGTCCCCCAAAGGGGAAGTTTGCTTCAAATTCTGCAAACACAGCTGCATGAGGTCAAAACTAAAACACTTCAGGGTACAGCGTCTTTGGCATCATCTGGTTGGAAAATGGTGGAACGCAGTTTCTAATTCCTACAGGTCTCTGTGTCTGTAACAACTCCCAGAGAAAGCTGAAAGGATCCTAAAGAGTCATACTAACCTATAGCTAACTACCTGGCAGCTGACTACATATCCCTTCCTCTCACTCTGGCTTGAGGTTCAGCTGTGAGGGTTCGGTGGGGGTGACTGGGTCATCCTGAGCCTCGGCAAGCCTAGGTCGCCAACGTTCCTCTATTTATAGGGTCTCTATGGAAACAGGGCCAGCATTAGAGAACTAATCGCTGTAAAAACCCACAGAGTTTTACTCTCGGGATACAAAGTCGACTGAGGAAGTCTCCAGTTGCCCTTAAGAAGCTTTGCGTGAGGGCTCGGGGGAGGAGCAGAGCCATCACCCCAGGCTTGGCACTGAGGACCACAGTGATAGAGACGAGCGAACAGCTGCACCTGTCCAGGCCACTTTGGGGTTTCTACTGGAAACGCAGTGATGAAAGATTTTGGAATCATTTTAACTTCCAAAGCATCACAGCTGACATTCAAAGACAGATCTCAAGTCAGGGACAAATGATTTCCCCTTCCAAATTTTATTTTAATCCTTTATTCCTTTATTGCAGGGCTTGAACCCTGGTTCGAACCTCTGCTGAGAATTAGCATTTCTAACAAGGTCCCAGGAAGTTATACATAAGAATCACTGGGGGACTTTGTTAAACTGTAGATTCTGATTCAGTATATGCAAATTATCAGCAGGGGTTCGAACCAGAATGAATCGGTTTAAAGCCCTGCTTTATGGCTTAGAGAACGTTGCCGGGAACCAATGAAAGTTGGGAAAGGTCACCTCATCTATCGGGTATTTCCGCAGAACCGAGTCAATGTACACCAGCATACACTGCCTCTTCACGTCCTACTCATCCTTCACAGCCTCAATCCAGAAAGCCCTCTATCTGATCACACCAGTCTGCAGTGCTCTCGCTCGCTCTGAACCCAAGAGAGCTCATTATCTGCACCACTCCTTTTGCAATTAATCGTGCACTGCCTTGTGACATCACTTCGAGTGCTCTCTCAAACTGTTAGCCAACTTTTCACCTGCTTACAGACTGAATCCTCAGTGAGAATAGAAGCAGTTGGAGGGCAGGAGCCATATAGTCTACATTACCCAGGGGGTCCCTGGGTGGCGCAAATGGTTAAGCACTCGACTACTAGCTGAAAGGCTGGCGGTTCAAACCCACCCAGAGGCACCTCAGAATAGGCCTGCTGATCTTCCAAAAGGTCGCAGCCTCAAAACCCCTAAGGCACAGTTCTAATCTGCACACATGGGGTCACCATGAGTCAGAATCAATTTGATATCAACTGGCTACTAACAACCACAAAAGCATTACCCAGTCGAGACCTCAATGCAAACACAGTGATTTGTATTTATAATTATGTGTTTATTTTCTGAGCAGAAACTATCCAAGTCTATAAGACCATTAAATAGGTGACTTAATCCTGAGACAACTGTCTTTTCCAAAGACTGAAAATGCTCAGTCAGGCAGCTTTTGCGTGTGTCTAACCCAGATCCCTCCTGCTGCAGCTTAAACCCTCACCTCAGTCTACCATCTTAGTAACGGCCAAGATTGAGCTGGCTTGGAATGAGATGAACACAGACCAAGGAGCGCAAATATGTTGACTGTCTTCACAAGTGGCCGAGGAAGAGCGGTGGGGGCTCCTGTCCTTACATCTAGCTTTGTTTTCCAGGGTGGCCATCACTCAGCTGGAATAAGGAAGCCTCTAGTTATTGGGTTTGAAAAGACAAATCGTTGTTTTCCTAACAACGATCACAAAACATACGTGTTATCCTTCAACAGCTTTGCTTCTTCTTCTAACATGGGGAGAGACTTAAGTGATTGGCTGATAAAAGCGGACTCTCCCTGGTCATAGCTTCATCCCAAAAATGCACCATCCTAGTCTATGGGGATTTCAAAAGGAAATTCCATTTCTTACGAGAGAGGAAAATAAGAGATGAGTTTTGACCTGCCTCTAAGATCACTACTGAGAAACCGCCGGAGCCTTTTCCCCAGCCCCTGATGCGCGCACTTTTTTCAAAATTCCAACCAAAAATGTAGGTCTTATTGGATGTTTCAATTTCTTGTTGAGGGAGAGATTCTTGTTAATGGGATTGGCAGTTAAGACACAATTAGACACACAGAAAGAGAAGCACATTCTGTAAATACTGAGCCTGCAAGACAGTTCCCACTAGAACAACTAAGGCATCTGGGAGTTAATCTAGAACCCAGTGTGTAGCAATAGAACAGAGAGCTTCGTTTGCCACTTGCTTTCTCAGCAGTGGTCAAGCCCATACACATGGCTGCTGTGAACCTTACTGGAGGGCGCGGAGCAATCCTGGGCCTTGGGACCCTCTGCCTTCCTCACATAGGTGCAGATGGAGAAAATAAACGACCTCTGAATTCTTCGCCACTCTCTGCCTTCCTGACTACTCACAGGCTGCGACAACAAACTCCATTCCAGGCAAACATGCGTGGCACAAGACTTGTACTTACTACCTTACTTCCCGCATTGAGAATGCTCTTCTCCTCTGCTTTACTGATAAAAGTTGCAGTTTGAACCTATCCAGTGGCTCAGCAGAAGGAAGGCTTGGTGAACCGCTTCAGTAAATACTGCAGCCAAGAAAACCCTGTGGAGCTCAGTTCTACTCTGTCACACGTGGGGTCATCACCAGTCAGAACCGACTCAACAGCAGCCGGTTTGGTTTTTGTTTTCTTCTTCTTTAATATCTTGTTCTAAACTCACCTTCACCAGAATACCTTTTTTGATTAACCCCATACGTTTCCCATTCCACCGCATGCTTGAAGCACCTGTCATGGATTGAACTGTGTCCCCCAAAAATATCTGTCAACTTGGCTAGGCCATGATTCCTAGTATCGTGTGACTGTCCATCAATTTTGTCATCTGATGTGATTTTCCTATGTGTTGTAAATCCTACCTCTATGATGGTAATGAGGCAGGATTAGAGGCAGTTACGTTAATGACGCAGGACTCAATTCACAAGATCAGGTTGTGTTTTAAGGCAATCTCTTTTGAGATATACAAGAGAGAAGTGAGCAGAGAGACAGGGAGACCTCATACCACCAAGAAAGCAGTGCTGGGAGCAGAGCGTGTCCTTTGGACCCAGGGTTCCTGTGCTGAGAGGCTTCTAGATCTGGGGAAGATTGATGACAAGTACCTTCCCCCAGAGCAGAGACAGAAAGAGCCTTCTCCCTAGAGCTGGCACCCTGAATATGGACTTCTAGCCTCCTAGACTGTGAGAGACTAAATTTCTCTTTGTTAAAGCCGTTCTCTTGTGGTATTTCTGTTATAGCAGCACTAGATAACCAAGATAGCACTCTCAGTACTCTTATATGTCCTTTTTGCAAGTGATTTTCTTGCAAGTATTTCCAGTTATTTGGCTGGGAACTCCCTTGGAGGTGAAGGCAGTGCCTGTTGTCAAAGAACTAATTTCCCATTTCTTTATTCTTAGGCTTATCTCAACCTACCCCATCTGATGAAATCTAGCCTAGGGGTCGAGCTCCCACCTGAGATCACAGGAATCTTCCATCCTGAACCTATCCCTTGAGTACAGCTGGGAGCCTCACCATGTGGCAAGGCCACAGGTAGCCAGACTTTTCTACTAGAATCCTCCCCTCGAGCCCCAGAGCGCACACACTCCTTCAGCCCACTCACAGCACTATGTAGTAGCTTGTCTTCTACCTCATTTAAAAAATGGAGAAACTGAGACCCAGAAAACAAACAAACGAAAAAGAGAAGGAAAAAAACCAAGCAAACAGGGGCTTCTTGGGAATGTCAATGTTCTATTTCTTAACCTGGGCAGTGGGTAGGTGGGTGTCTGTTTTGCTACTGCTATTTAAACCGTGCATATATATTACCAGATACTTATATATATTACCAGATACTTTTCTATGGGAGCTGTAGTTTACAATTTGGAGCACTGCCTTCCCCACTGAAGGCCCTTCTCAGTGGGCTCCCCACAGGTGTGCTGACAGGACTCGGGCCATTCATGAGGGCTGATGGCCTGCGATCATCAGTAAAGGATTCAGTTTTTAATTTCTCTCAGGTTTTGGCTTCTAATTGCTTTTCCTGTTCTTCACTCTGAGCAGGCAAGAAGACCAGTGTGTACTGTGAAGAGAACACGAACTGGAATCAAGTGAATCTTGAGTCAAAAGTACTTACAACCAGGAATGGAATAATGGAATTCGGAGCTCCTCATCTGTATTCAGCGAGAAAAATGTTAAGAAGTCCCTGGGAAATGATTCACGGTGTTTTTGTGAGGGGAAAGAGAACCTCAGGAGGAGCCCAGGGGAAGGCCTCTGGATTGCGCCCAGACTCTATCTTTCAGGAAAGGCCAAATTCCTCAAGTGGGCGGAAGGGTGGCACAGTGGTTAAGAGCTTGGCTGCTACCAAAAGGTCAGCAGTTCAAATCCACCAGCCACTCTTTGGAAACCCTATGGGGCAGTTCTACTTTGTACTATAGGGTGGCTATGAGTCAGAATCAACTCAACAGCAATGGTTTTTTTTGTTTTTGTTTTGGCCTTCTGGCTTCTAACACACATCAGGACAAAACCAGCTGATGTCTATGCTTAGACACTCATCCTAGATTTCAGAATTTCAATCACGTGCTGTATTTTTAACAGGAATACATGCTCTACCTCTCTCCCTGTACTTTTCCCTAAGCTTCTCCCCTCTCCCATTCTCACTGGAGCTGAGTTTTCTGGCTGGAGATTTCTGGTGTATGTTGGCCAGTCAAAACTCTCTGTAGCATCTCCTCCAAACTAGTATGAAACCTGGTAGCAGCAAAGGACTGGATGTTGTTGTTGTTAGGTGCCATTGAGTCAGTTCCAACCAGGGCTTCGAACCAGTTCTTCCCAGTTCAGTCGTGGCCGAGGAAGTGAAACTGGAACAGACTCAAATTTTTAAAATTTGGTTGAACCAGAACGATAACTGGAACGGGAAAAATTACAGGTCAAAGCCCTGCTGGAAACCTAATCTCTCTCTTAGAGAACAAGGCTATACCATAGCAACCAAATCTCTTGCCCCTCAGATTTTGAGCACAGTTGGAAACAGCAGTGCCCTGCTCCATGACGGCGGCTGATGGTGCCACTTTGAATGTGTTGTTGCTCCCCACAGTCCTGCCAATAATCTAACCTCAAGTATCAGGCTCCTGAAAGGGCTCACTATGCCTCTTCTGAGTCTCGCATTCCAGGGCTTCAGCTTGTAATTTTTCCCCTCTGGTTATCATTCTGGATCACCCAAATTGTAAAAATTTGGGTCTCTTTTGGTTTCACTTCTTTGGCCATGACTGCACCAGTTCAAACCAGTTCAGGGTTGTGATTCCAACTCATATGAACCCCATGTGACAGAGTAGAACTGTCCCATGGAATTTTCTAGGCTCTACTCTTTACAGGAGCAGATTGCCAGGTGTGTCTCCCACGGAGCCTCTGGGTAGGTTCAAACAGCCAACCTTTTGGTTAGCAGCTGAGCACTTAACCGTTGTGCCACCAGGGCTCCTTAAGGACTGCATAATGACCACAAATGAACCAAGAAATGAACATGCATGGTTAAACAGGAATCCAAGCCACGAGTGGCTGCGGGTGTGACTCTGAACTGCTGGGTTCCTGTAGCAGGAGCGTCTGCTGAGATCTGCCCCGAAGGTCGCATCAGGTGTGTGGAGGAGCTGAGAAGGCCCCCACAGTATCTGCATGAGCCTCCTGGGGGGCAAGTCCCATTTTCATGTTATTTTTTAGTTACGGTTTTAGAACTGCTCCTTTAAGAGCGCTGTTTAACTGTTTTTTCTTTTCACTGCCCCTCCTCACCCATAATTACAGATCGCAGGCCACCAGAGCAGAAATTTACAGTGCAGAGCACAATGAAGGGCTGTGGAGGGTAGACCAGAGGAGTCCCTGGAACCACTGGCTGCCAATAGTTAGGGCATCGTCCAGACCTCTTTGGCAAAGACCAAAATTCTCTCCTCCATGGAGGTGCTTCAGATAGAACCTCTTATTTTTTCCCCCTTTCTCAAAGATGATTTCCTCCAGTGCACTTAATCCATCACAATGCCTGAAGCTGTCACAAAAAAATAGAAGCCGGGACTAAGAAACCAAAAGTTACCTAACCCCAAAGTTTAAAATGAAAACAAAAGCAAGCTAGAACTGCTGAGCTGCCTCGGCCAAACACAGGCACGGGGTGGGGTGGGGGTGGGGGTATGAAAAATCAAACTTGCCCCTTGCTGGTAACACTATCAAATAAAAAACCAACCAGTTTCTACCCAGTTCCAGAGCCAACGACGGAATTTTTCCATCACTGGATAACTATGCCTGGGAAACAAGTTGGGACACATTCCAATATTCCTAGCCCCTTTCCCAGAAAAGAAGCTCAGAAAAGTGGAGTGATTTGTCTGAAACCACACAGCAAATCAGACTTTGATGGCCTCAAGTTCACGCTTGTTTCTCAAGTCCCTGCCCTGTAAACATGTTGTGATGAAGCAGACAGAGATAAACAGGAAAAGGCCCTTCTTGCTTCCCGTGCTCCCACTGAGCAGGCAGTAGCTGTTTTCTTCTCCTTGCTGTCAGTCTGCGTCCAAATTGCTGGGATCGACCTCATGGTATTTTTTCTCTAGGGGGCGGGGGATTCCTTTTCTCACACCAGATATCAATTCTGGCTGAGGGAAGTTCAGCAGCTAATATCAAGTGCACAGTTGCTGTTCCATCTGCCCCTGATCAGAATGAGGTGTCACCATAAAGAGAGACAGAGGTCCTAGAGGACTGTGGACATGAGCGAGCTTCTTAAGGCAGCCTTATCCACAGAGACAAGAATGGTGCAGCCCCCACCCCATGACCAGCTCAGGAGGGAAAGGAATGAAGCAGACGTCTCCACTGCTGGCCTGGAATCTCCGAGCTGGACAGTGTGGAGGGTAGTTTCCAAGGCTGCCTTTCCAGGACTCAGGGAGAGGATCCCATCTGGTCAAGGAGTCATCTGGACCGGCCCAGAATGAGACTGAAGTCTGCCACAGAAGACTCGACCCCTGCCCACAACAGTGTCAAGGGGACTCCATTCCCTTCTCCCTCTCACTTAAAACAGGAACCACACCTCCTGACCACACAGAGTGGGCTCCTTGGGCCTGACTAAAGGGCAAGTTTCTATGCAGAGCTCACCCAATGGAGCTTATCTTTTAGACATAAGGTGAGCCCCAAACCTCTGTAAAGGACAGCAGCAGAATCAGAGGTCAGATTCGAGTAACTGCCACAATTTTTTAAAAGTGCATAAAACAAAGAGCTAGCTGTCCCCTTTCTCACCCCTCCCCAAGCACACAGACAGGTAACATTCACAGGTAAGAGCATACTCACCTGCGCCCCAGTGGCTTCCTGACTCTGAGCCGCTCAAACCAAAGGAGGAATGTCATTGGCTTATTCTGGTGAGCTCCTAAGCGGCTGCTACCATAGGATACAGCTTTATTTAATGTAACCTAGTCCCTTCTGCTCCACTAGCCCAGACCCCGCACCCCCTCCAGAGAAAATCTCCCTGAGGCATCGCATCAATCTCCAAGGCATCGTAGTTCCTTCCTGGGGCTGACATCTCTCTAAGCCCGGCGATGAGCCGGCTTGAGAAGCCTGAGCCTGCACTCCCTGCGGCTGCTCCAGCAAAGGTGCATTATTTATCTTGGCTGCTATTTTAACCGATATAAGTGTATATTCCCAGCTGGCCAATGGTCTCAGCAACCTCAGGAGAGAAAATAAACGACTCCCAGCTGCATGTGACGGTACATCCAGACCCTGGTTCTAGCTGCTGGCTTAGCCTGTGTGCTATTTGAACCGAGGCCCCAAACTAGCCCCGAGCTCCACTGGTGCCACCTGTCAGTTCTCCACCCTGGGGGTTGGTTCTCAGGCTGTCAGCGATCTCCAAGCACTGGCTGGACCTCTGGCTCCACCTAATGGCAAGAAATCCACATTCCCCCCCACCCCCCTCACAGATGGACAAACTGAGGGCCAGGAAGGCCCTCAAAGACCCCAAAGGGAGGAAACCAATTCAGCAAAGGAAACTAACGGTGGCCTGCTCTGCCTCCCAGGCTCTAATTTTCTTCCCCTGCCTTCCTACAAGAAAGGAAAACGATGTCAACTTTTTAGTTAGCATCTTGGATTTCTCCAGCCCTTTGTCTATGACTAGCACTTCTCACACATTATTCAAACAATTTCCTCGAATGGGTGAGTCACTAGAACGTCTTCTGAATAATAGGGAACAAACACCCAGGCCTGAAATGGAGCTGAAAGACAGAGGCAAGAAGAATGGTACCTGACGTACAGCCCCGGGTTCTAGCCGAACATCCACTCATCCGCTCATCCTCTCTGACCTCTGCCTCGCTCCCCCTTCACTTTCATCCTGTTAAAGCACTTCTGCGTGGGGTGGGGAAAGCTAAGTCGTTGGCTAGGCTTGCCAGAGGAGGGTCTGCGCTCACCTTTAAATCAGGAGGCTTGCTTCGGGGTCCCGGGTTGGGCGCCGCAGCAGCAACTACATCTGAAGTTGGCCCGCCAGCAGAGTTAGCACCGGTGCCCTCCCCCGGGCGGAGGTCCGCGCCCGGCTGGTGGCAAGCAGCATCTTCCAGCCCAGCTCCATCCTCCTCGCTTTGCTGTTGCTGCAGCTCGTCCGATTTGCAGCTCTTCATGGTGTACGTGGGTCGGGAAGGGGAATGTGTCCTTCCAGCGCACCGTCCTGGGGGAGACCGCACCCCCCTTACACTCCGGAATGAAGCTAGGGGTTTAAATTATTAAGAAGGAGGGGAGTTGGCGGATCATAATTTCTTAAATTAAAAAACATAAAAATAAAGGAGGGTGAGGGAGGGACGAGGAAGGGGGGCCTTGGTTACAGCTTGGAATAGTTCACTACGACCTGGGGAGCCCAAGGCAGGTCACAGTCGAGGCTGGGCAGCAGAAGTCCTTGGGCAGTCATTGGAGGGGGAGGAGGAAGACAGCCCCCGGCCCTCAAACTTTCTGCTTCAGGGCATGGGTAGGGCGGAGGGGAGCTGGGCGGCCCAGCGCATCCCTCTCGGCTGGCCCGGCCGCTGGGCAAGGCAAGGCATGGGGCAGCCAGCGGGGCAGCGCTTCGTCGGCCGCCCTCTGTGCCGACTGCAGCCCGCAGCCCTGCCGGGCGGCCGCCGCCCCTCATGGACCGGCCAAGGAGCCGGCAGCTCGCCCGGCCCCTCCCCGCCCGCCCGTCGCGCTGGCTGCAGCGAAGCTGCCGCCGCGGCCACAGCCCAGCTGCGAGCGCGCAACCTACCCCGCCCGCCCGTCTGCCTCCGCCCGGGATGGGGAAGGCGAGGCAAGGGGGGAGTGACAATGTCAACTAGCCAATGGGAGGCGCGGAGGGCTGAGGGGGCGTCGCACCGCGACGTTTTTAGGGTTGGTTGCACTGTGCGATCCCCCAGGAGAGGTCTGGAGGGCGATGCTGCTGCGTTTGGGCGTTGCGGAGAGCCGGCTGCGGAGTAGGGGCTGACGTGGAGGGCGGTGGGAGATGCGGCTTTAGCAGATGCGTGAGGGACCCTCCCAGTGAAAGCTCTCCCGGGATTTCCCCCACTCATTTTATTTAGCTGGGTGGAGGCACGATGGGGATGTTTATCATCACTGCTTTTTTGCTGTAACTTTGCACATTATATACATCCCTTCAGTGAGAGAGACACCGATCCCCTCCAGGATGCTTAGTCTGAGTCAAACCTATGCCTATGTTCAGAGCTGCAAATGCAAAGGGGAGGGGATGTTCTTCTGCCCCACTGCCCCTCCCGCCGCTTTAAGTACCTATCTCATGTGAATCCTTACTTAGCTCTATGCTTAGAAATTGGAAGGTATTTCATTTTTATAAGCAATAATGTATGTGAGAATACCTTGCAAACTGTGAAGCAGCATTTAAATAAGAAGGGGTTGTTAATGGCGGAGATTGATGCATAATGGGAGAGTAGGAAAGAAATGCTATCTCTTTTCCCATAAACCTCAGCCAAACTGCTCTGAGTAATCTGGAGGCAGAAGAGAGCAAAATGCTGGTGTTTCCAAGATATGACGCCTAGGAATAATAGCAACCCTATCTGAGTGCCTACTGTATGCCTGCTCTGGATAAGGTGGGTTTGCCCATCCAGCAGTCCTAGATCAGTGGTTTTCAAAGTGTGGTCCCAGGGCCAGCAACATGCCCATTACCCGGAAACTTGATAGAAATACGTATTCTTGGCCTCCACTCGGACCTACTGAATCAAAAGTAGTGGGCCCAGAAATCTGTGTCTTAACAAGTCCTTCTGGTAATTCTGATGCACGCCAAAATTTGCAAACAATAGGTCTAGACCGTGGTGAAGGGGCCACTCCGTGTATGAGTCTCAGAGATGATCTCTAAAGGACTTTGCACTTCACCAGTCTCTGTCACAGTCATCATGCCATTCTAGCCTCACTTCAGTCCTGCTAGTCTGTGAGTTTGCTGGCTCTCTGTTCTGTCTTCTTCCCATTCCAACGACTCACTTTCTTGTGATCCTAAAAGAGACTAAGTTGTTAAGAATTTACTTCAGTAAAGAAAGCAGCCACTTTCTAAACTAGGCAGCTCCAGTGTTAGAAGATAGGAATTTAGGATGGGCTGGGAATGGAGAACCGTCCCCCCCCCCCCCCCGCACATTCTCTACACAGTATTGGGCACGATGTGGAAACACAATGCCACAAGCCCACTTATGATGGTGAGGGAAAGGCGGAATGCCAGTGTAGACGGTGGCAGGTCTAGACAGAATCCGTGGGTGCAGGTTCCTGTGGCGCCAGGTGTCAGACAGAGGAGTATACTGCCCCCTGTTGGACTTGCCCCAGAAACATGTAAAAGTGCAGAGGCCCCACAGACACTGGGCAAGTCTTGGGCAGCAGAAGGTGAACACACATTGACACAAGTTCACAACCAGACTGAAAACTGAGGAAAAGTGGTGGGATTAAGTGTGAATCTTTAAGGAAATGGAGACCATTATGATTTGGAATTATTCCTCGTTTCTAGACTAAGCTGAAGTTGGCCTTGAGTTTGATTTTTATGTCTTTTTATACAAATAGCATGATGGCCAAATTTCCAGCTTGTGGCCATATTTATCAAGGTGTGATGAGGCCTATGAAAAAGTCTGTATTATTTTTCATGAATCAGCAAATACTTTATATTCCATTTGGAGAGGCAATGTAACATAGTGGCTAAGAGTTCAGGCTCTGTGGTCAGACTGATTGGGGACAAATCCTGGCTCTGCTCTCCACTGACCATGTGATCAGGGGCAAGTTATCAAACCTCTTCATGCCCGAGTTTTCTCATTTGGAAAGTGGGGATGATAACAGCACCTGCCTCACAGAGTGTTGGATAATATACGTAAGGTGCTTAGAACATTGCCTGGCGCAGAATAAGAGCCACAGCTACAGCTATTATCAAAGATGTCCTCTATTTTCAAAAGGGTTGCACATTCGACTCCATTGGTTATATCTTTGGGAGCTCAAATGTGTCCCACACATTTCTGATTTTCACTGAGTATCATATTATAGAAGGAGCCCTGGTAGCACAGTAGTTAAGTGCTTGGCTGCCAATTGAAAGGTTGATGGTCCAAACCCACCAGTAGCTCTGCAGGAGAAAGATGTAACGGTCTGCTTCCATAAACACTACAGCTTTGGAAACCCCACGGGGAAGTTCTACTCTGTCCTGTTGGGTCGCTACAAGTCGAAATTGACTCAACAGCAATGGGCATCATATTATAGAACAAAGAGCCTGCTGCCAAAGAAGCTTGGGTGGGAAGTCTGGGTAGAGACCTGTGTGACTTACAACCACCTGTTTGAAGCAAATTTTCATTAGCCATAGTAAATTCTTAAGTACCTAAGATAAGTAGACCTGAAAGTACTTTGGCTAATAGAAATTTTGTTTAAAGGGGTAGATTGTTCTAAGCTTCTCTGGGAAAATACAGGCACATACTATATTTTGATGTTCAAGATAAGACAAAAATTTGAAGATTTGCAATGCAGGAGCTGATAGTCAGCATGTAGGAGTAGCATTTTTTTTTGTTGCTTTGGCACAACTAGGTAATCACAGATAAATAACACGGTAACACAGTGTAGTGGGTTTAACACTGCTCCTGGCATCAGAAAATCCATGTAAGAATTCCAGTTCTGTTACTTCCTGTGTGTTCTTGGGCAACCAAATCACTTACTTTCACTCATCATTGGTTTTCTCATCTATAAATAGAGGCTAATAATATCTATCCTTACATAAATAATTCATGTGAAAATGCTTGACACAAAGTCTGTGCTCGGTAAACCTGAGTGAAACATAATTAACAGACTTGTCCAGGCACCGTGTCTGTCACATGAGAAAAGTAGAATAGTCCCACTAACCTTAATACTTTCTGACAATAGAAAATCCCAGTTAGGTTAATGGAAGGTGGGCACTCCCGGCAGCATCAAATTTGCTAAACCAGTAGGTATATAAACAAGGGGGTAAAGAGCAGGTTTATGGAATCCTGCTTTCTTGTCAACAGCCAGTTCATTTAGTTTGATAAACTGATGAAGGTTTAATTATAGAGGATAAGGTGCCAAGATCAACAGGTAGAGTAGATTTTTTTTTCTTTTTGTAAAAACAATTAAGTCTGAGAAATAAAAGTCTTCTTTTTCTTTTAGCCTATAGCAACAGGCTTGCAGATTATTCAAGAAAATTAGATTTCCTACACTGCAGAAATTCTTTTAAAAAAATCTTAAACATTAAATGGATAGGTAAGTGCCAGAGAGCTATTTTAAGATTTAACATACTGACTGCTTGAAAGCTAAAAGTTCTATTTAGAGGGACTAGATATAATGAATTTGATCATTCTATTTTGATACCAACATCATTACAAATATTCCTTTGTTAATGTAATTTTCTTCCCATTCTGTTGGATATTTCCACTTCCACTCAATGCTCTCCTTAAAAGAAATTGGGTTCCATTGGATTAGGAGGAGTAAACTATTCAAATAACCATCAGGGAGATTGGCTAGATTTGTTGATGATGTCACAATCCCACCACCTAAATACAGGCTTTTTATTGGCTATTGTAAAAGGCACGGAAGGACCAGTAAGGCTCTGCATCACTTATGAGTTGGAAAAAGCTCTGAACCTCCTAGTGACCTATCGGTTCCTTATGTGGTGATGGATATTCAGTGGTTCCACAGCCAGTATTTAACATGTAACTTTCTGGCCCTCAACATGATTTCATTTATTATCTGGAAGCACAAGGTTGTATCTCCCAGCCAAAAATATATTGGTTATTTTATCAGGAGAGAATGGAGGTGGCAATGTCAGGTAAGGAATGTGTGAGTTTTTCCATGCCATCTGGTGGATTTTTCAGCTGCTTCCACATCTGAATGAAAACTGGTTTTCCTTCTCTGAGCAACCACAGACTTCGTCGGGCTCCTTAGAAAGGTTACTATTGTTTTTGTAGTAATCCATATCCTGCAAAGAAAATCTGGAAAACTCAGAAAAGTTAAAAGAAGAAAATAGCACCATCCAAACACAAACAATGCTACTGTTCTTGAGAGGCCTTTCCATTCTTCTCGTCTTTAAACAGATGGAGTTTTTAAAAACAGAATTGTAATCAATCGAATTTTATCCTTTTTTTTTAATTTAAAATTTACTGAGAAACACTTCGATATGTTATTACTTAGACAGATTTCCATATCTCTAAGTAAACATTTTAAATGGCTGCTTAACACTCTATCAAGTGAATATATCATGGTTTATTTTGCCACTAGTCACCTTATTCTTACACACTTAGTTGTCTCAATATGTTTTTACTTTATTAAAGCTGAAATTACTATATTTATGCATAAATTTTATATATTTTCCCTTCATAGCATAGAATCTCTAATATATAACTGGCAATGCTTTGAAAGAACAAGAAAACCCAGATTTCCACCCTTGCATTCATTTCTCCAACAATATCCCTAAGACCTGCTCAGGAGATCCCAGTGTCTGTCTCACTCCTAGGAACACTGAATCTCTTCTCTGCAGTAGGAAAAGCTGAAAGTTCCTGCTCCTCAGTTCAGGTAGGCTGCAGGCATATTCCTCATTCTGGGTGCTTGTTGCCCTCAGTAATGGAACAACAGTTGCAGTAATAATCCTGGCCATGAACAGAGAGGGTTTGTGAAGCATAAACTTAAACCCTGATTGTACTGTTCTGTGTGAAAGCCTGGGACTTGTAAAATGGCTGCTTTGTGTCCTTTCCCATCTCTATAGGGAATCCGTAAAAACCTCCGGACAATCTGAAAATGCTAGACCTTAAAAAAAATAGAAAGTCTCAGCTTTGTTCAGAGAGAATCATCGTTTATTATTTTACATCTGAAGATGGATATCTGTGGCCGTTCCATCTATTATTCCATGTGGTACTCAGATATAAAAGTAGGCAGCTACCATTTAAAGAGAATCACAAGGTGTTAGGCACTTTGCTAGGAAACTCGTGAACACTTTTTACTTAATCCCCACAACAACCTGGCAAGGTAAATGCTATTCTTGCTGTACAAATGGGAAAACAAGTTCAGAGAGGTTAGAAAAGTTACATAGGCCTGATACCTGAGCTCAGCTCTGACCCCAAAGCCTGGAAGACTAACAGCTCATCCTTTCATCACTGATTCTGAAACACTCTTATGGTGAAGAATTTGTCAATGAGTATTAGTCTACAGCTAAATATATGTACATTCATTCAAATATATTTATGAAGCACATACCATGTACACAGGTTTCACAAGCTGCTTGTGGAGGGTAGACAAAGAAAAGACATTGGTCCCTGCCTGTGGACTTGAAGTCCAGTTGGGGAGATGAAACACAAAATGTAAAATGACAGCATAATATTTAAATGTTCATGTCTGCCAACAATTTGAGGAGAGAGAATTATGTGCCACATGTCCAGAGGAGAGAGATCTCTTGAGAGTGAAGGATCAGGACGACTCCAAGGAAGAAATGTTTATACATACTCATCAACATCATGAGTGTTAAAAGGCTAAAATGTTGCTTTAGGATGATTCTGGTACCTTTACATAAATACCAAAAACCAAACCAAACCTGCTGCCATCGAGTAAAACTCGACTGGAAGGATACAAGGAAAAGATTAGTCCAAAGGACTAATGGATCACAGCTACCACGGCCTCCATCAGACCGAGTCCAGTACGGCTAGATGGTGCCCGGCTACCACCACTAACTACTCTGACCGGGATCACAGTAGAGGGTTCTGGTCAGAGCTGGAGAAGGATGTAGAACAAAATTCTAACTCACAAAAAAAAGACCAGATTTACTGGCCTGACAGACTGGAGAAACCCCGAGATTATGTCCCCCGGACACCCTTTTAGCTCTGTGGTGAAGTCACTTCCGAGGTTCACTGTTCAGCCGGGGATTGGACAGCCTTAGAAAACAAAACGGGACTAATGAGGCACAGCAGTCCAGGGATGAGGACTAGTAATCAGGAGGGGACAAGAAAGCTAGTGATAAGGAACCCAAAGTTGAGAAGGGACAGTGTTGACGTGTCATGGGGTTGTTAACCATTGTCATAGGGCAATATGTGTACTAACTGTTTAATGAGAAACTATTTGTTCTGCAAACCTTCATCTAAC
>NW_004443971.1:10365421-10464216 GCF_000243295.1 Trichechus manatus latirostris
GTACAAAAAAAAAAAATTATCTATGTGAGATCAAATTGACAACAGCAACTCAAAAGGTTTGATGGGAGGCCTAGGGGGCAGTGAGTTGAAGATAATGGTGATGGAATAATCTGGAAAAGGATAGTGAGAATAGCAGCACAACTGGAAGAATGTAATCGATGTCACTGAACTGTACACGTAGAAACTTTTGAAATGGTGTAACTTTGGCTTTGTATATTTTCACCAAAAAAAAAAAAAAAAGGTCTTCCAAGGTCGAGAAGGGAGAGTGTTGACATTTCATGGGGTTGTTAACCAATGTCATAAAACAATATGTGTACTGACTCTTTAATGAGAAACTATTTGTTCTGTAAACCTTCATCTAAAGTACAATTAAAAAAAACTTGACTGGAGTAGAACTGCCCCACAGGGTTTCCAAGGATCACCTGGTGGGTTCCAACTGCCTACCTTTTGGTTAGCAGCCGAACACTTAACCACTATAGCACCAGGGCTCCGTACATAAATAAGAACTACATAAATCATCTTGAAAATAGAACCATTCAATATTTGGATCTCTTTAATTTTTCATCTGCATGCTATAGAGTTTTTATGACATATTAGTGATGGAAAATATTTTTTCTTTTTATTCTCTGAGACCATAGGGCAGTGTTTCTTAAAGTATGACTCATGAACTACCAACAACATAATCACATTGGAATTTAATTATATATGCAGATTCTGGGCCCTATCCCAAACTGATAGAAGTAGAATGTCTGGGGGTGGAACCTGAAAATCTGCATTTTAAAGAAGTATCCCAGGTGATTCTTATGCACATTGAAGTTTGAAAACCATTGATGTAGGGGAAGACTTGGCTAGTCACATTTGTTGATAGGTCTGTGAATTAATAATAGTTCCCATTTATTGAACACTTACTATATGCTTGGCACGTACTCCTTACTCCATTTAGTCTGGAACGAACTTTGAAGGTGAGTATCATAACCTCCATTTTACAGACGAGAAAACTGAGGCTCAAAGAAGATTAGTACTTGCCCAAGGTCATTTGGTTAGAAAGGGCTGGAACCAAGATTCCAAATCACTTCTGCTTGCTGACTTCAAAGTCTATACTTTTCCTACAGTGCTTACTGTTTCCTAGGCTATATTACAGATACCATGTTAATTAGTAATAATAATTATTGCTAGAGTAGACCCTGGGTGGCACAAATGGTTAAGCGCTCGACTACTAGTCGAAAGATTGGCAGTACGTCCTCATCCAGAGATGCTTCAGAAGACAAGCCTGGTGATCTGCTTCCGAAAGCCTTGAAAACCCTGTGGAACAGTTCTACTCAGTACATGTGAGGTCGCCATGAGTCAGAGTCAACTCGAAGGCAACTAACAACAACAACAACATCAGCACCCAAGTGCCTATTATGCGCCATATGATTTTGATCTAAACCTTTCAATAACCTCAAATGGTACTCCTGCCGTGTGAGATAACTAAAATGAGAGCAAGAGTAAATATCTCAAAATCACATTTGCAGGTTAGAATAGAGCTTTCCTATTCTGATATGACTTTCCGTCATTTCTGCTCCCTCCTGACAGTTCCTGAAATCCTTTTCAGCTCGGACTTCTGTGACTTTCCTCTCCTTGGTATGATTTATCTCAACACTTTTGCACCTAGCTTGCGATGGCAAACCAGGGGCTAAAGTCTAGCCTTCATTTGTTTCTAACAGCCACCTCCCACTCCCTTTTCTGACACAGGAAAGGAGAGCTACTGTCTGAAACCAGAGGAAAGTGTCAGTTGCTTAAAAACCTTCTGTTGATCTTGTGACTTCAAAGAGAGACAACTCAATCAAGGAAGCTTCTCCTGGGAAGAGGGAATCACACCAGGCCATGTGAGATGTTATTCTGGATTATGCATACTTAATGTCAAAAATCATTTTCAGGGAGTCTCATAGGGCCCTGGGGCACACCCAAGCAGACATAGGGACAAAGGGCTGTTTTCATTGGTGAAGCCACCAGGCTTCCCTATACCTCTCACAGGCTGCTAGTGAAAGAAGATAGTACTTTCTTTCAAAATTCAATGACATAGTAATTCTTTCAGAGGGTGATTTAGTTCTATATAGCTAGAACCACATAAATGTTTGTACCCTTCACCCAGTAATACCCTCCTGGGAATAAATCTCCAGGAAATATTTCAAAAGACGAAAACGAGCCACATGAACAAAAAAATGTTTAAGCAGCACTGTTTATAAAACCCTGAAACAGCCTAAATGTCCAAGAATAGGGAGTGGATGAGTAACAATGGCATAACAATACCATGGAATGTTATGTTGCTATTAAAAGAGATAAATATGATGAGTATACAGAAACATGAAAACCTTCTTGAGACTTTACCAAAAAAGTGAAAAGACAAGCTATTCACTGGGAGAATATCTTTGGAAACCATACATCTGACAAAAATATAATAACTAAAATGTATATAAAACTTCAACAACCTTAAGAGCAAAATGTCAAATAACCCAATTATAAAAGGGCAAAGTACTTTAACGGACATTTCACCAAAGAGGACATTCAAATGGCCACCAAACCCATGAAATGATACTCAGAGTCATTAGCCATCAGAAAGATGCAAATCAAAACCACAATGAGATATCATTTCACTCACACTAGGGTGGCTAAGATAAAAAAAAGAAAATAACGAATATTGGTGAGGATACGGGGAAATTGGAACCCTTATCCATTTCTGGTAGGTATGCAAAATGATAGAGCTGTTGTGAAAAACAGTGTGACAGTTTCTAAAAATACTCAAACCTACCATATGGCCCAACAATTCCATTCCTAGGTATATACACAAAATTCTTGAAAGTAGAGACTCAAAAAGAGACTTATACACCAACGTTCATTGCAGCACTATTCACAATAGCCAAAAGGTGGAAACAACCTAAATGCCCATCAACAGATGAATGGATAGACAAAATGTGGTACAGACATACAATGGAATACTACTCAGCCAGTTGAAAGAAATGAAGTCTTGACACATGCTACATTATGGGTGGAGCTTGAAGACATTATGCTGAGTAAAATAAACCAATCACAAAAGGACAAATATTGTATGACCTCACTTATATAAAAAGACAAGAAAAGGCACATGTATAGAGACTGAAGTTTCTTAGCAGTTACCAGGTGGCGGGAGGGAGGGGGAGAAGAAGTTAATGGTGATAGAAAACTTGCATTAATGAAGGATAGGGTTGCACAGCCAATTATTGTAATTCCTGTCGATAAGTTGTACACCTGTAAAGAGTTGAATTGGCAAAAGTTGTGTGAGAGCTATATTTACAACAATGATCAGAAAAAAAAAAAAAGGAGTAGCTGCTGAGGCTGCTTATGTACAACCAAACACCTCATGGGATCTGGTTCCTTGGTTTGGAGGTTTAGGGTCATGGTTTCATGGGACATCCCAGCGTATTGGCCTAAGAACATGTTTAGTGCTTCTGTTCTACCTCCTAGTTCATTGCATAGTGCCTGGGGTCTTAAAAGCTTGCAAGCAGCCATCCAAGGCACAAGAATTGGTCTCTATTCACCTGAAGCAACAGAAGAAGGAAAGTCAGGAATAGGAGGAGGATATGGAATGTTTAGCTAGTTGCTTCCACAAACAAATGCCTCCTTTGCCATGAAACCAGAACTGGATAGTGCCCAGCTACCATTACTGAACATTCTGATCAAAGATTCCCTAGAAGAATCCTGGTCAATAGGAGAAAAATGCAGAAGAGAATTTCAAATTCTCATGGAATCCCAGACTTCCTGGAGCTATGGAGATGGATGAAACTCTGAAACTATTGCCCTGAGATAATCTTTAAATCTTAATCCAAAAATATCCTCTAAAGTCTTAAAACCAGACAGTAGTTTAGCTTAACTAGTAACAAAGGTCTGCCTTAGGTGTTACGCTCTTTTAAGATCTACGTGGGATCAAATTGACAACAGCAGCTCGAAAGATTAGATAAGAACCTTAGGGGGCAGTGCGTTGATGTTAATGGGGGAGGAACAACTCAGAAAAGGAGGGCGAGAATGGTTACACAACTCAAAGAATATCATCAATGTCACTGAATTGTACCCGTAGAAACTGTTAACTTGGTATATGTTTTGCTGTATACATTCTGAACAACAACAAAATAAATAAAATTATTTTTAAAAACCTTGAAAGAATATAAAATGAGAGCATTCAAATACAATATTATGTAGAGTTAGAAGAATGAAGGCTTTGGAGTTAGACAAACCTGTGTTATTAACTAGCTAGACAAATTACTTAACCTGAGTCTCAAAAATAGGGATAAAAACATCCATCTTTCCAGGGATGCTGTAAGAATCAAAGGTGATATAAACTATATGGATAACATCTGAACAAACCATAGATAAGGATGGGAAGGGGCACTAAGAAATAATCCTAACTGTTATGTTAGGATATAGTACTGTTGAAACTTTTATTTGACTTTTTTTTTTTACAGTGTTTTAAATTTAGTACTTTATTTTCCCTTTATGCCTTCATGCCCTTAAAAAGTTTCATACTCCCTGTGCAAAACACGTGTACATATCCTCAGGAAATTTCCTGAATGAATCACTAAGCCCTACTTTCTTAACTCAGCTCCAGGAGAACGATAGGAAGCCTACAGGCAGATGGCTCAGCTATGTTCCAGGGCATGTTTTTAAGCACTTAGAGATTTATGTAAAGCTTGTTAGGTAGAGGTCACTCTCTCTTCTGTAGTTTGGTGATGTTCCCATGACCAGGATGGCTTCTGCTCACCTTTGCTTCAGAATCTTAACCCTCACCTCCATCAAACCAGCTTCCTGCAGAGCTAGATTCATGAGGGGGGCAAGCCAGACAAGGGGATGAAATGAAAGAAATATTTCCCTTCAACCAGCAAATATTGAGCACATTCTCTGTGTCAGGCATTGCGTTTGGTACGTATGGAAAGATTCAGAACTAAGCCAGTTGAACATGTTTGAGAACTAAAGCTTCAGAATTTTCTAGAAAACCTCTACCAAGCTAATGCTGACATAGAAAAGATCATTGGTGGGTTTTCATCTATCTGTCTTTCTGAATCTAGGATCAGCCCAGAGAGACAAGAATATAACCTGTTGCAAGGTTTTACTCTTGGAAGGTACAAAAATAAACCAAAAATGGGTTCCACTGAACTTTCAGGCCACATAGAAATACTCAGTGGATAAAAGACCAAAACCATTTCAATATGGAAAAGCAATACCAATCTTCTAATCTTACTGATGGAAAATGAATTGTGGCAAAACTATATTCATGGCTTCTGGAAAACTTTGGGTCAGTTACTCTAAAATATTTCCGGAAAACCTTGCTCTTCTACTTGGTAGTAAAACAAACGTTACCTCTGTTTGGGGTTACACCAAATTCCTTTTAATTGATTGTTTTTCATCCCCAGGCTCTACATCCTAACAGCCAGGGATGCCACTGATGAAATATTCAGCATTGCAATATATTTGATGTATAATTAAGCAGAATGTATTTAGCAATTCAGTTTTATAGACCTTTAATCTTCAAGTTAATAAACCTTCACATAGAGAATCTCTTAAACAAAAACAAATGTTTTTAGAAATACTGTCCTCCTTAGAAAAATTAATAATCTGAATATGAATAATTACTATAGCTAGGAAAGAAAACATTAAGCACATCTATTCAGACAAGGACCTAGAACGAGGGATGTCACTGCTGTTGTCAGATGGATCTTGCCTGAAAGCAGAGAATACCAAGAGGATGTTTATCTGTGTTTTATCAACTACACGAAGGCATTCGACTGTGTGAATCATAACAAATTATGGGTAACAATGCACAGAATGGGAATTTCAGAACACTTACTTATGTTTATGCAGAACCTGTACATGGATCAAGAGGCAGTCGTTCTAACAGAACAAGGGGATACCGCATGGTTCAAAACTGGCCCATCAGGTTGTATCCTTTAACCTTCCTTATTCAATTTGTATGCTGAACAAATAATATGAAAAGCTGGACTATATGAAGAAGAACGCGACATCAGGATCGGAGGAACACTCATTAACAATCTGTGCTATGCAGATGACACAACCTTGCTTGCCAAAAATAAAGATGGTTTGAAGCACTTATTGATGAAGATCAAAGACTACAGTCTTCAGTTTGGATTACACCTGAACGTGGAAAACAAACAACATCCTGATAAAGAAGAAGAAACTGAAGTTGTCAATGATTTCATTCTATTTAGATTAACAATCAACTTTCATGGAAGTAGCAGTCAAGAAATCAAATGGTGTGATGCACTGGGCAAATCTGCTGTAAAAGACCTCTTTAAAGTTTGAAAAACAAAGTTGTCACTTTGATGACTAAGGTGGTAACCCAAGCCATGGTCTCTTCAGTTGCCTCACGTGCATGCAAAAGTTGGTTAATGAAAAAGGAAGACAGAAGAAGAATTGATGTGTTTCAAACTGTGGTGTTGGCGAAGAATATTGAATATACTGTGGACTGCCATAAGAATGAACGAATCAGTCTTAGAAGAAATATAACCAGAAGGTTCCTTAGAAGTGAGGATGGCGAGACTTTGACTCGCTTACTTTGTACAGGTTGTCAGGGACAATCAATTGCTAGAAAACAACATCATGTTTGGTAAAGTAGAGGATGAACAAAAACGAGGGAAACTCTCCATGAGATGGATTGACACAATAGCCATTAACAATGGGCTCAAACATACCAAGGATGATGAAGATGATGCAGGACAGGGCAACATTTTGTTCTGTTATACAGAGTGGGAGAAAATATTTGGGAACCATATATCTGATAAAGGTTTAATGTCCAGACTATATAAAGAACTCCTACAACTCAACAACAAAAAGGCAAAGAAACCCATTGCCATCAAGTTGATTTTGACTCATAGTGACCCTATGGGACAGAGTAGAACTGCCTCATAGGGTTTCCAAGGAACACCTGGTGGACTCAAACTGCCAACCTTTTGGTTAGCAGTCGAACTCTTAACCACTATGCCACCAGGGTTTCCAAAAAGCAAAGAACCCAATTAAAAATTGGACAAAGGACTTGAATAGAAGCAAAGAAGATATACAAATGGCCAACACACTCGCCATCAAGTCGATTCCAACTCATAGTGATCCATAGGACAGAGTAGAACTGCCCCATAGGGTTTCCAATGCTATAATCTTTGTGGAATCTTTCTCTCATGGACTGGCTGGTGGGTTTGAAGCACCAACCTTTTGGTTAGCAGTCAAGCACTTAACACTGTGCCATCAGGGCTCCTTAAATGGCCAATAAGCACAAGAAAAAATGTTCAACTTCATTGATGTTCCAATCAACAAACTAACCAGTTGCATCAAGTCGATTTTGACTCACAATGATCTCACATCTTTCAGAGAACTGTGCTCCATAGGGTTTTCAGTGGCTGCAATCTCTCGAAAGTAGATTACCAGGCGTTTCCTCTGAGGCACCTCTGGGTGGATTCGAACCTTTCGAATAGTAGCTGAATGCTTAACCGTTTGCACCACCCAAGGACTCCACTGGTTGTTAGGGAGATGCAAATCAAAATCACAATGAGATACCATTTCACCCCACTAGGATGGCTATCATCAGAAAAACAGAAAATAACAAGTGTTGAGGATGTGGAGAAATTGGAACCCTTATCCATTGCTGGCGGGATGGTAAAATGGTGCAGCCACTGTGGAAAGCAATGTGGTGGTTTCTCAAAAAGTTAAACTCAGAACTACCCTATGACCCAGCAATCCTAGTCCTAGGTATATACCCAAAAGAACTGAAAGCAGGAATGCAAACAGAAACTTGTACACCAATGTTTATTACAATATTATTCAAAATATGACATAACCATACAATGGAATATTATTCAGCCATAAAGAGAAATGAAGTTCTGATACATGCTACAACACGGATGAACCTTAAAAATATTATGCTTAACAAAATAACAGGACATATATTGTATATGAAATATACATGAAAATTACATGAAATATCTAGAATAGGCAAATACAGAGACCAAAGTTTAACAGTGCTTACCAGGGTAGACTTGGAGTGGGAAAGGAGGAGTTATTGCTTAAGGGGCACTGAGTTTCTGTTAAGGGTGATGAATAATTTGAAACAGATGGCGATGATGGTTGCACACCATGGTGAATGTAATGTTACTGAATTGTACATGTGAAAAAGTTTGAAATAGCGAATGTTTTGTTATATATATTTGTTATGGATTGAATTGTGTCCCCCTTCAAAAAATGTGTGTCAACTTGGCTAGTCCATGATTCCCAGTACTGTCTGATTGTCCATCATTTTGTCACCTGATGTGATTTTCCTATGTGTTGTAAATCCTACCTCTATGATGTTAATGAGGCAGATTAGTGGCAGTTATGTTAATGAGGCAGGACTCAATCTACAAGATTAGGTTGTGTTTTAAGTCAGTCTCTTTTGAGATATAAAAGAGAAGCGAGTGGAGGGACAAAGGGATCTTATACCACCAAAATACAAGAGCCAGAAGAATAGTGCTTCCTACGGACCCGGGGTCCCTGCGCTGAGAAGCTTCTCGACCAGGGGAAGATTGATGACAAGGACCTTCCTCCAGAGCTGACAGAGAAAGAAAGCCTTGCCCTGGAGCTGGCACCTTGAATTCAGACTTCTAGCCTCCTACACTGTGAAAGAATACATTTCTCTTTGTTAAAGCCATCTACTTGTGGTATTTCTGTAATAGCAGCACTAGATAACTAAGATATTTCTGTGGAGTGTACACGTATATTGATCTCTTCCAGTTGGTTGGCCAGGTAGCTGTCTTCCAAATTCTTGGCATAGACAAATGAGCGCTTCCAGTGTTGCATCCATGTGTTGAAACACCTCAATTGGTATTCTGTCCATTCCTGGAGGCTTGTTTTTGGCCAATGTCTCTAGTGCAGCTTGCACTACTTTCTTCAGTACCATGGGTTCTTGAGCATAGGCCATCACCTGAAATGGTTGAATGTTGATCAATTCTTTCTTGTACGGTAACTCTGTGTATGGATTGAATTGTGTCCCCCCCAAAAAATGTGTGTCAACTTGGCTAGTCCATGATTCCCAGTACTGTCTGATTGTCCATCATTTTGTCATCTGATGTGATTTGCCTATGTATTGTAACTCCTACCTCAATGGAGCCCTGGTGGCACAGTGGTTAACAGCTACAGTGAGCTACGGCTGCTAACCAAAAGGTCTGCAGTTCGAATCTACCAGCCACTCCTTGGAAACCCTGTGGGGCAGTTCTACTCTGTCCTATTGGGTTCCTATGAGTCATAATTGACTCCACAGCACCTAACAACAACATAACATAAATGAGGTATTTCACAACTATAAAATTTTTTTTTACTTTATAAATTTTTTTAAAAATTCAAAATGAACTTCTCAAAAGAAAAATGAGAATAAGGCAGGAACGCAAGATGTTAATAGGACAAACAATGTGCAGGGGAGCAGTGTATGGAAACTCTACTTTCTGCGCAATTTTTCTGTAAACCTAAAACTGCTCAAAAAATAGTCTATTAAAAAATGGGGGTGAGGTATATTCACATATGTTCAAAATGATGTATGTAGAAGGTTAGTTATTGAGGCATTTCTTGTAAATCCAAAAGGCTGCAAAACACCTAAATATCCATCAGTAGAGGACTTGTTAAATAAAACATGTCAATCCATGTGATAGTTTATTGTATAGCTGCTAAAAACAACGAGGCAGATCTTTATGTTCTGGTGTGGAAGAGTCTGCAAGGGCAGAATAGAATAGCTTGCTATCATTTGTCTTAAAAATATATACACATGCTTATATAATATCCATGTGTGCAACAATAGTTGCCTGCTGGGAACTGAACTCAGTGACTGGAGGACAGGGACAGAAGGGAGACTTAGGTTTTCCTTGTATACTTTTTATACCATTTGAATTTTATACCATGTTTTATATTATATTTAAAAATAAAGTACTACGTACTTAATAGTTTTTAAAAGGGTGGGCTTCATGACCTTTACCTGAATGCCCTCCTTGATTACTTCTACCCGTTTAAAATTCACCCCTTCTTCAAGATAGATTTTCTCAATTCCTTTTCTGGACAATTCCAACCTGAGTGCCCTCTCAGTTGATCTTTATTAGAAACTATTTGATTTTTTTAAAATAGTACCAACAACCATCTTTCCCTTTTGTATTTTCATTTGTTTTACTGAGCCTTTTGGGGGCTGCATGGGGGTCTTGCCAAGATCAGGAATGGCCAGTGGAGAAGATGTGACCAAGTAAGAGGGAGGGAGTGTACGAAGAGCTGACAGGCAGCCTTCACACAAATTTACCAAGTATTTGAATTAGTGACCCTTTTTATAAAATGCTAAAAGCCCCTGAAAGGGTAAAGCCTTGCTGTCTTAAACTGAATTAATCCAATAGTCATGTCATCACTTAGCTCAGAGCATCTGCACTCAAGGGATGAGAGGTTGGAAGACAGAAGACAAAATTTTGAAGGACTCACAAAATTTTATAGCTGAAGGGGCTTAAAAATCAACTAGTCCAAACAGTTACTTCATTGATGCTGAAACAGGTTCTTGCCCGAGGTCGCCACGCAAGCCAAGTGACAAGAAGTTGAGACTCAAATCAAGTCTTCTCTTAAATCCAGCGCTCTTTGCACTATATCATTCAGCTGACCAGAGAAGAGGTCTGGCCTGGATAAAAGATGGGTCTTTCCATAGCAAGAAAGACAGAGGAGGGCTCTGTATCTGGAGAAGAGGGGAGGAAAAGTGGGAAGTGCAGAAGTGGTTGTCAAGTTTTGCTTCCTTTGTAATTGCATCCAGAGCTCCGTGACAGTTTCTGTGTCAATGAAAGTCTTCTATGTTAGCAGAAGTTAAGATAATCAAAACTGGTTTAGAAGGCTACAAACCTCAACTTCCCCTTACCCAGCCCAGTCTCCCTACTTCAAGAAACAACTGAACTTACTCAGCTTAGAACTCTTTATCGACCCTTTCACATCCCTCCTTTCCCTTTCCGGAGGAGGAAAATTGGAAAAGGAGGACGCAATACAGACAAGAGGGATTTCCTATTTCCAGGGAATTTTCAGCCAATTCCCCAGTATCTACTGTATCCGGAAAGTGAGGAAGTCATTTAGGGTAACTGGCCTCTGTCAGGTTTCCTTCCTTTTCTTCGCTACTAAAATCCTTCGCTCTGATTTCAGTAAGGGCACTCCACTTCTGCTGGCGTCCGGAATCTGCAGCTCCTCTCTGTCCTCAGGGATATTCATGTGGAAAAACGTTTTTAAATTAGGAGCGCGTGTAAGCACGAGAATGGGTGAGGTATTTACCACAGAGGAATCAGTCCCAACCACAGTGCCCGGTCTTCAGCCGCCGAGTTTTGGCGCGCAGCCTCAGCCCAGACTACAAGTCCCAGGAGACCCCGCAGCGACGGCGCCCTCCCGTGGTCCTTCCCTCGCTCTTCTGGACGGTGGAGATAAAGGTTCCGTTCGCGGCGCACTGCGGGTTGGTTTGTTTTCAGCGGCGGTGACGGAGTTGAGAGCCCTGCCGACTGCAGGCGGGGGCGTCAGGAGGCGGATTCCTCCTCCCTTAAGCACTGGGGGGCGGGGAGGAGGGAGGCTGGGCCAGCGGCCGGGGACCGAGCCGCGAAGACCCAGCGGGCTGAGGAGATGGAGGGTGGCGGCGTGCCGTGGGGCAGCGAGCCCGTGTCAGGTCCCGGCCCGGGAGGCAGCGGAATGATCCGCGAGCTGTGCCGGGGCTTCGGACGCTACCGACGCTACCTGGGACGCCTGAGACAGAACCTGCGCGAAACCCAGAAGTTCTTCCGCGACATCAAATGCTCCCACGACCACAGTTGTCCCTCCTCCCCCACGGGCGGCGGCGGGGCCGAGCCCGGCCCTGACAGCGATGTCGCCGAAACCGGGCAGCAGCTGGGTAAGGAGGGCAGCCCTGAAGGAGAGACAACTGGAGAGGCAAATTGGAGGGTGAACCGCACCCCGGCCCTGCAAAACAACCCCGGGAAGAGGCGGAAAGTGGGAGTCGGGCTGTGTGGCCGGGCTCCCGGGCCTGGGCCACACGGATCTGGGATGCAGTGGGAGGGCATCCCTCTGGGTGGGGGAGGGGAGGGGCGCCGAGGCCTCGGCCGGGGAACCCGGGGCGAGGGTCGCCCGAGGGCGGGGGTTCCAAGAATAGGACCTAGAGGACGGCCGGTGTTTGAGAGGGCAGGGTTAATCCTAGGACCGAGGAAAGTTGTCTGAGTTGGGGCTGGGTAGTTGTGGGTAAGAACGCCAGTTTAGGGATGGAGGAATGGGGAGAGGGGTGCTCCAGGAGCTGGAGGAGGCCAGGAGACTGCAGTAGGTGTGTGTTTTCGTTCTGTTATGTATGTGAAATGCTTTTGCACTGATCGTGAGGCAGCTCTGTGGAGAAGTAAGTAATGTACTGTAAATGGGGTTGGGAGGCACCAAAGGAAATGATATCTGATGGATGTCAGGGAATTGGCAGAGTTGTTGCCTGCGCTTATGGTGAAGTAGTTAGAAGTTGGAGCCCTTCTTGATCAAATAATTCTCTAGGGGTGTGGTAGAGGCCCCAGAGCACTTAACATTGTTCATGGTCTTTGATCTTTCCTAACTTCTTGCTTCCTCTTAAACTCTGCTATTGGTGAGGAACTGGAGAGTTTCCTGCGTCTAATTTGGAAATAACTTAGGTTGTAAGAGAGAAGGGACAGGCATCCCATGTACGTATCTTGAGGACAGCATAGGAAAAAGGCAGTTGAGTTTAATTTACTGATTCTCAAACTCGAGTGTATTAAAACGGAGCTGGTAAAAATGCCATGTCTCAGATTCCACCCTGCAGCTTCTGATTTAGTAGGTCTAGTGGGTAGATCCTAGGAATCTAATTTAAACATAAAAAGTTCTAGGAGATTCTGATGCAGCTGGCCTGCAGATGTACTTTCAGAAACACTAACTTAGATGTTGATAGTAAATTTGAACATGAAGCTCAGAACTGAATGAACTGTTAAACTCTTCTGAGTTTGTGTGTTAGGCCCCATATTACCAAAGTTGTGCGTTAAATATCCTAAATTTGTCTGAGACTCCAGAAGTGGGAATAAAAATAAGATACTATCATTCTGTTATGGTACAAAACGATACTGTTGCATTTACTTGGCCTGACCCAAACCAAAACCCATTGCTGTCAAGTCAATTCTGACTCTTAGTGACCCTATAGGATGGGGTAGAACTGCCCCATAGGGTTTCCAAGGCTGTAATCTTTAGGGAAGCAGACTGCCACGTGCCACATCTTTCTCCCGCGGAGCAGCTGGTGGGTTTCTGGTGGGTTGAAAGTAGATCACCTTTCGGTTAGCAGCCGAGTGCCTAACCACTGTGCCACCAGGGCTTCTTACTTGGCCTGAATGTAAATAAAAAGTTTTTATTATACCTTATGGGAGGAGGAGGAGGATTAGCTGTTCCAAAGTTTTGGTTTTGACATCTATCTCCAAAGATTTGCTGTTGTAGAAATGGCTTTATAGAGACAACTGATTTCTGTGAGGCCATCAGAAAATGAGTAAGAGGGGCTAATGTTTTCAGAGATGATCCCCAGAACATGTACTTTCACCCTCTCCCGGAGCAGTGCTTTCTAGCAGCTTCCCTTTCCCAGAAGTTCTTCTCATAGCTTATCTAAAAGCTCTCTGTTGCGGTTACTATTTTAAAATAAGTCCTTGTTTTATAATGACTACTGAAAAAACAAAACAAAACAAAAAAACCAGCGAGTAGATTCTCCTTGGAGAGATGGAGGTATTCGTGACACCTTGGTTGGCTCGTTTTTAGTCTTTGAAAACCAACTGAAGACATACAAATGTACCTTTGTATTTTGCCTCGTTGGCTTTTCTAGTTGACTGCATCGTGTATTAATATTTGCGTATTTAACTCTCTTCACCCTATGGAGTCTGTCCATCTAAAATAAAAACCAGTGGAGGTTGAAGATGACAGGACTGGGAGCAAGTTGATTTTGTTCTATAAAATGCCTCCATTCCGTTTAGTGTGGAGATTTTTATCTGTGGAGGAGAAAATGAACACCAAGGAAAATTAGTGAGGTGCCACTAACTTTACGTATTTTGAGAATGCCATTTGCGAAGCTATTTGGTAATCATGTTGGTGAGTAGAAACGACTCCCTGAAAGACAACTAGCTCTTGTTCTCCCCTTTTACAGGCTGTCTTTGTAAGATCAAGCTCAGAGACTGTTTCAACTTTCCTTTATGCATGTTGGTTTCTGATTAATAGGAACTTGGAATGTTAAGGGAAGGAACACTTAATTTCTAACCTAACAAACCCGTAGAAGGTTTTAATCATTTCACAATGGAAGTGTGCTTCTAGAATCAGTTGCCATCCAGTTGGTTCTGACTACTGGCGACCCGATGTGTCAGAGTAGAATTGTGCTCCATAGGGTTTTCAATGGCTGGTTTTTTGGAAGTGGATCACCAGGACTTTCTTTTGAGGTGCCTCTGGGTGGACTTGACCTTCCAAACTTTTGATTATCAGCCCAATGCATTAACCGTTTGCACCACTCCTGTGCTTCTAGAATGAATGTTACAGGATATTTGAGCAGTTGAAGATCTGGGATTTAACTTTAAATTTGAAATTTGGGGACTATAAGGATGAAATAATAATAACAGTTTTCATGTCTCTTAATATGCCATTTATAATACCAAAAAGTTTATTTTATTTTATTTTAAATTACAGAGGAGGTGGTGGGAGGGAACCAAATCTGTTGCCCATAAAGTCGATTTCAACTCATGGCGATCCTATGTGTTACATAGGATCTGCTCCATAGGGTTTTCTTGACTGTAATCTTTATGGAAGTAGATTGCCAGGCCTTTCTTCCATGGCACCACTGAGTGGTTAGTAGTTGAGTGTGAACCATTTGTGCCACTCAGGGACCTCTGAGGAGGTAGGAGGGACCTCAAAATAACACTTCCCTCTTAATTCTGATGGTATTATAAAGTATTTATTGGGGCAGTGTAGAGAGTGTGTAATGTATGTGATGTTTTAGAAGTTAAAAAGTAGGTGGAATAGAGCTCTGAGTTGGTCTTTTATTTTTTTAAAGAGTAGTTTGGCCTGTACAAAGAACACTTAATTGTAAGTGAAGTTTCCTTGATTCAGTCCCTTTTCTGCTGCCCAAATCATGGCCTTTCTTTTTCCACTGACCTAAAGAAGGTAAGGAGCCCTGGTGGTACAGTGGTTAAGCACTCGGCTGCTAACTGAAAGGTTGACGGTTGGAACCCACCAGCCACTCTGTGGGAGAAGGATGTGGCAGTCTGCTTCTGTAAAGATTTAAAGCCTTGGAAACCCTGTGGGGCAGTTCTGCTCTGTCCTGTAGGGTCACTGTGAGGTGGAATCAACTCGATGGCAATGGGTTTGGCTTCAGGAGGATGAGAGCCATGTCCCTCTATCTGTTGATTTTTCTCTGTCAGAGGGTTCAAAGAGATAAAGGCTTTGAGCACTGCTGAAGAAAGGTGGGGTAGAGTATTACAAAGTAGCAGGAGGAAAAGTATCTTTCTTGTTATATGATCAGGTAGAGTTCCTAGCTGTTGTAATTTATCATAACCCTCGCAATCTGAAGAAATTTCAAATGTGTTGTTGGAAGGCTCTAGTCTGTGCTGCATTCTGTCAGTACCGGTTCCACCCTTTACCAACTGACTCACCATGGGCAGCTGCTCTGTGCCTCAGTTTTCTCATCTGTAATTGGGGATTTTAATAGTATTGTCTCTACGGTTGTTGGGAGTTAATGTGTAAATATTTAGAACAGTAAGGTGTGATACGGGTATTAGCTATTATTATTTAATAAACATTTGAGTGTCTGTTACGTGCGGGTCACAGTGCTGTTAATAGGGGATAAAGAGTCAAATAAAGACATTGACCTTGGCATCTGTTTAGTGGAGATTTCTTCTGTACTTTTCTCCTAAGGGAAAAAAAAAAGATAATTATCCTCATTACAGTACACCTATTTGTTTATGTTGGATGATGGATGAAAAAGACTAGGAGGACCTGAGCTTGGTCCTCAGAAAGGTATAATCCAATATAAACCATATATATATGCAAGGCATAAAGCAGGAAAAGAAAAACACAGAAAGCTAAGGTATGCTAGATTAGAGGCATTTTATATCAGTTTAATTCTTTGGAGTTTTATATAGCTCTTTGCCTTTGGTTAGCTGACAGCTGTTTTTCTCCAACATTTTTCACCCTCTGTTTGTCATCCCTAGTATAACTGGTTGCCAGAATTAAAAAGAAGAGGGAAAGCACTAGTGTACTTATTTAAAATGACTGTTTTTCTTCATAAACAGTAGTTTGTATGAATAATATAGTTTAAGTGGCAGAGACATTAGGGAAAGGGACTGAGAGTTGGGAGAGAGGAGATTCTTTATAGGCTGGCTTCATACAGCTGCCATCTTTATGGGGTGGGGAGAGGGGTGGTGGGGAGAACGGCGTGGGAGTGTGCTCTCTAGTTTGCCAGGATCTGTTTAGAAGAGATGGGGGACCATGGGTTTGGTTTTTGGTTTGAGTTTAGATGAGCGGCCTGTGCATTTCAACATAAGAGTAGAGATAGTGCTATAATTGTTGTTCTTGATCATTACTTTTATCACCTTAGATTTACAAAGCCCCATTTTTTCAACTATATCTAAAACCGTCACTTTTTTTTCTTTTAAATTGTCTTCTCTGATGGAAGCAGCATATAGTTGTCAGAAGCACAAGCATTTGAATCAGACCTGGATTCCTATGCTAGTTCAGTCTCTTACTAGCTGTGTGACTTGGGCAAGTTACTTAACCTATTTGAGTCTTGGTTTCTTCATTATATAAAATGGAACTGATAGAAAAGACCACATTGTATGATTCCATTTGTATGAAATGTCCAGAATGGGCATAGAGAGAGAGAGAGAGATTAGTGGTTGCCAGGGGCTGGGGGAGAGGACAATGGGAAGTGACTGCTACCAGGTGCAGGGTTCCTTTTGGGATGATGAAAATGTTCTGGAATTAGTGGTCTGGTAATGGTTGTAGAATTTTGTGAATATACTAAAAACCACTAAACTGTATACTTTAAAAGGGTGAATTTTATGGTATGTGAACTATTTCTCAGATAAATAGATAGGAGTGATAATACCTACCTCACAAGGTTTTTGTGACATTTAGAGATATTGTACATTAGAGCACTTAACACAGGCATATTAGTTAGTGTTAAATATATATGGCTGTTCGAGTGTGTTGTGTGTGTGTATGTGGAGTTGCTGAAAATTGGATTAGGAAGTTGAAACATGGGGTTGAGGGGAATAATGAGAAGAGCAGAAAGATGGAATGTGGGACAGAACAATTTTGAGCAGAGCTGGTAGGCCCAGGTCTCCGGTTCTCTCAGTCCAGCTCTGCTTCTGTGGCTCCTCCCTCATTCTTTTCTGACCTGGCCACGGGAATATAAACTGTACCCTGGCAGTAGAGAGACTTTGCTACAAATGAGTCATAACCTGGGTGCCTCCTAGCTTGCCATGGAACCAGAATTTACTTTTATCGGAGACTTTATCCTATTGAATGAGTAGAGTGTGACACTACCTACTCAAGCCTCTTATTCTAGTTTGCATTCCCTGACATTTAGAGCGTCAGACCCCACTTCGCTGATCTTGCTGCCTCCTGCTCCCTGGGAGGAGCCCTGGGAGGAAATGCCCTTCCCAAGCACAATGGCTGTTTGCACCCTTTCCCTTCCCAGCCTTTCCCCTTCCTAAGCTTGCGTTCCTGGGATGATCTGTTTCCCATGGCTCAGGACAGGCCTCTATGGAAAATGGTTGGATAATTCTTTTTTCTTTTTTATTGTACTTTAGATGAAGGTTTACAGAACAAACTAGCTTCTCATTAAACAGTTAGTACATGTATTATTTTATGACATTGGTTAACAACCCCACGACGTGTCAGCGCTCTCCCTTCTTGACCTTGGGTTCCCTATTACCAGCTTTCCTGTCCCCTCCTGCCTTCTAGACCTTGCCCCAGGGCTGGTGTGCCCCTTTGGTCTCATTTTGTTTTATGGGCCTGTCTGATCTTTGGCTAAAGGGTGAACCTCTGGAGTGACTTCATTACTGAGCTGAAAGGGTATCCAGGGTCCATACTCTCGGGGTTTCTCCAGTCTCTGTCAGGCCAGTAAGTCTGGTCTTTTTTTTTGTGAGTTAGAATTTTGTTCTACATTTTTCTCCAGCTCTGTCTGGGACCCTCTATTGTGATCCCTGTCAGAGTAGTCAGTGGTAGTAGCTGGGCACCATCTAGCTGTACTGGACTTAGTCTGGTGAAAGCTGTGGTAGTTGTGGTCCACTAGTCCTTTGGACTGATCTTTCCCTTGTGTCTTTAGTTTTCTTCATTCTCCCTTGCTCTCGAAGGGATGAGACCAGTGGAGTATTTTAGATGGCCACTCATAGGCTTTTAAGACCCCAGATGCTACTTACCAAAGTAAAATGTAGAACATTTTCTTAATAAAGTATGTTATGCCAATTAAAAAAAAAAACAAAACCCATTGCCGTCGAGTCAATTCTGACTCGTAGCAACCCTATAGGACAGATTAGAACTGCCCCATAGGGTTTCCAAGGAGCACCTGGTGGATTTGAACTGCCAGCCTTTTGGTTAGCAGCCGCAGCACTTAACCACTATGCCACCAGGGTTTCCTGTGCCAATTAGGGTCAGATAATTCTGCCTGCTGTAACAAGGATAAAAGCATTATTACCTTTAAGCCTGTGATCATTTGCAATATGTTTAGTTTAATCTTAACACTCATCGGTTTTAGTGTGGTTAGTGCTTCAGCCTTGTAAGTAGTTTTTAAAGAAAACAGGGATTTAAATAAAACTCCAATCCGGTCGTCCATCTTCCCAGCATTGCCTATTCTTTCTTGATGCTTCAACTCTCTGTCTCACTAGATTAAGGGAACAAGTAAACTTCCCGCAATAAATGCATTTTTCAAAAAATATTCCTTTGGAAATAAAACCTTAGAAGGTGTGTTATTGAAGTAAAGGGGAATATGAATTTTACTTTATGTCTGTTGCTCAGATCCTGTAGGTGCTGGACATATAACCTGTTGCCATCAAGTCGATTCCAATTCATAGCGACCCTTTAGGACATATAGATCATGCTTTTATTTACTCTTTTCTTTTTGTATAATAACCATGTGCATATTTGTCTTATCCTGCTTACTAGATTGTGAACCCCTTAAGGGTGAAGACTGTGTTTTGCTCATCTTTGTATCCCTTGCAATAACCTACCATAGTGCTTTGTATGTAACAGGCAAATAAATACAGGTAGTCCTGACTTACGACAGGGTTCCGTTCCGACGACTGCTCCGTTGTAAATCGGTTCTGACGTAAATTGAATACCTCTTTTTTTTTTTTAGCTTTTGTTATTATTGCCTTTTATTATCAATATCTTTATAAATCTGATCTTTATTTGTCTTTGGGGGTTGGAAACATTACATCTGAGAATGATAACATCAGCAAATTACATGCTGCAACATTATATGTAGTACATATTACTAATGATAAGATGTACAAAAAAAACCAAACACGGAGGGTCGTAAGTGTGGTTCATTGTGACTCGAATACGTCCTAAGTTGGGGACTACCTGTAGTTGTCAAATTATTTCCATGGCTGGTAATTACTGAAATGATACTTGTAATTAAATGCAATTGTGGTCCTCCTTTCCCACTTCAGAAAGGCATTATTTTCCCATAGAAGATACGGATTTTTGTAAATTCACTCACATTTTACTGAGCCCCTAAAAAAGAACCAATGATATGCATTTGTTAGATGGCTGGCTAGGCTGGAGTTGCATGCTGTACCAGCGTATCAGAGCTTCTCCATAATACAGGAAGTAAATCCTTAATATCCATTCAGTCAACAAGTGTTTATTTAATGCCTGACGGAGTACTGCGCACAGGACACGGAGTGATGAACCCCAGTCCAGCTAACTGAAATTATTAATTCCAAGTTCATGTTATGAAATAACACATTCCCTCTAGAGCATTTTCTACAAATTGGTTACCTGCGTAACCATTAGCTATTTTTGAGGGAATGGGAATAGAGTATATGGGAGGTTGTGAGATTAAACGACATTGATAAAAACAGTTCAGAATCTACACACTTTCTGGCGGAGTGCAGAGAATTAGCCCTACTCTCTTTAATGGAGTAATTATAATCGTCTTGTTTGTATGGTTCAAATGCAGCATTCATTCAGGAAGATTATTATTAGAGCCTCTTTCATCTCTCTATCTTTCTCAGAGGTTACTCATAGAGAAGCCAGTATGAAGAGACTTGAGGTGTGTGGGTGGGTGTTGTTTTTTCTCCCCTAACAGTTATAAGACCTAAGGTCAATTTGCTTCTTAGTTCTCATAGGAAATAGCCCACCTCTAGGGTGCTGTGTTCTGCTTCTTACATGGTCCAGGGAATCTGAGTGCTGTCGTTCGTAACAAGAGCATAGAAGGTGATCCATGTGGATCTAGATGCAGTTTTTCTTTCTTGCCTCCCAGAGGTCTGACTGGAGGTCCCAGTAGGATGTCTGTCTAGGGTCAGGCCATCCCTATGCCTGATGATTGATTCAGTTGTTTGCCAGGTCACGGTTTTGGTGATCTTGGGGATCCAGAACTTGATACTTGAACAGAGAATAGATGTAGCAGTGGTTGAGATGTGTGTTGCGCTTGCTTTCAGCTATAAATCAGGCTCTCTGAGAAAGTCCTCTTGTATATAATGTTCCTCCAGAGTCCAAACCAAACCTCTCTGAAGAAAAGTTGGTCAGAGCATGGCAGACTCATCAGTGTCCCCTGAGGGCCCCTGGTTGAAGCATCCATCACATGCAGTGCATATTTCTGTCTTTGGCAGGCAGTGTGAATGGTTTGGATGCATTCCCCAGCTTTGTGCCATGTGGCTGTGGGAACCTTTTGACCGCCATCCTTTTTGGAGTTGGGCTTTATAATGTGCTTCCGTTCCTGGGGTGGTGTTCTCTGGGCAGGAAGATGGGAAGTAAGACTTGAGGATTGTTTTTGCTTTTTACTTGTCCAACTAATGATGCATTAGATTTGTCCCAAAGAATAATGTCTAAGTTATATATTTATAAAAGGCTTTGATTTTTCTTTTAATTCTTAAGAAAAAAAGTGCTTTATATATAACCCTTTTATTTTTCTCCAATGTAGAAAGGCTCTAACTTTAGTTTCATCAGATTAAAAGCTGTAGTGCTTTATTTAAGCTGGACAGATTTCAGATTAGCATTTTTTACTCTTTCCCGTCTATATAATAGGGAGAAAATGACATTTCCCAGAATTAAAAAAAAAAAACAAAAAAACCACTTTAAAAAAAAATCAAGTCAAGCTTTCCAGAGCAAAGGCTAAGGCCCTGTCATAAATGCAGCTAGATCGTTGTTGTTAGTTGCTGTTGAGTTGATTCTGATTCATGGCAAGCCCATGTGTGCAGAGTAGAGCTGCTCCATAGGGTTTTCGAGGCTGTGAGCTTTTGGAAGCGGATTGCCAGGCCTGTCTCCTGAGACACCTCTGGGTGAGTTTGCACTGCCAACCTTTCGGCTGGTAGTCTAATGCTTAACAGTTTGTGTCACCTGGGGACTCCCGAGGCTAGAGACTAGATTACAAGACCAATTTGAATACAAACTCTCTCTTTATTTAAATTAAAGGAACAGTAGCTGAACCTTTAGAAATATTCCCTACAACATTGACTCTGACCTTAATTTACAATATTATGGAGATATAGAGGTGCAATACTGAAGGATTCTGTGGGCAAAATATTGAACAACGTAGGAGACATCAAACGAAGATGGAAGGAATACACAGAGTCACTGTACCAAAAAGATTTGGTGATGTTCAGCCATTTCAGGAGGTAGCATATGATCAAGAACTGAAGGAAGAAGTCCAGGCTGCACTGAAGGCATTGGCAAAAAAACAAGCCTCCAGGAATTGATGGAATACCATTTGAGATGTTTCAACAAATGAATGCAGTGCTGGAAGCACTCACTCATGTATGCTAAGAAATTTGGAAGATAGCTACCTGGCCAACCAACTGGAAGAGATCCATTTTTGTGCCCATCCCAAAGGTGTTCCAACAGAAAGTGGAAATTATCGAACAGTATCATATGCAAGTAAAATTTTGCTGAAGATAATTCAAAAACTGTTGCAGCAGTACATCAACAGGGAACTGCCAGAAATTCAAGCCAGATTCAGAAGAGGACATGGCTGAAAACGGAGAATACCAGAAAGATGTTTACATATAATTTTATTGACTATGCAAAGGCATTTGACTGTGTGGGTCATAACAAATTATGGATAACATTGCGAAGAATGGGAATTCCAGAACACTTAATTGTGTTCATGAGGAACCTGTACATAGACCAAGAGGCAGTGTTCAAACAGAATAAGGGGATACTACGTGGTTTAAAATCAGAAAAAGTGTGCATCAGAGTTGTTATCCTATCACCATACTTATTCAGTTGGTATGCTGAACAAATAATCTGAGACACTGGACTATATGAAGAAGAACGTGGCATCAGTATTAGAGGAAGAATATTTCTTAACCTGTGATATGCAGATGACACAGCTTTGCTTGCTGAAAGTGAAGAAGACTTGAAGCACTTACTGATGAATATCAAAGACTACAGCTTTCAGTATGGATTATGTCTAGGCATAAAGAAAAGAAAAATCCTCACAGCTGGACCAAGAAGCAACATCATGATAAATGGAGAAAAAATTGAAGTTGTCAAGGATTTCATTTTACTTGGATCCACAATCAGTGCTCAGGGAAGCAGCAATCAAGAAGTCAAACGATGTATTGCATTGGGCAAATCTACTGCAAAAGAACTTTCTAAAGTGTTAAAAGGCAGAGATGTCACTTTGAGGACTAAGATGTGCCTGACCCAAGCCATAGTATTTTCAGTTGCCTCATATGCATGTGAAAGCTGGAGAATGAATAAGGCGGACCAAAGAAGTAATTGATGCCTTTGAACTGTGGTGTTGGCGAAGAATATTGAATATACCATGGACTGCCAGAGAACGAACAAATTTGTCTTGGAACAAGTACAGCCAGAATGCTTCTTAGAAGCTAGGATGGCGAGACTTCATCTCACATACTTCAGGCATGTTATCAGGAGGGACCAGTCCCTGGAGAAGGACATCATGCTTGGTAAAGTACAGCGTCAGTGAAAAAGAGGAAGACTCTCAACGAAATGGATTGACACAGTGGCTGCAACAATGGGCTCAAACATAGCAACAGTTTTGAGGATGGCACAGGACTGGACAGTGTTTCGTTCTGTTGTACGTGGGGTTGCTATGTGTTGGAACCGACTCCACGGCACCTAACAACAACGACAACAAGGAGGAAAACGGTGGAAAATATCTGGTAGGGGAAAAGTCATTCTTATTTTTTTGACATACAAGAACCTCACTGGGGAAACCTATTTCAGTTTCTCCTGATTCAACAACTGGCCTGTTCTGCTGGCTCTTGGTCAGTGGAGAGAAATGGAGACATTCTGCTTCTCCAGCTTGGAAGAGTAGTTGTTATGTGTTAGTGAATAATAAGGAGGAGGCCTGCACTCCTCTGAAGAGGTGGAGATGTGTTCTCCACTGCTAAATGAACGGAAGGGGCCACTGCAGGTAGTGCAAAGTCAAGCTTCTTCTGGTGGCTCCTTGTTTAATGAACTTGCTGGTTATTTGTTCTTTTCATCAGGGTGTCCTGTGCTGGAGCATGATGTTGATCTATACTCCTTAGTCTTGTAGATTTGGATTCTAAATGTGATCCTGAGCTACTTACTTAGATTAATGCCTTAAACTCCTCGACTTTGAACTGGCACCGGTAAACAATCACAGGGAGATTGAAGTGATAGAAGGTAATGTGCAGGAAAAAAGTGAAGGCAAGGAAGAAATTGTTATTGCTGCATTAATACCTTTTATTTCTGTATTTGATGTATTTTTTCCTGCCATTTTTTTAATTCAAGTAAAATTTCGTCTCTGATCTCCTTCCTCTGAGATCCAGACCTGGGTAAGCTTTGCTGGGTATCCCTTTGGATCATTGAAGAATATATAATTTATTTTCAAATAATTTCAAACTTACATAAAAGTTGCCAGAACAATACACAGAGCTCCCGTATCCCCTCATGCAGATTCCCTAATTGTTAACATTTTAATGTATCACCCAATCTCTCCTCTATATATGTATTGTTTCTAGTCTTTTTCTGAACCTTTTGAGAGCAGGTGGTAGGTAGGTTGTCCCATCATCTCTAAACACTCCAGTGTGCATTTCTTTCAGACAAGGACATACTTCTAAATACCAGTGTACAGTGCTCCAAATCAGGAAATTAATATTGATTCAATACTACCATCCAGTCCACAACCCCATTTAGGTTTCACTGACCGTCCCAACAATGTCTCTTTTTCTCTTTGGTCCAGGATACTATCCAGGAAAACATGTGTTTATTGTCATGTTTCTTCAGCCTCCTTTAATCTGGAACAGTTCCTGGACCTTTCCCTGGCATTCATGTCCTTGACAAGTTTAAAGAGTAGGGCTTACATTCTATAGGATGACTCTGAACCTGGATCCATTTTTTGTTTTCTCATGACTAGATTCAGGTCAGCAGGAATGGCACAGAAATGATTTGATGCGCATCACATTAGGGGCACACGATGTCAACCCTTCCTACCCGGGGCGTTGTTAACCTTCATCACTGGTCATGTTGGTGTCCTCTAGGCTTCTCCTCTTTAAATGCACCATTTTCCCTTTGCAGTTGATTAGTCTTTTATAAGGAGATGTTCTAAGATTTCACCGGTAATCCTATTCCTCAGAAGACCTCCTCCCACTAGCCCAAGCATCCATTGACAACTCCCACCTGACTCAGTGGTAATTTTTTTTTTTTTTTTAAATTCATTATCCCTTCTACATTTATTAGTGGCATTCTACTGTAAGGAAGAGCTTTTCCTTTCCATTTATTTATTCTGTTTATTTATTTTATATCAGTGTGGATTTGGGAAGCTTTTCAAAGGATTGTAATCTCTTACTATCATTTATTTTTATGCTTAAATTGTCCCTGATTTGGTCAGTGAGCCCGCCTTTTAGCTGGTTCCTGTGTCCTTTTGAAACATCTCCACCTTCGGATCATCTTAATGGTTACAGGCTGTAAGAATCTGCCTTTCCGATGACAGAAACTAAACCTTCTGTGAAGCATGGGTTTGGCTTCCTTTGGGGGACCGCTTCCATCTCTGGGTTCCATAAATTACAGCCTCAGCTGCCAGCTGCGTTTCTGTTCCCTCTGTAGCATGACCAGTCTCTAGAGCCGTTTTGCCTGGAAAGGAGCTTGTTAGCAGCTGCTGTGTGCATTCTCCTCACTTCACCTGGCTCCCAGGGAGTGGAAGCCTCTGGAGAGGCTCTCTGTCTTTTTCCAGGTGCCAGTACAATCTGCTCCTTGAAAACTGTTAGAGAGCTTAACATGGCCACCGGATGGGATAACTTTAGAGACATTTCCACCAGCTTGACTTCCCAAATTCCAACAAGAGTTTTGACTGCTTAAGTGCATTTCAATGTGTAATCTCCAAAAACCATCCCCTTTAACCAAAAATCCTTGTACTGTTTGGTCCTGAAGAGAATTCTGAAACTCGGACTACCTAAGCATATGTCTTCCTCAAATGGGATTGCCTCCTCTGTAATTCAGAATCTTCTTAAATTCACCTGAAGGTCAAAGAGCTTATTTGGGAATGATAGATAAATGTTTCTTGGCTAGAATTTCTCTTATCTGCTCCTGAGATTTGTGTAGCTTAATACTTTGAAGCTTGTAGTAGGATTGATTATATTAGAAAGACTGTATAATGTTCTTTTCTCAACTTAGAATTTGTCCTTCTCTCTACTCTTGGCACATAAAAACAGTAAACCAGTTGCCATCGAGTTGACTCCAACTCATGGTGACCCCACGTGTATCAGAGTAGAACAGCAACTTTCTTCTGAGGCACCTCTGGGTAGACTCGAATTTCCAACCATTCGATTAGCAGCCAAGCATCACTGCTTATTTGTGGATATGCGTATTTGTTTCTTTGGTTACGTCAGTTAACTGTAAAATCTTTTGTATTTCACCCACTTTCAGAGAGGATGTGAGGTGGCTTGCCATAAAAGTACATATTATACACAGGGAAGTTAATGTTAAAAGTGAGATTAAAAAAAACTTTACAGGTAAATTCTTGGGTAGAAAGAACGAGGACTGCAGTAGTTACTGTGTTGAGACTGGAATTAATTTTGAAGCCCCTGTCAACCTTATGAGTTGCGATAATATATTAAGGCACTTACTCTATATAATGCCTTCCCTACCTTGGCCATCACTCACCTCTCAAGAGTGTATATTATTAAGATGGAAAACAGGTAAGGAAGGGAGTGTATTGATACAAATCCATTCACATGCCTCCAAAAACAATGTAAAGTATCTATCCTAATGGGTCACTAGTGGCATAAAAATGTTGTTAGCACTTCCTCCTTTTCTCCCTCCCTCCAGGCTTCCCTTTCTAGAATAGTCTTCACTTTAAACCCAAAGTAATATGCACTGACTGACAAGAGGAGCCTTAAGAATTTCTCTAAAAAGTGCCTAGGATTTCTTTTAGAAAAGGGACTCTAGAGACCTTAGGTAGAATAACGATAACATTTAAGAAGTGTGCGCCAGCTAGTGGTAATAGTGTGCTTCCCCTCTCCAGGTTTTATTCCCCATGGTTTTGGGCAACTTTATGTATCTTTTCATAGAGATTATGTCAGTCTGCTTTTAATTGGAGTCCTCCAATGAAAAAGTTGTTTATTTGTCCCAGATTGAGGAAAAAAATGTGGTAGGGGCATTGTCTACTACCAAGTGTTAACCTGGCCCCTGAGACCTGGGCCCAGCTCCTGCATAGCCTGGTGTTTTCACCTTCTAGTCTTTGTAGGTAAATTGAAAAACTAGGGGAGGGGGCTGTTTTGTTTTGTTTTTTAAGCTTCAGTTTCCTCATCTATAAATGGGGATAATAATAGGCCTTGTTTGATTAAGTTGTTGTGAGCATTAAAGGAGATGATGCATGTAAAGTGATCAATACTTAGAAAGGGCTCAATTAATGTTATCTAAAACAAAGTGGGCTGCTACTTTAGGTGCTCCCCTCCACCTCCTTCTGCTTTAAGTAAGCCCTGTCAAGATCGTCTGTATAAGAACAACCACCAAAAAAAAGAAGAAAAGAAAAGCCTTAGTTTGCACTTAAGACAATTTGATATGAATCTTCCTCCAGCCAGAGTTGGCTGGGTTAATGTGCACCAGCTGAGGAGCCAGGCTGTTCCCTTCTGGCAGCCCCATATGCAGATGCTGTTACATTAATTACAAAAGAAACCTGATTAACTTGGAAGCCCTTTAACTGTCAGTGAGGCAGCTCCGCTCTAGCTCTGAAAATGGGTTTCTTCCTCCCTCCTACGTCCGTCTACAATTTTAATCTCTTCTTTAGGGAACTGCTGAGGCTGCACTGTAGGTTCTCAGAGCCCCTGGCTAGGTCAGCCAGCTGTTTGATCTGCAGTTATAGAAGTCCAGCGAGAGCTTGCATAATTAAATTCACATATAATTTAAAATCCAATCAAATCAATCAAACCAACCTCCTGCCCGCCTCAATCATTATTGTTCCAATAGTTAAAATCTGATGGAATCCTGAAATTTTAGAGCTGAAAAGGGTGTTAAAGATGATCTAACTCAACCCCCTCAGTTTGCAGATGAGAAATCTGAGGCTCGGAAAGATAAGTGAATTGCCAAGGTTGCAGAGCAAGTCCGTGTAGAAGCCTGGAGTCAGAACACCTGCCCTCCTCTCTAGTGCTCTTTCCACATTGATGCTGCACCCCGCCCTTGCTGACATATTTGCTCAGGGAAGCAAGGAGTGAAACGATCTAGTTTTAACTTCCTTCCTCCCCATGCCCTTGTTCAAATCTTGTAGACTTGTTGGAGATCAGTGAAAGAACTAAAGATCAACGGGAGAGGCAAAGGGCGTGAATAATCACGTACTGAAAAACAGAGATGGTTACGTCTCTTCCGTCCAGAAGTTGCACACAGAACCCTCACCGAGTGCATAGAGACGAAAAACTAGACCTGGGCTCAACTGAAGCCCCCTTTCCCTCTCTGGTCTTTGGTTGTTTTGACACCAGAAGGCTTATTTGTAGTAGTCGTTTTTGTAGGAGAGATTGGGAGGGTGATGATTTGGGTCAGATGTATGATGGGGTGTATCTGCTTTGGTTTTGGCAGATGCAGCATGTTTAACTGCCTTTCCTCTAATTGACACTGTCTCTGAAGCGCTGAGGCCTCTCCCTCTGGTCCTGAAAAGTGGTTTAGTTGGTTCTTGTTCCCTGTTATCCACTTTGCTAGCAGCAGCAGTGACAGAGTTCATCTTGTTTGTTGTTGTTTGTTACGTAACAACTTTTTATTACAGGAGTGATAAAGATTGTCCGATTGAACTTACATTTAGACACCTCTCTGAGAAATCTGAGAAAGACTGGAAAAAGAGGAAAGAAAGGCTGTTTAGGTGACAGTGAAGGCAGTCTAGCTGGACTTCTCACCGCTCAGGCTGAGACTATGGCAGTTAAATTCTGCAAGGGGAATGAGGAGGCCCTAGTCTTTTATCCACATCTACTCTCCCTGTTGAAAGATAGGAGGTTTTTAGGAATGACTGTTGCTTTTAAACTACACTGAACTTTTCCAAGTACTTGGTGGAACTGCGTATAGTTTTCTATAGACATTTCTTCAAAATAAATGGATTCGTGCACAGGACAGACAGATATATAACATTAAGTATTTACTATGTGTCAGTCATTGTGTTGAGTGTTGAAGATACAGAGAGAAATATGATGGTTCTTCCTGCTTTTGGTAATTATAAACAGATAATTAGAATAAACTGTGATAAGTATTGTGTAGTTGTGAACAAGATGCTAAGGGACTCTGACCTGTTGCCAGTTGCTAAGTGATCACACAGCAACTGGCTGTGTCCTCCTCGCTTTTAGATCACAGGTCAAAGATGAGACATGTAGTCTATTGCTTTATGCTTGTGCTTACTAAATACCTTCCTTAGAATTAGGACGCATTTAAAGCCCTTTGCTTTTTCAAAGGAACCTGTCTCTTTCCCAGGAGAGTAGATTTCCTTGTTTCCATGTGTGGTGTTGCTGATGTATATGCACAGGCCAGGGTGGTATACACAGACATGAAAGGAAGAGCTTAATGAAATACATAAAGGGGCCTGGGTGAAAGCAGATCTCTTTAAACCTTATCTCTGGTTTAGTGATGCCATTTGTGGAAGAGATGGAGGCTTGAGGATTTGAAATAGGTTTGTAGCAGAGTAGATACAGTCTAAAGGAGGATAACATCTTTAATGAGTCAGGCCTCTCTTTCTTCAACTGGGTTGTTGGGTTCTTTTGAGACAGTTCTGAGTCATAGTGACCCCATGTGACAGAGTAGAACTGCCCTGTTATGAATTGAATCGTGTCCCCTCAGAAAATGTGTGTCAACTTGGCTAGTCCATGATTCCCAGTATGGTGTGATTGTCTGCCATTTTGTCATCTGTTGTGATTTTCCTGTGTGTTGTAAATCCTACCTCTGTAATGTTAAAGAGATGGGATTAGTGGCAGTTATGTTAATGAGGCAGGACTCAATCTACAAGATTAGGTTGTGTTTTAAGTCAATCTCTTTTGAGATATAAAAGAGGGAAGTGAGCAGAGAGACATGGGGACCTCATACCACGAAGAAACAAGAGCCAGGAGAATAGCGTATCCTTTGGACCCGGGGTCCCTGCACTGAGAAGCTCCTCTACCAGGGGAAGATTGATGACAAGGACCTCCCAACAGAGCTGACAGAGAGAGAAAGCCTTCCCCTGGAGCTGGCACCCTGAATTCGGCCTTCTAGCCTGCTAGCCTGTGAGAGAATAAACTTCTGTTTGCTAAAGCCATCCACTTGTGGTATTTCTGTTATAGCACCACCAATAACTAAGACATGTGGCGTAGAGTTTTCTTGCTGCAATCTTTATGGAAGTAGATTGTCAGGTCTTTCTCCTGTGGAGCCGCTGGGTGGGTTCAAACCACCAACCTTTCAGTTAGCAGCCGAGTGCTTAACCATTTGTGCCACCAGGGCTCCTTCTTGCTTCAGCTACAGGAGCAAAATAAGCAGCTTACAGATGGGTTAATGCAACTTGTGGTTAAGTGATTAAAGTGAGTACTGTTCATTTGGTGCTACCTGAAATTTAATTAAGATGTGTGCATCTCGTGCCTAGATCAACCTTCTTACAGCCTAAGAACTGTGTGTCTATGCCTTTCTGAGCAAATGCAAGAGTTGCCTGAATCATAGGCATAGGTGAGCACTGGTACTGAAGAGGTGGAAAAAAGATCTAGTTCAGAATCTGAGGGTTTCAGTGAACTAATTTCTGCCTGTTTTTCCCATACAGAAGTTCTTGTGTCTTAGGAAGCTTTTCCTTCTCCCGCGAATACTATTTGAATCTGTTTTGGGGAGCTGGCTGGTTAGATTAGTGGTGGTTGTCCTGAAAGAAGGATGTTTTTGTGATAGATTGCATCTCTTCCTAGATTTGCCTGGATTTTATTGTAACAGGCTCCTTTCGCTTTCTCTTACTCAGGGTCTTGTCATCCATAAGCTGAAGGAATGTGATCTGATTAGGAAGTATTGATCTTAATTGAGCACCTGATGTTTTTAAGAAAACAGATGACTTGATGGCTGGGATGCTGTCACCTGCTATCAGGGAGATGAACTGGAAAAGATTCTAGAGCTTATGCAAACTTGAATAACATTTTATTTTGATATATGTGCATTTGAAGATGTAGCTCATACATACATTTAGTTATAAAATATGTCATAAGTGAGGAAAGTAACAAGCTAAAATTGCATATGGAAGAGAAATGTAACAGGGCCATATATGTTCAAGTATTAGTCTTTCCATTAGAAGGAAGTTAAAACCTTTTGACATACAGGCAGTCCCTGGGTTACAAACGTCCAACTTATGTACAACTTGTAGTCAAGAACCAACCCCTGTAAAGCCTATTATATTAAAAATTCAAGGTACATACAATGGTTTATAATAACACATGGGCACTACTTTGTGATGTGCATCAAAACATTATTATTACTGTATTTTTATGTTAAAGATGTTTCAGTGTATCTGAAGTGTTTCTTTAACGTTTTTTATGCTTAGAAAGGTACACTATATACTGTATACTAAGACAAACATTTGACTAACTGACGTTAGCTATGAACCATGCCTAACTGTTCTGACTTAAGTACAAATCCGACTTAAAGACAGATTTAGGAACAGAAGTCGTTCATAACGTGGGGTCTGCCTGTATTTAGGTGTAGTTTCTCCTTGGACTCAAGTCCCAGTTAATGTAGACTTTTCTGGCTTTGTCATTTTAATGATCTTGTGTTTGTGATTGAGTCTTGTAAACTCCTTAGGCTGTCCCTCCACTCAGTGAAATAAAGGCGGATAAATCAGGTCACTGCCACCTTTTCAAGGAGTCCTGGTAGCACAGTGGTTAAGTACTTGGGTGCTAACCAACAGGTTGGTGGTTCGAACCCACCAGCTGCTCCACAGGAGAAAGATGAGGCAGTCTGCTTCCATAAAGATTACAGCCTTGGAAACCCTAGGGGCAGTTCTATTCTGCCTGGTAGGGTTGCTTTGAGTCAGAATTGACTCATCAGCAACGGGTTTGGTTTTTTTTTTTTTGGCTATCCGAAAGGTCAGTGGTCCAAACCCATCAGCTGCTCCAAGAGAAAAAGATGTGGCAGTCTGCTTCCATAAAGATTATAGCCTTGGAAATCCTAAATTCTTTTCTGTCCTATAGGGTCGCTATGAGTTGAAATCTACTCAATGGCAATGGGTATGGACCACCTTTTCTGGGTAGAAACAACAGCTCATTTCCTGGGGATGAGCCAGGGAGGGGAATTCTGTTTGATGTTTGAAGAGCCTTTTCTAACTGGGATGTCTTCTTGGTATTTCCTTCAGCTGAGAGCCTCCTAGAAATTTCTCCTCTAGGACCCTGCCTCCTAATGGGTTCTTTGTGTGTGTCTCTACCTGTCCTCACTCTTCTCTCTGAACTTCTTTGTCCTTTTCCACCCTTCCCTCCCCATGCCAGGCCAGCTGAGCTGCATTTCCTTCCCACCCAAGGAAGAGAAGTACCTCCAGCAGATTGTGAACTGCCTGCCCTGCATCTTGATCCTCGGCCAGGATTGTAATATCAAGTGCCAGCTGTTGAACCTGCTATTGGGGGTGCAGGTGCTTCCTACCACCAAGCTGGGCAGTGAGGAGAGCTGTAAGCTTCGGCGCCTCCGCTTCACCTATGGGACTCAGACTCGGGTCAGCCTGTCACTCCCTGGCCAGTATGAACTAGTGCATACTCTGGTTGCTCACCAGGGCAACTGGGAGACCATCCCCGAGGAGGACCTGGAGGTCCAAGAGGACAGTGAGGATGCTGCCCATGTTTTAGCCGAACTGGAGGTGACGATGCACCATGCTCTCTTACAGGTACCAATCTCATACTTACACCAGTCACACACTTGCAGACCAGCTTTTCTTTTATTTGGGTTTTCTCAGAAAGTAATTTGGCGAAACATATTCAAGGGTCTGAGTTTCAGTTTGTGAAGTCAAAGAAACATAATCTAGGAGGTTGAAAAATAGCCAGAGGCATAGCAGTACCCATCTCTGCCTCTGCCACCATGCTGCTAGGCCCTGAGCAGTTTGTCTCCTTGCCTCCTTATCCCTCTCTCTAAAAGAGAAGGAATGTGATTCTTGCCTCTTGATAATACTTTTGCAGAAGAATTATAATCAGACTTTGAAATCATTTTTCATTTCTTAGAAGAAAGGAGTTGCTGGAATTGTCTCTAGCCATCCCCATCTAAAAGGAACACTAAGACAATGGGTAATTACTGTTCTTATTAGAACTGAGACCACATAAAGAATTTTGTGAGTTTTTCCTTAGACCTAGCCATCATTTTACTAGGTGTAAAGGAACTTGGGAATATAAGGACAAGGTTGGCTCAGTGCAAGGAGGTATGGTGATCCAGTCATCAGAGGAATGTCTTTGCTTCTCTCTTGAAGTAAACTCCCAAAGAGAGCACATGTTCTTGTGGCATCACCTAAGAGATCATACTGTCTACCTAGTGTTCATAGCTCCACTTAGGAAGGACTCCTCTCTCGTTCTAGGCTTCCTTGCCTACTGTATAGCTGGGACTGGGTTATTTGATTAGGCCAAATGGGGATCAGCAAAGGATGTGACTATGTTAGGGGTCAGGAGTAGGTAGGAATAAAAGAATGCAGGTGTTATGGGTTGAATTGTGTTACCCCAAAATGTGTTTATCAACTTGGCTAAGCCATGATGTCTAGTATTGTGTGATTGTCCACCATTTTCTCATCTGATGTGATTTTCCTATGTGTTGTTAATCCTGCCTCTGTGATATTAATGTGGCAGGATTAGAAGCAGTTATATTAACAAGGCAGGACTCAATCTATAAGATTAGGTTATATTTTAAGTCAATCTCTTTTGAGATGTAAAAGAGAAAAGCAAGCAGAGAGACAGGGGGAACCTCATATCACCAAGAAGGCAGCGCCGGGAGCAGAGCACGTCCTTTGGACCTGAGGTTCCAGCACCGAGAAGCTCCTAAACCAAGGGAAGATTGATGACAAGGACCTTCCCCCAGAGCCGACAGAGAGAGAAAGCCTTCCCCTGGAGCTGGCACCCTGAATTTGGACTTCTAGCCTCCTAAAGTGTGAGAGAATAAATTTCTTTGTCAAAGCCATCCACTTGTGGTATTTCTGTTATAGCAGCACTAGATAACTAAGACAGCAGACATGCTCAGAATAGAGAGTCCTTCACCTTGGTTATCTGTGCCGAGAAAGAAGGGCTGTTTGGCAGGACTGGGAGAGTGGTTTCTTCTTTCTTATAACCTCTTCATCTGCCCCTGTTCTAAGAGGCTCAGTTTCCCAGTTAATAAATGAGTCCTGTGGTTGTGACCATAGGCTGTGACACTGTAGAAGTTGAAACTAGTATCTCATTTCTTTCCAGGGACCAGGTTTCTTTTATCTTATAAATGCTAGAGGGGGCTTTGTATATAAGCCAGCATTTCTCTCTGCTCAATTTAAAAAAAATTTTTTTTAAAGTTTTTACAGTTTAAGAATCCTCTGGTGAAGAATCCACACCATCACCACAGATCAAGTCACTGCAGAATCTTTACTCCTTTTTACTGGCACCGGCATTGGCCTTTGCAGTCCCCCTGACTTTCTTCATTCTGTTCTTGGGTTCCTTTTGCTGTTTTCTTGAGGTCTTTTTCTTCTCATACAGGGCATGTCTTGCAGGTCTATGTTTGGGTTCATTTTTCTTTGCATAATCCAAGGAATGGTAAATCACGCCAAAGCCAGTTGTCTTGCTACCACTAAAATGGATTCTGAATCCAAACACGAAGATGACATCTGATGTGGTCTTGTACATTTTGGCTAGTTTTTGCCGAATTTCTGTCTTAGGTATTGTTGCCTTTGCAGAGTGAAGGACATTGACGACCATTTGTTACCGCTGAAGCAGTCAGTTGGTCATGAACTTCCGGGTCCAGGTAGTTACCATGTAGTTCATGATGGCAGTTGATCCTCAAGCCGGAAGGAAAAGTGCTTTTTTTTTTTTAACATTTTTATTGTAATAAAATATGTATAACAAAAAACTTGCCATTTTAACCATTTTTAAGGGCACAATTCAGTGACATTAATTGTAGTTACCATGTTATGCTGTCATCACCACTACCTATTTCCAAAAGTTTTATATCATCCCAAACAGAATCTCAGCTCAGTTTTAATTATTGGTGAGTTTCCTCTGTCTTCAGGCTGAAGGCTCTTACTTCCTAGTTCCAGAATGTGTGAAAGTTCCTAGGTAACTGACAGCAGTCCTTGTTTGTTGACTGAGGCCTGTTTATTTATTTTATTTTTTCCCATATAAAAATTTATACGTACATTGTTATGTGACTCTAATTGCTCTCCCCATACTGTGACGGCACACTCCTCCTTTCCACCCCTGATTCCCCATGTCCATTCAACCAGCTCCTAACCCTGTCTGCCTTCCCATCTCACCTCCGGACAGAAGCTGCCTGTTTAGTCTCTTGTACTTACTTGAGCTAAGAGGCACACTTCTCACAAGTATCACTTTATGTCCCACAGTCCAGTCCAATCCCTGTCTGAAGAGTTGGGCTGAGGCCTGTTTAGACCCATGAACTTCACACTTCACAAGTATTTGATGTCTACATAATCTTTCTGTGATATACAACCCTGGGCCAGTTCATTCAAGTTTCCCATAGCTCAGTGTTTTTCAGACTTTTTTTTTTTTTAACTACTGTAAGAAATTTCACATCACAACCCAGTACATATGTACATGTACATTTGAAACAAAAGTTTTACGAAACAGTACTTTTATTTCCTACAAAACACATCGATATTTTATTTTCTATTCTACTTCATTTTTTTAAAGTGATAGTAAGCAACCCACTAAATTGATGCCGTGACCTGGTATACTGTGACCTGCAATTAAAAAGAAGCCTGTCAAATGCTGAAATGACCGCTGTAAGCAGGGTGATGATTGTTTTCAGTTTTTGCCTTTTAAAAACAATCTTGGAATGTGAACAAAACCATCCTCAGGAGAGGCAAGATTGAGTTCTTAACTTGATTTCAGGAGAGATTGATTTCTCTGTTTCTTTTATTTTTATTGGTTTTAATTTCGAGTGCTCGTTTACATTTGTTCCATGAGTTGAGGTGATAAAAGAAAGTGACAGGAAAGAAAGCAAGAGCCATGCCCCAAGCACACATCTAAGCAGGTATCTTACTGTAGCTAAGAGTTGCAGTGCCTGTTCCTGGTATGTCCTAAGTAGTCAAACTGAAGTAGCACTGGAAGAGGCCACTTGGTTGGGAAGTTGAGATACCAAATCAGCTTTCTGTCAGCACAGCTGAAATGTATATTGTCACTCTTCTCTTTCCTTGAGAATTTCTGTAGCCTCTAGTGTTCTGTTTCGTGTGGTTTGTAAGGCTTCCTTAGCCAGTGTTTCTCTGGATCTGCTTTATTCTCCAATGGTTTTGATGTGGAAATAGTAACAGACCCAGTGGCTCTAAGTTTAGAACCGCTTGATGCTGAGCCTCAGAGGGGCCTTTGTAGCCTTTGTGAAGTTCAGGCACTGCTCTTTCAGCACTCAAGCTCCTGTCTCCATTAAATATAGCAGTGAAGCGCAGCTTATTGCTGGAAGCATATCACAGCTACCTTGAAGATTTTTCATGCCAGTAAGAAAGATCTTTTTGTTTAGCTTCGGTTATATTTAGGACCAATGAATTAGCTCTAAACAGCCCTTCCATCTGGTTGGTAAGGGGGGCGATAAAGAAAGGAAACCATGATTGAATGAGGGGAAATGGATGTTCATTTTGAGCTGTCAAATTATCAAAGCAGAATTTCCCCCTACCCTGTCATACAATGGTCATTCTTCTAAAGGGTTCCTTTAAAGGCCTCGTAAATTAGCCATTTTCAGTTGTTTCAGAACAGGCCACCTCCCATGGCCCCACACTGCTTGGTATTCCTAGTTTTTAGTTCTGTGTCCCCTGAGATTCTCAGTTCATAATTCAGCAAGAGAAGAACACTGTAAAGCTGTTAATGTCTAAAACCTTCCTTAGTGTTAAAACAGTCATTTTCCAATTGGCAACACATTTCACCATTTGCCATATTCAGTAGTTCTGTCTTTATGTACAAATTATTAGCCTTAGCCCACCCTCGCCCCTCTACGTAGCACACACGCCTACTACCTTCTTTTCTCTTTTCCTCTCATAAGTCCAGTGGAACACAGTTGTCTGCCTCCAAGTTTATATATAAATGCATATATATGTGTTTATATTTTTTTTTTTTATGAAAAACTGTAAGAAAAGGAATAAAAAAGAGCTGAGATGATTAAACTTTCCAAGCCTGAGATGGAATCCCTGCAGCCTAGCAGTGGTGTTTCATTTACTGTGGCATTTACAAAGCTGTCAGTTGTTCTGCTCTTATCAATGCCTGTTTATCCCCACAGAGTGTTTCCTGTGGACACATGTGCATATCACCTGGTGGCCAGACTGGCCACACTAGCTCCCGGTGATGTCCAGTGGGGTCTGTATTAGAGAACTGAGATAGACTAATGTTTCCAGGACAGGTCTAATGACTTAGAAAGGAACTTATTTTTTTACCGTTTTTAACTCTTGACCAATTGAAGTTGTAAAGTTTTCTTTTCATAATCCTCAATCAATAATTCAGTGGAAATTTTTTTTTTAAATAATTTGTTTTTAATGTCATACAGGTATTGATATTTTTAATTTCTCAGCAGTTAATTTTTTTTTACAACACATCATCATAAAGAATTTTACTTAAAATGAAAAAAGTTAATGCAAAATTTTAATCCCAAAACTTACTAAACATTGTTTGTTGCCAGAAAACTAGCTTCTCTCAATTTTTGCCTAGCTGTTGGCATTTATTGTGGTGCCTTGTAAGGCGAGATTAGTTATGTGTTGCTCATCTCTAGTTAGCTACATATCATCTCTTGAATGCATCTAAATTGAAAGATAATGGTTGAGAAGTAAAAAAAAGTAGGAAAGAAGGCTGGATGAAGTTCCTCAGGGGAAGACGGTACTGTTGGCAGTAGGAAGTATATGGAATTAGGCAAAAAATGACTATTGCAAGGAGAGGAAAAAAACAAGGTTGGAGTAATATGTACAGGACAGAGAAATGAATGTTATTCTAGAGATATAATTGAAGTAAAGAAACCATGATTCTACTGGGCAAGAAGAAAGAGGAACTAAAGCAGTGTGTTAAAAAGGGATGTGGGAAGTTCAGCAAATGCTAAATTATAAATTCCTTGTCGGCAGTGGTCCTGAGTTCCTGGAATTGAACATCTCCCCCTGCCTTCCCCTAGCACTCACTAGCATACGTGGTGAAATGTGACCCTCCAGCATGCAGTGCTCAAGAAAGCTGGGAATACCTGTCACATGTCAATGTATCTATTAAGGATATATGGGGTTTAGAGGCAAGATTTTTTTTTTTTATTAAAAAAAATTTTTTTTTTTAGTTTTTATTGTGGTGAAATATATGTAACAAAACATTTCAGCCGCCCTTATGTGTACAATCCGCTGGCATTAACTACCGTATTCACTGTGTTGTGCACAATCGCCACTGTTTCCAGGTGTTTTAGTCGCCCTAATAAAACTCTGTACTACTTAAGCAATAGGCCTGACTTCTCCCTCCTGCATGCCCCAGGTAGTCACTAATGAACTTCAGGCTCTATGCATTTGCCTTTTCTGAATATTTCACGTAAGTGGGATCATAGAAGGTTTTCTTTCTTTTTTTTTTAATCCCTGTGTTCACTGTAGCAGCCCTGATAACTCTTAAAAGAACAGATTGGAGCTGAGGTATATTTTCTCTCTTCACCATCACTGATTCATTCATTTCTGACCTTCAGGTTAGCTCTTGGGGAGAAAATCCCGCAAAGAGAGTACAGGTTTAATCTTCCTCTTTGTCTTCTCGCCTTGCTAGGATCCTGTCTGCCTCTTTCCTACACCAGTTGGCTTTCTCTGGTTTCACTCTCGCCAAGATTTGTTTGTGTTTTCCTTGGAGTAGAGGGCAGTGGGGGTAGGGGGTCTGTCCTGATTCAGAGACTCAGAGGTGAAAAGTACTGTTGACAGACAAGTTCTGTTGTTGGGGCTATTAAAAATATTTTATTTTTGACTTGTTTTGTGATATCTGAACCAATCCTTTAGAAGTTATTTACTTATTTCATAGCAGGGCCTTTACTTTGTAACCAGCTTGTACTTTTCAACACATAACCCCTAGAATTGCTAGGATTCCTGAAATCATCTTGTCCATCCTTTGTTTTTCTTTCAAAACTTCCGTAGTATCAGATCAAACAGTGCCTGACAGTGGGCCTTCAGTTACTGATTGAACGTGGGCTTTGTAGTCAAGTGGGCCTGGGTTTACATCCTGACTTTGTTACTCAGCTGTGTGACTCTTTGGTGCTCAGTTCCCTCATTTGTAAAACGTGGCTAGTAATCCCTGTCTCTTAGGATTAGTGTGAGCTTAAATGAGAGAGTACATGTGAAGCACCTAGCACAGTGTCTGGCAGAGAGACCAGTTGATTCCTCCCTTTGAATGCGTAAATCACTGTCATTTTGAGAAGAGAATTTCCTAATCTATCAGTCACCCATCCCTTCCTGGACAACCGTTCATGTTGGAACTTCTCTCTTTGGTTAAACTTAACTCCTTTTTTTTTTTTTGAACGTTGTGCTGTAGGTGAAAGTTTACATAGCAAATTCGTTTTCCAGTCAATGATTCTTACACAGATTGTTCGGTGACATTGGTTGCAATCCCTGCAAGGTGTCAGCACTCTCCCCGTTTCCTCCCTGGGTTCCCTGTTTCCATTAGTTCGGTTCCCCCGTCCCTTCCTGCCATCTCGTCTTTGGCTTTGGGCAAATGTTGCCCTTTTTGTCTTATATAGTTGATCATTCTAAGGAGTACATTCTTCGTGGGTGTTATTGTTTATTTTATAGCTCTATCATTTGGCTGAAAGGTGGCCACCGGCAGTGTCTTCAGTTTCAAGTTAGAAGGTTATCTTTGGGCAGTAGTCTCAGGGGTTCCTCCAGTCTCTTTCAGACCATTAAGTCTGGTCTTTTTTTTTTTTTTTTTTAATTTAGATTTTCTTCTGTATTTTTTACCCATTCTAACCAGGACCTTCTATTGTGATCCTGGGTCAGAGTGGTCAGTAGTAGTAGCTGGGCACCATCTAGTTCTTCTGGTCTCAGGTTAGAGGAGACTGTGGTTTATGTGAGCCATTAGTCCTTTGGATTAATTGCTTCCTTGAGTCATTGGTATTCTTCGTTTTCCTTTGCTCCAGGCAGGAAGAGACCAATAGTTGCTTCTTAGATGGCTGCTTGCAAGCTTTTAAGAACCCAGATGCTACTCACCAGACTAAGATATAGAACATTATGTTTATGAACTGTATTTTGCCAGTTGACCTAGATGTTCCCTGAGACTATGGTCCTTAGCCTTCAAGTCCAGTAGTTCAGTCCCAATGTCTAAGTAGTTTCTATAACTGTGCCCCCTATGTGCTCTATTATATGTGTATATGAGTATACATGCAGCATTAACAAATATGTATATAGAAATTTCCACAACCATACCTATATATGTATGCAGGTGTAATCACGTATGACTTCCCTCACCTATTTAGCATACATATTAACCTATGTATCTACTCACAAGTTATTGTTTATTACTGTTATTGTAGGATTGTATGTTACAGCATTTACCATAGTTGCCCTTTATTCTTACGTACCTCCCAGTGTCTTCCTGTGCCTTGATCATGTTGTGCTGTCTTCCCCCATATTGTAAAAGTATGGAATGCTTCACATATTTGCATGTCATCCTCGTGCAGGGGCCGTACTAATCTCTGTATCATTCCAATTTTAGTTTATATGCTGCCGAAGTGAGCACTAAACTTAAGTCCTTCTTGTTCCAGCTTACTTATAGTTCTTATTCTTCTTTGATTAGAGGCATAATTCATTATGACTTACTTTTGTAATTAAATGAAAGAAGAGAAAGATATTACAAAAATATAAATAATACAGAAGTATATAAAGTCAAGAGTCCCTACAGAGGACTGGCAGGTGTACATGGCAGGCAGGAGCAGTGACACAGCCCACATGAGACCCCAACCCCACCGCCTTCATCCTGGCACTCGGAGCCTCACTGACCCTGCCACCTGGACATGCTTCAGCCCATCCTTCTAAACCTTCTCTGGCTCCCTATTGTACCCCAAATGGAGCCTACCCTCCTCCTCTGACATTCAAGGCCCTCCCAAGTCTGCCTGCCCATCCCAACTCCCACCCTCTTGCCCCACACCCTGTCCCACCTCCCACCTTCACCCAGGTTCTTATTTGGGGCATCCAGGGCCCCTGTCCCTTTTTCCCACGTGCAAAGATCATCACAGGTAGTGCCCAGATCAAGCAGTTTTAGTACTAGTGAGTCACACAGGAAAATAAATTCATATCAGAAAGTAAAAAAAAGTCCTCGAGTGGTACAGACAGTTACCATGCTTGGCTGCTAACTAAAAGGTTGGAGGTTCAGGTCTTCCCAGAGGTGCCTTGGAAGAAAGGCCTGGCAATCTGCTTCTGAATAAACAGCCATTGAAAGCCTCAAGGAGCAGAGTTCTACTCTGACACGCATGGGGTTGCCATGAGTCTGAATTAACTTGAGAGCAACTGGTTTTGGTTTGTATTAAGTTAAACGTTAGTGTCCTGTTCCTCTTTTTCTCTTCTCCATTCTGCTATTTTGACTTTCTAACTCTTGATAAATCTGGTAAGTGGTAAGAGAATAAATCTTCAGATTCCTACTTCTATTTCCATATAAGTGTAGCTGATGTTTGAATACCCACAAAGTAGAATGCATGGAGGCTATTCAGTACAGTCTTGTCAATTTATCTGTTACCGAATTCATTGCAGTATGGAATACTGAAAAGATAGTTTAGGTCCTTAAGGGCCTCATGCTTATGAGTTGAAATGTAGATTTAAACCTTTGTTTTTGGGTATTCAGATATATTTCTGCTTTTAGCATGATGCTTTCTTGGTTTCTTTGGCTTTCTTAGGGCTTTGGTTGGGATTTTTTTTCCCCCTCAAGTCTTGTTTCTGGCCTCCCAGACACCACAGTGATAGTTTTACTACATAGGGAGATGAGCTTGTATCCATACTGTGCTGACTACTGGGATAAAGCTCTGGGTTGGCTTCACATTAGTCTTAGGTTCTTATGAGGCATGTGGTAGCCTAGAAACCCATTCAATTGCAGCTTCTCCTTGGAGAGTGTTTGTACCACTGATAACTGAAGGTTAATAAGAGCCACAGTATTTTCTACAATGTAACAAGAATAGAGAGGCATTTTCCTTAATATGTAATTAATATTTAAGAGTGATAGTGAGTTCAGGGAACTATATAAAAAGGAAGGAGAATCAACCTCTTTGTAAAAACAAACAGGAAAAATCTTCCAATTGCCCTATGAGAATGGAATGGAAGGAGAATTGAAAGTAAAGGTGGCTAGGATATGGGCACAGGGATTGAGGGTAAGGCTGTGCTGAGCAAGGGCAAGACTGTTAGGTAGTTGTGTGGTTACTTTCTGCGTGATGTGAACCTGAGGCTTAAGAACCGTGGAGAAAGCGAAGACGCCTGCTGCCTGCCACTTTAGCCTGAGTACACGACTGTTTTCTGTTCGAGTCATCGGTATAATCATCTTTACGGTTGTTTCAGTAATGCACCATGAGCCGTAGACTAAAGAGTTCTGACCAGTAAGAGCCAGTACTTTAAGGAATTAGTAAGGAAGTGGTCAGGCTTCTTCAGTGATGGAGTGATTGCTTTTTGGCATTTTAGAATAATGTCATTTTATATCAAAAATAAAACCAAAGTGGTGAATTCTGGTGTTTGCACAGTTGCGTTCTCCTTTCTGTTGCATTTTCTTCATCCTCTCAAGAAAATTGATGGTAACAGATAACTTCCATAAACTCCCTGGGTTTGTGCAGAATGTGTTCTACAAGAGAAATCTCTTCAGGAATTCATTGTGCCTCGAAATGGGAATTATGGGACACTTCCCTGATTCCCTAAAATTCTTTTTTCTTCCCTGAGTTAGGAGCAAAATGCTTAGTCACTGATTCATTCTTGGAGTAGGGAGTAAACAGCAATTCCAGATAAGGAGAAATCTTTAAACTGTGTGGGATGTGGGTTGAAAGATAGAAACCTTTATATATGCTGTTTAAAAGTGGTTGTGAGTAAGTAGTAAAGGCATCATTCATTCATTCTGTATTTTTTAATTGAATTCCTATTAAGTGACAGGCACTGTTTTAGGTGGTGGTCATATAGCCTTCATGAAACAGACAATCTGAGGTCAGACTTTCCTCCAGGTAGCCATAATAGGGCCAGGAGAGCTCTGGCTTACTCTTCTCAATATTAATTATTCTTTTTTTCACTCCCTGTCTCCTGGAGACAGTGCTGGCTTCCCTTTTTGTTTATAACCGTGAGGCATGAGTCACCGCTTCACTGTGAGGATTGCAGATTTACATAGCATGTTCCCGTCTGATTTGTTCTGCTGCCAAGGTCTCAGCCGGCGGCTCCTTGCTGCCTCTGACATTCGTGGCAGTCCGAGCAGTGAGACCAGCTGCTGGAAGTTAATTAACCAGGGAACTAACAGAGCAGAGAGAACAGGCTACCTGTTTTCTATCCATTTTTATTTAGCACAAGATAGATTTAGGAGTGCCAATATATATAGGTTATATCCTATCATTAGAAAGCCCTGAGTCTTTTTTTTTTTTTTTATTTGATGAATTTGCACCTCTGAGGAATAAAGTTAACTTGTCAGTTCTACTCTGTCCTATAGGGTCGCTATGAGTCGGAATTGACCAGATAGCAATGGGTTTGGTTTGGTTTTGTCTGTTAGAATATTGGTCCTACAAATAGACTTAGCAGCTTTGGCTCATGGTTCTGTTGCACACACAAAAAGATCTTTGAGGAAAACCTGTAAATTTAGTTTATAATTTTAAGAAAATCCATCAAATAAACAAGTAAATGAAATTCTTCCTGAAATTTTCTAAACAACACTTATCAGTTTTGAATAAATTTAGGCTTTCTTCTCATAATATTCCTGTAATAAATTTGATTGATTAATTTACATCTTTTTAAATATATATATTTAGGACAGCTTTACAATATTAAAATATATATTTTAAAAAACACTTCCACCTAAAATTCTCCACGTTAGTATAACAGTTTTCATTTCTTGGGATTCTCTTTATTGAGTTATTATATGTAGTTATAATGCCGGCGTTTATGCAATTCTGTGTTCTTAGAATTTATGCAGTTCTGTGTTCTCTAAACCTTAGAATTTCTCACTTACCATCTTTTTGAATATGCCTCACTGAAGTGATTCATACTCTAGCGTGTGTGACTCAGGGCCGTGAAAAGGGGTTTGTTTTGAATAGCACGATGAGTGTCAGGCTAGGCTTCCAACCAGAAAACGTTCAGTGCAGTTTGAGGCACAGATGAAACAACAAATTTCTACTTGGCCTAGGCCTGGGTGGAGAGTTGGTCGATTTATATAGTATGTTCTCAAATTACAGATGGTGAGATGCTAAGGCACTTTTAGCTTTAGAGACCTCAAGGTAGCCAGTCAAATGAAAGTTGTGTGACCTGCTTGAAAATAAAGCTTAGTTCTCTGTTGGGGAAGAAGGTGAGACCTTTGCACTTGGTTGGTAGTGGGAGAGATTAAAAAGAAGTAAAATTTCCATATCTGATTATTGTTAAGGACACAAACTTGAGCAGATTTATGTTGACTTCTTTTGTGACTGTAAAAATATGCTAGAATTCTGTGGAAGATTGATTTTGAATTTGCAGACCTCTGAAGACTTCTGAGGTTTGTGTGCCCTTGATGGTGACTTAGGCGTGAATCCCAGGTCAGACCCTAGGTCTGGAATGCCAGGTGAAGTAGATGGTTTCAGAGACATAGGGGAGCAGCCTATGCAGTGGAATGAAATATATGCTGCCTAAGCGCTTTGACATCCTCAGGAAAGAAGCAGAACACAAAGCAGACTACAGGGTAAAGGACCTGCAGAAGGTTTGTTTTAAACCAAAGATCATCCTTGAAACTGACATTGGGAACTTGGTGTATCAGTTAGGACTGGGTTCAATCACATGTAACAGTAATATAATCAGGAAAACAGGAATTTAAACTAGTCACAGCCCCCCACCCCAACACTCACATAAAAGAAATCTGAAGGCAGTTAGTTCAGGGCCAGTGTGGCAGCTTTGTGATTATCAGGGACCTAGGCTCCCTCTTTCTTTTTGCTTCATCGTCCTTAACACTGGCTTCCACCCTCAGGGTATGCCTTAGGGTTGCTGGATGACCACAGCTGCACTAGCTATCACATCTGCACTCCAAGCAGGAAGAAGGGCAAGCCAACGAGCATAGTTCCTGGTAGAATCAACTCTCCTCTAAAGCGCTTTCCTGGAAACCCTGCCCACTTACATCTCATTGGCTGCCCCTGTCTGTAAAACATATTTGGGTAAATATTGGATAGGCTGTCGGGTTGCTATGAGTAGGAATCGACTTGTCGGCAGCAGGTTTTTTGGTTTGGTAAACTGTAGTTTCTGCCATAACGAGATCATGAGAATAAAGATATTACCAAGACTTAGGGAAGCAAAACTTTGGGACACCTGCAAACTCTCACAATAGGACAGCAATAATGTTTGGTGAACCTGGCTTTTAGTTTGCTGCTTAATTAATTGATTCAACAATATTCCATACTTACTATGTGCTAAAGGAGCCCTGCTCGTGTAGTAGTTAAGCGCTTGGCTGCTCACCAAAAGGTTGGCGGTTCAAACCCACCAGGCACTCCACAGGAAAAAGATGTGGCAGTCTATTTCCATAAAGATTACAGCCTTGGACCAGCCCAGGGGCAAGGATGAGAAGGCAGGAGGGGACAGGAAAGGTGGACAAATGGAAACTGGGAACCCAAAGTCAAAGAGAGGAGAGTGTTGACACATTGTGGGATTGGCAATCAATGTCACAAAACAATATGTGTATTAATTGTTTAATGAGAAACTAATTTACTCTGTAGACTTTCAACTAAAACACAATTAAAAAAAAAAAAGATTACAGCCTTGGAAACCCTGTAGAGCAGTGCTACTCTGTCCTATAGGGTCACTATGCGTCGGAATTGACTTGAAGGCAATGGGACTATGTGTTAAGTATTGGAGTTCCAATTGTGAACAAGACATGGTCCCTGCCCTCAAAGAGTTTACAGGCTAACGGGAAAAATGGGTTTTAAATTAAATAAACTATAAATGCATTGAGTATTAAGAAAGAGGAAATAGAGAGTGCTTGGGGTTGTGTAAATAGAAAAGACTCTAAGGGTATGACATGACATATACATTGAGATTTAAAGGATGTTTGAGACTTGGCCAGGTTAGAATGGTGGGGACCGGGTATGAGGAGAAGGGAAGAGGGAGGGGACTCTTCCAGGCAGACTCACTTCCAGTGTGATAATTTCCATAACATTTTTTTTTCCCATTACTTGTCCTATTTCTTCATTGGAGGGAATCAGTAGGAGTTTTCAAGCAATAAAGGAAGGCAAGGACCAAATATTTTTTTTGATCAGAAATGGCTAAAGGGATTGCCATCCTTTCTACTTACTCATTTTTTCACTCTCTCTAGATGAGTGCCTGCCTGCATAGGCTGCACCAGGGAATGTTGGTACCAGAGGAAGGAGGTGCACAGATGATAGGTGGAAGTCCAATTGCCCCATCATAGATCTGGATTTTGATCTCACTGTGGGACTTTGGGGAGGCAGGGATTGATTCTGACCCTGAGGTGCTGATCTGACCCCCTTCCCCTTCCAGGAAGTGGACATTGTGGTAGCACCGTGCCAAGGCCTCCGGCCCACAGTGGATGTTCTGGGTGATTTGGTGAATGATTTCTTGCCTGTGGTAACCTATGCACTCCACAAAGATGAACTCTCAGAGAGGGATGAGCAAGAGCTTCAGGAAATCCGAGAGTATTTCTCCATTCCCATATTCTTTTTCAAAGTGCCAAAGCTGGGCTCGGAGATCATTGACTCCTCCACCAGAAGAACGGAGAGTGAAAGATCACCATTTTATCGTCAGCTCATTGACCTGGGCTATCTGAGCAGCAGTCACTGTAACTGTGGGGCCCCTGGCCAGGACACTAAAGCTCAGAGCATGTTGGTAGAACAAAGTGAGAAGCTGAGACACTTGAGCACATTTTCTCACCAGGTGCTACAGACTCACCTGGTGGATGCAGCCAAGGCCCTGAACCTGGTGCACTGCCACTGCCTTGACATCTTTATTAACCAGGCCTTTGACATGCAGCGGGACCTGCAGATTACTCCCAAACGTCTGGAATACACTCGAAAAAAGGAGAATGAACTGTATGAATCACTGATGAATATTGCCAACCGAAAGCAGGAGGAAATGAAGGACATGATTGTTGAGACACTTAACACCATGAAGGAGGAACTTCTGGATGACGCTGCTAACATGGAATTTAAAGGTAGGTACCAGAGAGCTTGGCAGGGAGCTCGGCCTACCGGAGCCTCTACCCATTTTCTAGCTGGAAATTGAATACATTAGCTCTTAAGCCCAAAGGAACCTCAGGGTAATCTCATCTACCTCACTGTTACCAGCAGCAGCTTACCTTAAATCATTTAGCAAAGCGGCTTCTCTTGTTCTCAAAGGCTTTCTTGGAATATTCCACTGTCATTCCTTCCCAGAACTGTTAGCCCAACTTTTGCTAAATTCATCTTAAATCTCCCTTTATGTCTGTACCCCCCTAGCCCGAATGGAGTTGGAGAAGAGCTGCTTGAAGAATGTTATTAGGCCATGCTGTAACCTTTGCTCCCTCAGCACGCACGGCCTTGCTTCTTTATTGGTTCTGCTTTTCATCTTGTGTCGCATTTTCTTTTCAGGCTGCTCCCAAAACCCAACTCAGGAGGATTGCCCAAAGTAATGTTTTTACCTTTTCTTCATGAATGGTTATGAACAAAATTGGGCCAAGATAACTCGTTGGGTCTTTTGGTGTCTGTAGTTTAGATGCTGCTGAGTTTGTATGCTGACTGCTGTATGAACCTCCATGTATAAACGTTAGCTTTACTTCCTGTTGATTAAAATGACAAGGCTTGTAAGTTATCCTTTAGGTTATCAACCGTGGCTGTACATCCAAATCATATGGGAGGCTTTTTGAACATGTAGATAGTTGCTCAAAATCACTAAAGACCACTTCAGACCTATTAATCAGAATTTCTGACGTGGAACCTGATATCAGTGTTTTTTCAAAAACAACCTCCCCAGGTGGATTCTACTTATTGTCATTTTCTAGATGAGGGAGCCAAGGCTTAGAAAGATTGATTTGCTCAAGGTCACACAGCTAGTAAATAGTAGAGGCAGGATTTGAATCTATACAGTCTGATTCCTGAGCCCATACTCTTATTAATCTCTGTGTGTTACTGCCTTTTAAACTGTTCCCAGTTACTGATGCCACCTTCTTCCTGGTACCCAGCTTCAAAACCTTAGCGTTGTCTTTAACTGATTTCTTTACCTTGTGCCACGTCCATTCAGTTGGTGAGTCCTGATGAGTCATCTTCGATGTTTCATTTTTACCTCTGCTTCTCTGTTCCCTCTTCTTTAGTTTAACTGGACTGTTGTTTCCTGATTGATCTCCTTGACTTCTTTCTCATCTTCAGTTCATCTTTACTGGCTACCCATTACTATAGGCTAAGTTGGAACTCCTTAGCCTTGTGTCACAGACCTTTCAAGGTCTAGCCCTTGCCTACTTTTCCCATCTTATTTTCCACTATGCACCTTCCTGTAGTTTCCATTTTGGTTGATCTTGCTGTCCGCCGTACACCCTCTTCACTTTTTCTTTGCTCATGTGCTTCCCTAAACCTGAAACGTCTTTTATCGGTCTGTGAATTTCCAAATCCTATCTATCCTTAAGGCCTCTCCCAAATGCCATTTTTCATGCAGGCTTCTTTAATTGTTAGAGCTAATAATAATCTCATTCATTGGAACTCCCACAGCATTTTATTTGTAACTTATTTCTGGCATATTTCACTTTCTATCTTTTTTATAGTCATTTACGTTCCTTTCTTTTATTTTCTAAACTCTTAGCATTGAAGAAGAACAGGATCTGAGTCTCATCATCATATCCTGTAAAGCAAGTAACACAGTCTTGTACACAGTACACCTTTGGAGAATGAATGAGTTGATGAATGATGGTGTATAGCTATGTCACATTTAGAAATACAGAGGGACTATAGTTGACTTTAGCAAGCACAGGATGCCTGATTTCTTATAGGTGTTTCTAAAGATGAAGAAAGATTCCTCTTTTGTGAATTCCCACTGCAGGGAGGAGTTCCTGAGACATGCTCACTTACAGTGGAAATCCTAGGAAGTCTTCCCAGTATTTAATTAAAGACACTGGAGCATCAATGCCAGCATCATAGTGCACATGATGAAGGGTGGTCAGGGCAGGTAGGTTGGGCAGACAGTGAAATAATTAATTGTCTAGTTATGTGCCAGGCATAGCATGCTTGGTGCCTGGGATATAGTGGTAAGCCAGATGTGGGGATAACTGGGACCAAGTAGATCAGACGTTTGGTTCTGTTACCTGCATGTGGATTTTGTGGATCTACTACGTAAGTTGGCTACATATTAGACATGACTTACATGTCTGATTTTTACCTTATGCTAAGTTCTTTCTGGGTGTCCTTGAGGCAGACTTAACCTTGGGGAAGCCAGTGATAAGTAGATTTAGAAGAGAGCTATCACGTATCCTATGGAGCCAGATTTCTATTATTGTTTGTTTTAAAGGTCGTGCACGCTGGGGATCATGTTATACATACTTAATAAAATTTTATTGTTTTTTGAAAAGATAGTACCTACATATATGAGACTTTATTCAAAGGTATAAATATACTGTCCCCTAGTCACCCAGTTCCCCTACATGTATTCTTCTGCACCTTACTTTTCACTTAACAATATATCTTACAGAGTTTTCCATAAATCTGCATACAGATCTGTTGTCTTCTAATTAACATACCTTAATTTATTTAATTATTCCCCACTGATAGACATTTAGGCTGTTTCCTTCCCCCCTCCCCATTACAAACTCTGCTGCATTGATCATTATTGTACATACACATCTTTGAGACTTACAAAGGAATATTTCTAGAAAAAAAAATTCCTAGAAGTACAATAGTTAGGTCAAAGGGTGTGTGGATTTTTTTCATTCATTTGTTGATTTAAAATTTTGATAACATTGCCGAAGAAGTGGCACCAATTTAAATTTCCACCAGTAGATATCAGAGGGCCTTTTTAGGAGCAGATATTTTTGCACACAATTTGTCTTAAGTTCTCTTATTCTCTGGCTTGGAAAACAGATTTTCTAATCCTGAGAGGTAGTAGAATGGTGGGGACAACAGTCGAGTCTTACTTTTTATTTATCTGGTAATTGATTAGAATTGAATTCCTGACTCTTGGATTTTTCTCATTAATATGCTAGGTGGTATGAGATATTACAAAGATCACAGCCTTTAGAATTATGAGCTTTGGGTTCAAACGCTGACAGCATTACTTCCTAACTATACCATCCCCTTCCCAGTCCTGGCTTTGTCCTCCAAGTGATCTGCAATATATAACCAGTAATGCCCACCTGACAAAGTTATTGTGAGGATTAAATTAGATCACATATGTAAAATATTTATTGTTGTGCCTTTCAAATAGTCTGCATTCAATAAATGTTGTTGTTCTTTTATAATGTGACATAAAAGCTAACAAAATCAACTGGCTCATTCTAGAGACAATGACTCTTTCTCAGGATCTTTAGCTGCCTTAAGTAGTTGAGGGTTACTTGGCCTCTGATCATGCTGAGGGTCTGGAGTTGTCCATAAACCAACCATGTGTTTTTGTAGCCATCATCATGGTACTTCCTTGGCATTGACATGGGAAACCCCTTTATTTAGTGTGCCTGCCTCTTTCCCTGTGTAGCTGAATGGTTCATTTCTCTGCTTCCATAGATATCATCGTTCCTGAGAATGGGGAACCAGTGGGCACCAGAGAGATCAAATGCTGCATCCGACAGATCCAGGAGCTCATCATCTCCCGGCTTAATCAGGCCGTGGCTAATAAACTGATCAGCTCAGTGGATTACCTCCGTGAGAGCTTTGTGGGAACTCTGGAACGGTGTCTGCAGAGCCTGGAGAAGTCTCAGGATGTCTCAGTTCACATCACCAGTAATTATCTCAAACAGGTAGGTGCTCAAAGAATGGTTGTTAAAACACCATGTCAAGGATAACACAAACAGAATCCACCTACAAGCCCAACTTCAAATTAGCCTAGCATTTTCACTCAACTTTTTGCCAACCAGTTTTAAGTTTCTATTGTTTTCCTATGACATGACCACCATATGTGGGAGGTGCTCATAGGCAGTAAAATTGCAGCTAAGTTAATGAGCAAGAAGATGAAGAATGAAGTAAAGGGGCCTAAATAATCACAAAGTAGATAATCAACCTGAGTTCCCAGGATTTGACTCTGTATACATATTGAGGGATAAATTTGGGAACCCTGAAACTGGACTATGTTTTTGAAGTGAATATCATTCATTGCATTTTTGTCTACTCGGGGCATATTGATTTTGTTGGTATGTTCTCTTTCAGATCTTAAATGCCGCCTATCATGTTGAAGTCACATTTCACTCGGGGTCCTCAGTAACAAGGATGCTCTGGGAGCAAATCAAGCAGGTAGGGGTTGCTTAGAGAAAATGTTTTCAGTCCCCAGTTGGCTCAAATGACTTCTAGTAACCCCAACGCAGAACTGATGTCTAGGATTTTCTGTTGGTGTAGCCATGTTCTGGTTTGCCTGCCTGGGAGAATTCTAGTTTATGCCTATTGTGAAATAATTATTAATAGTGCCCCCCCTTAACTCTTAAAAGTGGTGGGTTTAGTTGATATTTTATGGAGTCATAAGACTCGACTTCACTATCTTCTTCATATTTCTTTTTCCCAACCTCAAAAGCAGGCTTTGTTATTGCTGGAGGCCATGAGTACAGTTCCTGATCTGGAATTTGATCTGGCTCTTATGTAGAGTTATTTACTGACTTCAGAAAGAGATTTATCAGGCCCTCCCTGGCACTGAATGTATCAAGGGCTCGTGTTCATGAAGATTAGGCCTGGTGTTCTTTGATGCTTTCATCTGGGCTGGGCCCTGGTTGTGAGGTAGATGGAACTGGAGAGGAGCCTTGGACTTCATACAGCTCCTATCTTAAGAGCCTGCTCCTAATGAGTGGATAATGCAGAGAACAGAGGGCATTGGGTCTTTGTAGTGGTCCCTACCTCCCACTCCTCAGTGATCTCACTGTCCTCATTCTGGCAGATCATCCAGCGCATCACATGGGTAAGCCCACCTGCCATCACTCTAGAGTGGAAGAGGAAGGTAGCCCAAGAAGCCATTGAGAGCCTCAGTGCCTCCAAGTTGGCCAAGAGCATTTGCAGCCAATTCCGGACTCGGCTCAATAGTTCTCATGAGGCTTTTGCAGCCTCCTTGCGGCAGGTGGGTATGTAGGAAAGGAGATGGGGCTGGACCATGCAGAGGAGACTCTCATCCATAGGAGAATATTTTGCTTTCTGCTCTCTTTTAAGAATAAAAAGAAAAATCTTTCTATTTTGTCAAAGGATAATATTACATTACAGGAAATTTCATCAGTACATTTTTTTAATGTGGATGTTTTTCTTATTCTAGGGAGAATGGAGGGAACTCAGTTAATTTTTCCCCATTTCACTGAGTGAGGAATGAAAATGTAGAGGGCTCGGAATTCTAAGTTTAAAGAGCATTTTAGGGATGTGTGATAAAAAGAGATGACTTTCCAACTTCAGTACTAGTGCACAGTTATGTGACATCTGCTTTCCCTTTGCTGTGGGTGTGTGTGCATGTATGTTGAGGGGGAGGGAGAGGAAAATTATTGAGTGCCCACTGTGTGCCAGTCTCCGTGCTAAACACATTATATACACCTAATTTAGTTTTCACAATCATCCTTATGAGGTAGATATTATTATCCTTGTATTACAAGTGAGAAGGTCAAGGCTAGACACTCGATAAAGCATATGCCTTTTTTCTGTTTCCCTCCCAGCTGGAAGCTGGCCACTCAGGCCGGCTGGAGAAAACTGAAGACCTGTGGCTGAAGGTTCGGAAAGATCATGCTCCCCGCCTGGCCCGCCTTTCACTGGAGAGCCGTTCTTTACAGGACGTCTTGCTGCACTGTGAGTCTGTGATTGTTTTGGGTCCTGGATACCTGACAGTCTCATGTCCAGCGTTGGAGAGAACTGCAGTCCTTCCTTGCAAAACCACCTCCACACTTACTTAGGTGTTTTTGAACTCCTGAAGTTTGTTTGGTCCTGCTATTTATGTAGTTCAAATAACATCGTCAAAGTTTATTTAAATTAAACCAGTTAGGTTACTTTCTGCGGGCTTAGAATGACACCAGAACTTCTCACCCTGATAAGTATGGCTTTCTGGCTTCCAGGTTGGTCCAACCTTATCTCTCTTTGTCTGTGTGCCTTATAGGTAAACCTAAACTGGGACAGGAACTAGGCCGGGGCCAGTACGGTGTGGTGTACCTGTGTGACAACTGGGGGGGACACTTCCCTTGTGCCCTCAAGTCAGTTGTCCCTCCAGATGAGAAGCACTGGAATGACCTGGCTTTGGAGTTTCACTACATGAGGTGGGTCCTGATATCATTCATCTTTATAGGAAAAAAGATAGAGAAGCCAGAAGCCCAGTAGAAGTTTTATACGAAGAGCTACAGCATGCCCTGTGTCTTCATATCTAGGTCTCAAAATGTTGTGGACTAGTATTTCTCTGTCTAACCCAGAAGCATGCTCTCTCAAAGGCCTTTCCTGTCTTTGCTTTTCCCCACCATCCTAATTTCTATCTCATCTTCACATTTGCCTTTGTTTCTTAGTCCTTATGGCTTATCAGTTTTTAGATTTAATTTTTTTTTTTTTTTGTCCTTGTTGGAGAAGCCATTCTCCATGCCTTGTCTCTATACTGAGAGCCATTACCTCCAGACCTGGCCTAAGTGTGGTCTTGAGGCTTTTCCTTCCCATATTGTGGCGTGCTGTGTAGGATTAGAACCTAAGCATTGTAGCCCAGAGCCCTCTTCCTTTGCACCAGGTCTCTGCCGAAGCATGAGCGACTGGTGGATCTCCATGGTTCAGTCATTGACTACAGCTATGGCGGGGGCTCCAGCATTGCCGTGCTGCTCATTATGGAGCGCCTACACCGGGACCTCTACACAGGGCTGAAGGTGAGTTGATGGAGGAGAGAGCCAGAGCCAGCTGGCAACCAGATACACAGGCTCTTTGCTGGACCTCCATCCTTTCCTGTTTAATCAGAGCTTCTGGTTTTCATAAGAGATTGTTGGAGTAATCCAGCTTTGTTGCCTTTATTTCCAAAAAACCTTAAAAATGTCTATCTCAGAATCTCTTTTCAATATATATCCAGGATATTGTCATTCACCACTCTGACCTCGGTGGAGGTGGTTAAAATCTAGACTGGTTACTCCCCCCGGGTTTAGAATAACACCAGAGTTCCTTAGAAGAGCAGACAAGCTTCCTGTATCTCTCTTGTTCTTTCTCTTTTCGCCCTCAATGGTTAAAGCCATTTTTTGTTGTTTAGTCAACAAATATTTATTAGTGACAACTTGGTACAAGGCCCTATACTAAGCACCATAAGGGGACACCAAAAAGTATAATTGCCAGGGGCTTTGAAGAGAATTTGAGTCAGTGGTTTTTCATGACGATGTGGAGTTTGTGTGCAGTTGGAGAGAAGAGGCCACATGAGAGGGGAGGAACAGCATAATGCCCAGAGCGCGTGTGAAGATCAGTAAGGACAACAGTCAGGTTGAAGCAGGTGGTTCATTTTGGGAATAGGAGGGTGATAATGTGTAAAGAGAGTTTGGGAACAAATTATAGAGGACCAGAAATGTTAAGAATTTCCATAGAATCCAAATTCTATTATAGACAGTGAGAAGCTACCGAAGGATTTTATTGAAGTGAAGGCTAATAGTTGTGGTGAGACCCTCAGTTGGGGCTAAGAGTTGTGGTGAAACCCTACTGAGAAGAAGAGGGGGTGCCTTCTCACAAATTCATCTTGTACCAGTTTAAACAGAAGCTGCCAGAAGTAGGACAAAGGAAACCTTAGAAATGCTTCCAGGAGCCATGGGGAATCAATATGATGAAGAAAATGATTCTCCAAGTGACTTTGTTTTCCCTCTTCATTTCAGAGGAGTCTTTTCCATAAGTGGGCTAGAGAACCTTACTTGAACTTTTGGATAAGCAGTATGATGTTCTCCAGAATTCAAGAGACCCTAAAGTGGAGACTTGGTAGAAGTAATATGACTTTGGTATTTGAATCCACCAAACCTGGGCTAACCAGGCCTACAAAGCAATGGAAGTAAATTGGCCTGAGGCACCTAGAGTTAGTTACTTTGAGCCTTGTGGGCAGTTCCAGAGTTTGTTGAAGTGTTAGAAATGAGGTCATGCTTCAGTTGTCTGATTGCACCTCTCCTAGTCACACTTGTGGATTGTCTAGCTGGCAAAGTGCAGCCTCCAGGGGTTTTATCTGGCTTTGTCTCCTTTATAGCTTGCTCTTCTTTGCTTTTCCTCTCCTTCCCTCTCTGTTGTCCTCTTCCCTGTTCTCTCAGTCCCCTCTCTGTCCTTGTGTGCTCTAGTACAGTCATTCCTTTAGCATCCCACAGAAGGAACTCTCAGTTGGTTCAAGCTAGTAGGGATCCAGGCATTTCCTTGTTAGTGACAAGTAAGCTCTTTTGTCTTCCCAAGGCTGGGCTGACCCTGGAGACACGTTTACAGATAGCACTTGATGTGGTGGAGGGGATCCGCTTCCTGCATAGCCAGGGACTCGTCCACCGTGACATCAAACTGAAGAATGTGCTGGTAAGTAGAGCTGTCTCCCCAAGATAATACCCTTCCTCTCTGGGTTAGGTGACCTTTTGGAGAGTACATGTAAATGCAAGTTTGGTTATGAGAAAAGACCAGAAGGAAAATAGTAGAGTTAACAGCACAATGGATATACCATCCTCTTGAACTCAAAGTTTGAACTTTACATTCTTGAACTTAAACTTCGGGGGCGTGCACTGAAGATGTTCCTCACTGGTTTTCATCACAGGCCTAGCTTATAATGCTTGAAGTTTTTTTCTCCCAATACTATTTTGGAAAATTTTAAACTTACAGAACAGTTAAAAGACAAGTACTGTGAAGGCCCACGTACCCTTCACTCAGATTCATACTCTCTCTCTTTCTCTGGGGGAAGGGAAAAATATTCCTAAAATTGTAGACTGAAACCTGAGAGGCTTATCTATAGCCAAATAGATTTATTTTCATGGACTTCTAGGGAAGGAAGCTACAGGGACTTCAAGAAGCTCTCCTCAGGTGACTAGAGGACTTCAGCCTTCCTGGTTATCAGCTTCCTGCCTTGCGGTGTGGAGGTTGGGGGAGAATCAGGAGCTGAAATGCTTCCCTCAGTATCCTTCCAGGGACCTTCACTTACTCATTCTTCAAAGATTTACCGAGGTCCTGATATGTGCTAAGCACTATGTTCAGTGTCTGAAGTACAAAGACGAGAAAGACAGCTTCTGCCATCAGGTTGCTCATAGTGTGGGGAGGAAGACAGTAATGGGAACAAATCTAGAGACAGGCAGGTTGGAGGCAGGATTTACTAAGTACCTGCTTTTTCAGTTTGTCTAAACTGAGTGCCGTGTGCAGGATCGGAGACAGGGTGACTCTTGCCTTGCTTTGTTGGCAGCTAGACAAGCAGAACCGTGCCAAGATTACTGACTTAGGATTCTGCAAGCCGGAGGCTATGATGTCAGGCAGCATTGTGGGGACCCCAATCCATATGGCCCCTGAACTTTTCACAGGTAAGGCTGGAGGGCAGAGAGTGGGTTTGGACAGGGCTTGGTACTTTAACCCCGAGTGCTACCCCTAGGGCTAAGTATTATCCCCTAGTACTATGGCAGGTCTGGCACAGGCAAGGGAGAAACGAGAACAGGGGAAACCTAAGACAAGTAGGGGGGCAGGAGAAGGGGCAAAGGGTGAGGGAAAAAATAGAGAAGTGCCAGTGGCAGTCACCAGCTATTCTTTTGGATGCCTCTCTGGGATATTAGTGCCATAAATTGCCATAATCAACCAATTATTTCATCATAAAATACTGATTGAATAATAACTCGCAGTTGGTTAGATAATAGGGAGTTGTCCACTACCATTAAAGAAGTTAACATTGACATAGAGATATCATATTAAGAGAGGTAAAATAATTAGGGAGCAGTATAAGACAGTGGGTGATTAAGTGCTAAATTATGTGCTACATGAAGTACCGTCAGTATTCAGAAAAGGCATAAATGAAGGTTGAAATGTTTGATGATTTTGTGGTAGAGTTGAGATTTGGGGGAGAACTTGAGTCAGGCTGGGACAAATTGGTCGGTAGGAAGGGAACTCATTTATTAAGTAGATTTTTTAAGCTAGGCTTTGTGGGTATGTTGTTTCATATATTTTGTTTCATTTACTCCTCACAATTCTATGATGATGATGCATTTTTATGTCAACTTACGGATAAAGAAGTTGAGGCCAGATTGATGAAGAAACCTAGCCCAAAACATTGAGCTAGAAAGAAGTGGAGCTGGGATTTGAATCTAAAGCTTTCTGTTTCCAAAATCCAAACATTTATCTTGAAGGAGAGAAAATACTGGAGGCTGGGGAGACCAGTTGGTGGTGGTTGTCTGCAGGACTAAGTTGGTAGTGCTGAAATAGAAAAAAACGTGACAGATTTGAGATCAGTTCAAGAATGGGCAGGATTTTTTATTCACTTGATGTGGGTGAGGAACAGAAAGGAAGGACTAAAAGATGACTCCAAGGTTTTGAGCCTGAGTGGATGGAGAAGGTTGTACCATTGTCAGGGAAGATGAAAAGGTAATTGCAGGTCAGTCATTAATATTGATAAGAGTTAAACCTAGCAAAATGCTTACATTTCTCTGGTTGGCCTTGTACACAAGTTTCCCCCCAATCTGAGTGATACACATAAGGATTAGGAGTTCAGCTGGATAGCTATAGCCTTACCCAGATATGAACCAAGTAGACAGTTACCATGTTTTTCTTTCTTTAGATTTACTTTTTCAAAAAAAATCTCTATTCCCACTGCTCCTGTTCTTTTTGGCTACTTCATGTTTAAGTTCCTTTCACTGTTTCGCCTGCAGTGCACCTGCACTAAACAAGGGGCACAGCGGACACATTCTACCTCCATTGCTAACTGCGTGGTAAGGATCAGCATGAATCCATTTCCAATAGTGTGGACTTGGATCCAGTCCTCACCTCTCCACTTCTCCATCCTTGTCAGCCTCTCACGCCACTCAGAGCTAGGTCAGAGCTCACACATTAGATGGATGCCATCTTTGAGACCAGCTGCACATGCAGCGTTTCTCAGACCCTAGCCACCCAGAGCTAGGTCAGAGCTCACACGTTAGAAGGGCCCCTTCTTTCAGACTGCCAAACAGGTGGACGCCAGCTCCTGCTGGCTCTCACTGCCCCTGTGGGTTCGTTAATTCACTGAATGACTCACAGAATTCATGGAGGAACACCATACTTATGGCTACAGATTTATTACAACCAAAAAGGATACAAAGAAACACATAGGGTGAGGTCTGGAAGGGGTCACAGCGTGGAGCTTCCATGTCCCAAAGAGGGGCACGCCACCCCTCCTATGCATGGTTACCAACCAGCAAGCCCCATCTATACCTCAGGGTTCAGGGAGCTTATGGGCGTCCCCAGGTGGCCATGATAGATTACCTCATGCCTTCTGAGGCTCAGGCAGCATCGGGCCCTCTGGTGTCTCTCTTTGGTCAGCCCCACTCATTAGCCTCAGGTGTTGGTACAGTGCTGTGAACGAAGGCCAAATTGCTTCTTACAAGGTATTTCCACATTTCGCACCACCCTACTGCTGTCAGAATAATCTTTCTAAAGCATCTTATTCATGTCACCCCCTGCTGTAAAACGTAAATGACTTCCCATTGCTTACTAAATTCAGACTCTTGTGTCTGACTTTAAAAATCTTTATTCTGGTTCCAATCCACCCACCCACCTGTATTTCCCAACTTTCTGTCCCTACTATGACCTCTCTGGATTTATTTTTTTGACTGTTCCATAAAGTAAAAAGGCTGATTTCCCTTCTCCTTATCAAGTTCTAGGCAGTAGCTAGTTCTTGCCAACACCTAGCTTTGACCTCCCAGTGCCATAGTTTTTTGTACCGTGAAACGGGCGTTATAAATATGCCCCACCTCCATGACAGCGTTGTTATGAGAACGGATGTTGAAAGCTTTAGACAGAATGGATAAGGACCTTTGCAGATGCAAGGTGGCAGCGCTGCTGTTGCCTGCCTCTCTCTCACTCACTGCTTTTCCTTCTTGCTGTAGGAAAGTATGACAATTCCGTAGATGTCTACGCTTTTGGGATTCTTTTCTGGTATATATGCTCAGGCTCTGTCAAGCTCCCTGAGGCATTTGAGAGGTGTGCCAGCAAAGACCACCTCTGGAACAATGTGCGGAGAGGTAAGAGGGCTGAGCCCTACTTGTCTTACTTACTCCCTGGTGAGAGCCGTGAGGTTGGGTACTGCAGCAGGGGCTTCCTGCCTCCTTTTGCAGCCACGACCCAGCAGGACCACACACACACTTCATCCCCCCTTGGAATCAAGAAAACATTGAAGTCACACTTTTGCTTCCAGGCAGCATTGCATTTAAATGTTTCAAAAAGGCAATACAGTCATACATGCCTTTTTTTCTTTAGAATTTCCAGTTCTTCAGCTTCCTATGCCAGTGTGTTCCAGTTTTTCATCAGTGTTACTGTTAGGTTCTAACCTAGATTTTTGCAATGGAAGTCAAAACTCATTGCATCTTCAGCATGCTGAGCTCCAGCTGGATAATCAGCCTGTCAGCTGGTCATGCCTCTTCGTTACATTGGTCTCCCTCTTACTAAGTCTGGTCTTATTTCCATGCTCCTTCCTCTAGGGGCCCGCCCAGAACGTCTCCCTGTGTTTGATGAGGAGTGCTGGCAGTTGATGGAAGCCTGTTGGGATGGTGACCCCTCTCAGAGGCCTCTTTTGGGCATTGTCCAGCCCATGCTCCAGGGCATCATGGACCGGCTATGCAAGTCAAATTCTGAGCGGCCAAACAGAGGACTAGATGACTCCACTTGAAAGCAAAGAAGAGGCCATTCTCTCTTACTCTCTAGTTCTTCCCTTTCCCCCAACCTTTTGGCCATGGGGAAAGTTTGACATTTATTCAGTACATGGAGCTCTTGAGGGATTGGTGCTTGCTGGGCAACTTGAGACCTTCCCAAGCAAAGATGACTCTTGGATAGCGAAGAGTTAGATGGCTGTTTGAGCATATTTGGCAGTTCACCGATGTCCCAAGCTGTCCCGTTAGTGAAAGATTGTCTCGGTCATGTGTAAAAGCTGACAAATGGGATGGTCTGGCCTTAGAATTGATAAGGAGGCAAATCTTACCATCATCTGCTCACTGTATATGTTTCTTTCCAAGATACCAGGTGGACACTGCAGTGGCGATAGTATTAGAAACTCATTGCCATGACTTCCACAGTTTGATTCCATTCAGTGGTCAGAACCCTTAGAAAATTTGAGCTTAGTTCTGTGGTTGTGAGAACATAGAGACAACAAAAATAATGTGTGGGTGCTTGGTTCCTGCTGTCTGCAACCAGAGGTCTCAGGTCACAAAAGAAGCCCCTCTGTCCCTCAAGGCACCAGTGTGTTTACACTTGTAGGATCACATATCCCTGGTTTCTGGGGGTGGGTTTCACAGTTACATCACCAAGAGGCAAAAAAAAGAAAAAAAGAAAAAAAGGCATATATGTATGTATGTGTATAAGCTATTGGATTTTGAGTTACTGCTAAACCCAGAACAGAACAGAATCTGTTCCTCTACTCTTGGGTCTTGTTTTTCTTTCTGGTTTTGTTCTCAAGGTGGGGAAGCTGCAGATAACATGGTACCTGGGGGTGAGTGTCTGAGCAAAACTGACCCACTTTTGAAGTATCTGGTGAGACCTGAGAAGCTGGCAAGATCTGGAAGCCCTGGGCTCCATACAAATCTACTGGAAGATACCAGTTTGTTTTCACAACTTAACAAAATCAGAAACTCTTTATTTTTGAATCTAACACACTGACATTTTAAAAACTTGATCAATGAGCTTTTTAACCAAGGTTTCTGCTGCAATTTGTCCCTTCTCTTTACCTTATTTTAAATATAATTTGTTAGAAGAAAAAAAAAGAACGAGACAAAAGGGAACAGTCTCTTAGTTCTGTGTGTGTACACCTTACCCTGTGTGTGTGTACCTTACCCTGTGTGTTGGTGTCTGGGAAGGTTCTCTTCCCTTTGCAGTTGGGAGGAGGGATGCTAGTCTTTTGGAGAGTTTGTCATGAAGTATACATGAGAGAAATTCTGATTCCTGTCACAGGAAGGCGTATAATTTAAACACTGGTTTAAATGTTTGACTTCAAGCCTTCCTCAACCAAACTGGTCCATTAGATTTAGAAAAACAGGCAGGCAAAGGAGGAGTAGGCAGTGGAGGTGAGCAGCCTCCATCTATTTGCCTAATCCCCAGGAAGTGTGATGTGGCCCATGTGGCCAGCCCCACAGTATGGGAAACAGGTCCCCGAACAAGATGGGATTTTCCAGAGTCGTGCCAGAATGGCCATCTCTTGAATATTAACAGTGTCAGTGGAGTCTAAGAAATTTTTCATAGAATCTTTAAAACTTAGTTGAACTCTTTGGCTGTCCTGGGCTCTAATTATGATATGTTAGAGTGTGGCAGCCCCCTAAACATTTGAGGCCTTCAGAAACTGCAGGGATAAAAACCTTTTCCCTTGCAAAGGATGAAGTGACCGATCTTTGAGCTCTGTAGGGTAGAGCCTTGTTTTGGTGGAATGCTCAGTACACTTCTTAGAATTTTTAATACCTACTAGCTATACTTTAAGTCACTCTATTCTTGTCAGCATTAATTCGTTGTCCTTCTGGGGACAATGATGGGACTTCCAGGAAGCCAGGTTTCAGGTAGGAAAGATGAGTAGTCTCTACTTGTGAAAAATAATAAAAAAGGAAAATCAGTATAAGTCTTTTCTGTTTGAAATCTCAAGAAAAGCCTTACATAGTTCCTCTTTTCAGAGTTTCTTTTAGCTCTGGTTATAATTAGAAGTCTCTGCTCCCTTATGGAGACCACATTCCTAACATTCTTTGGAAGTCTTAACTCCTACCTCCATTCACACTTGGGAGGTTACGTTTCCCCCCACCCAGAGTCCCATTTCAGTTTATTCCCTGTGGCTTAGTCTGCTCTCAGATACCAGTTTTCTAGCAGATTCCCCACATTTTTTGCCCAGGGTAAGGGAGTTAGGGAGGGGTTAACGCTAAGTAAGAAGAGTAGTTGTGTTATAGTTCATTTAAGAAGTATTCCGAAAAAAGGTGCAAATTATTGCTAAAAGTCTCCAGGCCAGCCAAAGTCCACATAGGGCTGTTTGGGGGTGTTATTTAAACACTCAGCAGGCTGAGTGCAGGAATACATGTGTTATGTATGTATATTTGCTTTTGTTTTATAACATTGTCAGCTAATTTTGGACTCTTTGTTCCTTGGCACCCATTATTACTAAAGTGATGGAATGCCGTGAAATGTACTGTATTGTGTATTACTTGGGAAGACACTAGATATTCAAAGAAATCTGGTGGCACTTGGGCTATGGAGGACTCAGCATAGCCAAAGTCCTGAAGAGTTTACCTGCTACCTGTGGTTGTACACACTTCCAAGTGGTGAGGTAAGGTGGCTGGGGGAGGAAAGTGGATGGCATCATGACAGAATCACCCTTACCGTGTGCTACCCTTGTAATCAACTTGATTAGGGTACTTTACCCCAGCGAGAAAATGACCACCTGGCCATTTTTAATGCCCTTGAAGTCAGGTCACTCATTTCGCTTCAGAAATCTGAAGCGGTGTTGGTGGCGCCTGGGGCGGCCGAATGACTGACCTGTGCCTAGGTAGCTGGTGGCATGGTCAGCCTGGCTCTGGTGAGGAATGTTCAGTGTGGCCAAGGTGTCCACAGCCATGACCTAGTTCCCTTGATCCTCCACTGAGAATGGCTCATTGACCGAGCAAGCCTTTCACTTCTCTGGGAAGGAGGACTATGCTGGTTGTTCCCAGACCAAAGAGAGTCACTTTTGACTCCATCAGCTTCAGGGGGACAGAGCCCAGGCAGCAGCTTCTCCTAATTTTTAAACACTAAAATTCAAGGAAACAGTGGCAGAAAGGTTCCGCCACCACCAGGGTTAGAATCAGGGCAATGGTGCACCTCTCGACTAGTACCTGTCAGCTCTCAGAGGGATTGGAACTTTCTTTTCCTGAGGGGGGAAGTAGTTTGGGGTGGCAGGGCTGTAACGTGGTAACTGCACTGAATGACACTTTATACGTTGGCTTGTTGAGTGCTGAGAAGCAGAGAGGGGGTGGTGGTTACAGTAGCACTTTGGGGAATAGGGGCGCCCTCTGGCCTTGCCTTGGAGGGATGGCATGCTTGGTATTCCTTTTGACTAATCATGGAAATGCCAAAGCCTGTGTCGCATCAGAGCGGGATTCACAGCCCTGGAAGAGTCCATTGCCAAGAGAGTATTTTTTTTCCTTGACTTTTCTAAAGCTTGATTTGCTGGATCAAATAACCTACCTTTCCTTTAAAAGGAAAAAAGGAGGAGTGGATTTATCCTTCTTGGGCAACGTCGGGGTAAGGAAGGAGTGACCTTGAGAAATCTTTGTATTGCAGACGTCCTTGGGGATTTCTAGTAGCCCTACTGTTCTTAAAGGGTTTTATTGTTAACTTCTGCTTTGTTATCATCCGGCCCACCTGAGGGGATGGTGGAGACTGTGTGTGAACACCTGGCATTGGGGAGGCCACTTTGTCCAGAGGGTTGAAAAGAAAATTGATCTGGACAGCTTGTTGTCTTTTGTCTTCATGTAATTTTTTTTTGTTTGTTTTAAAGGACTAATGTTTATTATAGTGTTAAATAAAGATGTAACATACTAAGTGTGTAGAATAAAAGTGCAATAACAGAAGAAAACCTGGGACAAACTTCAGTCCTTATCCTCTCCCATCTGAAACTACCTGGCTCTTTCTGTGATACTGTTACAGCAGGACCATGTTAATTGTATTTTTAAGAGATGCGACTATGGGTTAAGTCTTCATTTAGTGTAATTTTCAATGGTTGGGTTTGGTTTTCTAGACTATTCCGTATACTTGTTGGGATGCACAGATACCAGATGTGCTGTGTAATAAAGATCACATTAACGTCTTAGGTTTGCGTCTGTTTGGCTTTGAGTTTCCTTTATCGCACTGCCTGTGTTAACAGGATGATCCCCACCTATTTCACTGCATTTCCACTGTGACCAGTGCAGTCAGATGTCTTTTTAATTTGCCTTAGGAGCCACTGACAAAGCTTGTTACTCCTCCATAAAGGACCTCCCAGCCATGATAATTGCTCTGGGTCTCTGGGTACTTTACATTACCACTACTACAGGTAGGGTGGGGCAGGGGGGTGAAAGGGAAGGTGGGACAGCAGAGAAGGGAGCAAAGTAAGCTGGATGGAGCAAGCAGTTTGTGCTCAACTATTAACAAAAAGGTTGGTTCGAATTTACCCAGTGGCTCTGCAGAAGAAAGCCTGGTGATCTGCTTCCATAAAGATTACAGTCAAGAAAACCCTGTGGAGCTCATTTCTACTCTAACACATGGGGTCACTGTGAGTCAGAATCAACTCAACAGCCACACGGTGGGTTTGATGTTTTTGTGTGTGTGTTTTTGTTTGTTTGTTTTGGGTTCATACCCATCCCTCCGGCTTCGTTTCAGCACAAACTTGCAGCATTCTGAGTGAGGATGTATACCAGCCTAACTGCATTTAGAATATTTGAATTTTCTATTTAGGCTCACCCCACTGTTCACATTTGCTTGCTCAGCAATGTCTGACAGGCACCATCGAAGACCACTGCCAGGAGAGCATACACACCACATACCAGCTGGCATTGAGTTGACCTCAACTCATAGTAACCCCATGTGTGTCAGAGGAGAACTGTGCTCCATAGGGTTTTCAATGGCTGATTTTTCAGAAGTAGATCACCAGACTTTTCTTCCGAGGTACTTCTGGATGGACTCTGACCGCGAAGCTTTCAGTTAGCAGCCAAGCGCATTTACCGCTTACACCACCCAGAGACTTTGCCAGGAAAGCAGCACTCTGTGAATGTCAGCACCAGTCAAGCCTCCTGCTCCCACGGGGTGTTTGCTTTATTTTGGTTTGGTTACCATATCATGTCGGACTTGTGTTCATCTGGCCTGAGTTCCTTTTTGCTATTTATTGCTTGTGATTGGAGTGCAACACAAGGTTGACCAGGAGATGCCAGCATATCTTAACTGTTCATGCGTTTGAGTTTCTTAAAGGAAAAGGTGAAGTTTCAGCCTATTGTTAGTTGCCATTGAGTCGATTTGGACTCACAGTGACTCCTACACAATCATTTAATGCAGATAAGCCTCTTACACTTGTGAAACTCTTTCATTTGTCACCCTCTACTAACTCTAGTCACCCTTCACAGTTAAACATAGCCCATCTTATAAGCATATAGTCTGTATTCTCTTAGTATATAATTCAGTGTAACTGAGTTCCCTTAACCCCTTCTTTTACCATTATTACTTTGGAGAATGCACATTTTTAGACTGGGCATACTTTTTCCAAGAATGCATCCCTCAGCAAGCTTGTCGCTTGAGTAGGGCAACTGGGGTGACCTCCCTGGTTCTGTATGTGGGTGAGCCTTAGGGGAGAGAAGCCACCAAATGGTGTACCTTGTTCCCTTTCTGAACATTATTAAATTCAACTTCAAAATTTCTGCCTTTAGCAGAGTCCTAAGGAGTCAACGAAGTGCTAATTGGATAGCCTCTGTCTTAGGCTGGGTTCCCTAGTGAAACAAAACCAGTGAAGTGTATGTATAAATATATACAGAGAGATTTATTTCAAGGAAATGGCTCACGCAGTTGTGGAGGCTGGCAAGTCCCAAATCCATGAGTCTGGCGGCAGGCTAGAGGCTTCTCCTGACTCAAGCGGTTGCAGGGACTGACAAACCCAAAATCTGCAGGTCAGGCAGCAGGCTACTGACTCATGGGGTTGCAGGAGCTGGCTGAATCCAAAATCTGCAGGTCAGGTGGTAGGCTGAAGGCTTCTCACATCCCAAGAACCGGAGGTCAGACGATGACAAGACAAACGCAGGATCTAGAGAGCTTTGCCAGAACATCTGTTTATATCATAGATGCAGGTCATACCCACAAGGAAAACTCCTCTGCCAGCTGATGGCTGCTCACATCAGATCACAAAATGGGAGGTGATTACATAGGGTCTGCCAAACCACTGAGAATCATAGCCTAGCCAGGTTGACATACAACATTAACCATCACTGCCTCCTTTCAAGCGTAGTTATCATGGGTGGCCATGTGCTGGTTGAGGCTTCTCAAGGCCCTTCTAGGGATGGCCCTGTTCCTTAGTATATTCTAAAGGTAGCATTTCAAACCAGTGGAAAAAAATAGGCTATCTGATAAAACTGACTATCCATATGAGAAAAGAGTTTTTTTAATTTAAAATTTTGTTGTTGAGATACACACAGCAAAACATACACCAATTCAGCAGTTTCTACATGTGCAACTCAGTGACACGGATTACATTCTTCGAGTTGTGCAACCTTTCTCACCCTCATTTTCTGAGTTGTTCCTCCCACATTAACATTAACTCAGTACCTCCTAAGGTTCCTGTCTAATCTTTCAAGTTGCTGTTATCAATTTGATCTCATATAGATAGTCCTTAAAAGAACATAATGCTCAAGGCAGACATTTTTTACTAGTTAAGCTAAACTATTGTTTGGTTTTAAGAAGATCTTGGGTATTTTTGGTCTAAGATTTAAAGATTATCTCAGGGCAATAGTTTCAGGGGTTCATCCAGCCTCCATGGGTCCAGAAAGTCTGGAGTCTGTGAGAATTTGAAATTCTGTCTGCATTTTACCCCTTTTGATCAGGATTCCTCTATGGGATCCTTGATCAAAATGTTTAGTAATGGTAGCCAGGCACCATCCAGTTCTTCTGGTCTCATGATAAAGGTGGCAGTTCATGGAGGCAATTAGCCACACATTCCATATCCTCCTCCTATTCTTGACTCTCCTTCCTCTGTTGCTCCAGGTGAATAGAGACCAATTGTGCCTTGGATGGCCACTTGCAAGCTTTTAAGACCCCAGGCACCCTAGGAGGTAGAACAGAAGCACTAAACATGTTATTAGGCCAACTGGTATGTCCCATGAAACTATGACCTTAAACCTCCAAACCAAGGAGCCAAATCCCATGAGGTGGTTTGGTTGTACATAAACAGCCTCAGCCTCAGCCTCAGCAGCTTCTCTCTCTTTTTGTTTCTGTCGTTGTTGTAACTATATCACACAACTTTCTCCAATTCAACTTTTTACAGGTGTTGAGCTTCTTGACAGCAATTACAATAATCAGCTTTGCAAACCTACCCTTAATCAATGAGATTTTTCCATCACTGTTAGCACTTCCCTTTCCCCCCTCCCTCCAGCCCTTTGTTGTTGTTAGGTGCCTTCGAGTTGGTTCTGACTCATAGCGACCCCATGTATAACAGAAAACGAAACCCTGCCCAGTCCTGTGCTATCCTCACAATCGTTACGCTTGAGCCCACTGTTGCAGCCACTGTGTCAATCCATCTCATTGAGGGTCTTCCTCTTTTTCACTGACCCTTTACTTTACCAAACATGACGTCCTTCTTCAGGGACTGGTCCATATTGATAACATGTCCAAGTATGTGAGACGAAGTCTCACCATCCTTGCTTCTAATGAGCATTCTGGCTGTACTTCTTCCATGACAGATTCGTTCGTTCTTCTGGCAGTCTATCGTATATTCAGTATTCTTCGGGAACACCATAATTTGAAGGCATCAATTCTTCTTCGGTCTTCCTTATTCATTGTCCAGCTTTCACATGCATATAAGGCGATTGGAAACACCATGGCTTGGGTCAGGCACAACTTAGTCCTTAAAGTGGCATCCTTGCTTTTTAACACTTTAATGAGGTTTTTCGCAGCAGATTTGCCCAATGGAATGCATCGTTTGATTTCGTGACTGCAGCTTCCATTGGCATTGATTGTGGATCCAAGTAAAATGAAATCCTTGACAACTTCAATCTTTTCCCTGTTTATCATGATGTTGTTTATTGGTCCAGTTGCAAGGATTTTTGTTTTCTTTATGTTGAAGTGTAATCCATACTGAAGGCTGTGGTCTTTGATCTTCATCAGTGCTTCAAGTCCTTTTCACTTTCAGCAAGCAAGGTTGTTTGTCATCTGAATATCGCAGGTTGTTAATGAGTCTTCCTCCAATCCCGATGCCATGTTCTTCTTCGTATAGTCCAGCTTCTGGGATTATTTGCTCAGCATACAGATTGAATAAGTATGGTGAAAGGATACAACCCTGATGCACACTTTTCTTGATTTTAAATCATGCAGTATCTCGAATGACTGCCTCTTGATCTATGCACAGGTTCCTCATGGGCACAATTAAGTGTTCTGAAACTGCCATTTGTCACAATGTTATCCATAATTTGTTATGATCCACACAGTCAAATGCCACCAGCCCCTGGTAACCACTAATAAACTTTGGTCTCTATATGTTTGCCTTTTCTTGTCTTTTTTATATAAGTGAAGTCATACAATATTTGTCCTTTTGTGATTGACTTATTTCACTCAGCATAATGTCTTCAAGCTCCATCCATACTGTAGCATGTGTCAAGATTTTGGAGCCCTGGTGGGACAGTGGTTAAGAGCTTGGCTGCTAACCAAAAGGTCAGCAGTTTGAATCCATCAGCTGCTCCTTGGAAACCCCGTGGGGCAGTTCTGCTCTGTCCTGTGGGCTTGCTATGAGTCAGAATTGACTCGACTGCAGTGGGTTTGGTTTTGGTCAAGACTTCATTTTTCCTACTGACTGAGTAGTATTCCATTGTATGTATGTACCATGTTTTGTTTATCCATTCATCTGTTGGTGGACATTTAGGTTGTTTCCACCTTTTGACTACTGTGAATAGTGCTGCAGTGAACATTGGTGTACAAGTCTCTGTTTGAGTCTCTGCTTTCAAGTCTTGGGTATACACCTAGGAGTGGAATTGTTGGGTAAAAATAAGAGCCTTAACATTATACCAAAAAGAATTCCAATAAGTCAGACGCACACAAAAAAATACTGAATGATCTAAGTTATGTGAAATATCTAGACTAGGCAAATGCATAGAGACAAAAGTAGATTAGTGGGTGCCCAGCTACCACTGCTGACTGTTCTGACCAGGAACACAATAGAAGGTCCTGGATAGAAAGGGAGAAAAACGTAGAACAAAACTCAAATTCCTATAAAAGGCCAGATGACTGGACCAACAGAGACTAGAGGAACCCCCAAGACAATTGCCCTAAAATACTCTTTGAACTTGGAACTGAAGCCACTGCTGGTGGCCCCCTTTCATCCAAATAATAGATTGGCTTATAAAATAAATAATATGACCCGTGAATACTGTGCTCCCCTAACTAATCAACATATGAGACCAAACAGTCAACATTTACCCTGAAACAAAGATGAGAAGCTAAGGAGAGGCAGGGAAGCTAGATTAGTGGAAACAGAACAAACAGAAAGGAAATAATGAAAACGTTGATACATTGTAAAACCAATGTCACCAAACAAGTTGTATAAAAATTGTTAAATGGGAACCTAATTTGCTATGTAAATTTTCACCTAAAACACTATAAACTATTTTTTAAAAAGAATGTATTCATTAGAGAAATTCAATGTAAAATCACAAAAAGAAAAACAAAGTAGATTAGTGGTTACAGGAACTGGGAGGAGGAGGGAGTTGTTATTGCTTAATGGGCACTGAGTTTCTATTTGGAGTGATGAAGAAGTTTTGGAAGTAGATAGTGGTGATGGTTGTACAGCATTGTGAATACGATAATGTCACTGCATTGTACACTTAAGAATGGTTACAATGGCAGATTTTATGTTATATATATTTGCCACAATAAAATTTTTAAAAATTGGGAAAAAAACTATTCCAGGTATATTAATGATCTAAATGTAAAAAAAAATAAAACTATAAAGGCACTAGACACTAGGAGCACACATTGAGTATTTACTGTGTGCCAGGCACTATTGTAAGTGCTTTATTTATACTAAGTCACTTAAGCCTCACTACAACCCATTTTACTGATGAGAAAACTAAGGGCAGAGAGGTAAGTAAGCAGGGTCATACATTGTAAATGGCAGAAATGGGATTTGAACCTAAAAAGTCCAGCTCCAGAGCCTCGGCTTCTTCAACTAACCACTACACCATGTTGCCTCCAGGAGAAAATGTAAGTATCTTCATTTATAGTTAGGGGCAGGGAAAAACTTTCCTGAGCATGATTTGGGACCCAGAAGCCATAAAAAATTACAGAAATTACAATATAAAGATTAAGGACTTACATCCAGCAAAAGACATCAAAACCAAAGTAAAAACAAATCACTAATTTGGAGAGAATAATCACAACATATAGCAGATGAAAGGTTCATAGTCCTGCTATGTGAAGAAGTCAGTAAGAAAAAGTTTCAAATCAAATTTGCTAATAAATATTTGAAATAGATGTCCATTCTCACTAGTAATCAAGGGAATGCATATGAAAACCCAAAAGATACTTCCATCTATCAAATTACTAGAAATAAATAAAAATTTCTATTCATAAGGGCATGGGGAAACAAGTACTGCCCTCTGTTGCTGGTAGGAGGGATATATCCACAAAAGGGTAATTTGGCAGTACCTAAACTTAAATGTTCATATCCTTTGCCCCAGAAATGATTCCTAGGTTGTACCTAATCTACAGAAATATTTGCCTACAAGTGTGCAAAGCTGTGTAAATGTAAGGGTGCTCATTGCAGGATTATTTGTAGCACCAAAACATTGGAGGCAGTGTTAATGTCTGACAAAAGGGGAAGATTAAATTATGGTAACCGTGCCATGGAACACTATGCAGCCATTAAAAGGAGTGACATAGATCTATATATACTGACAGGGAAAGATGCTTATACTATAGCATTGAGTGCAAAATTATATAAAAATATATCTAGTATGACCTTTTTTCTGTTGCAAAAATCCCTTCCATTCCCCATAACCCCAAACTATCTAGAGACCTATTCCACCTCTATATTATGAATAGAAAAAAGTTAGTAAGGATATACTAAGCTGATAACAGTGGTCTCCTAGGGAGAGAGCTTCTAACTTTTAGTGTATTGCTTTTCTGTTGTATTGTTCATGTGCTATGAACATCTATTATTCTCAACATTTACGAAAACCAATTCTGGCTAATTTAGGAGATTGAGAATATATGTTGGAAGGATATTAAGGGCTCACAAAATGGACAGGAAACTGGAAGATCAGGCTCACAGAATCTGTGTAGGAACGTGGGCAGCTCTGGAGCCTACTGCAAAGGCCTCTTCATGGCTGTGATGAATGATCTCTGCCATGAGTCAGCAGCTAGCAGGTTCCATTGGCCGAGAATAGGTCACAGGCCTGTCTCCTAGTTCTGTTGGTTCGGAACTGAGAGGATCTATCCTCTGCCAGATTTCACTGTGAGAAGCAGGCATCTAGATTTGCCTACTTGCATCCAATGGAGAAGATGTAATTCCTGAAAAAGTAATCAAGGAGCAGAGAACATGGACTGTGTGAGGCCAGTTTTTTAAAAAAATGTTGAAACTTGCTTTATGGCCTTTCTCATGGTCAAATTTTCTTAAGTGTTCTATCTGTACATGAAAAAAATGGGTATTCTCTAAATTATTAGGTGCGGGTTCAATATGTGTTAAATCTGATTTATTAAATGGGCTGTTTAAATCTTTTATATTTTTATTTTTAAAAATCTGCAGGTATATTGCACCTTAAAAAGCTAGAAATAGAAATATCATTCGATTCAGCAATTCCACTCCTAGGAGTATATCCTAGAGAAATAAGAGCTGTCACACGAACAGACATGTGCACACCCATGTTTGTTGTAGCATTATTCACAGTAGCAAAAAGATGGAAACAACCTAAGTGCCCATCGACAGATGAGCGGATAAACAAACTATGGTACATACACACAATGGAATATTATACAATGATAAAGAACAACAATGAACTGCAAAATGTCTCACAACATGGATGAATCTGGAGGACATTCTACTGAGTAAAATAAGTCAGTCACAAAAGGAGAAATACTGAATCTGGAGGACATTCTGCTGAGTGAAATAAGTCAATCACAAAAGGACAAATATTGTATGAGACTACTATTATAAAAACCCAAGAGAAGGTTCACACACAGAAAAAAACAATCTTTGATGGTTACGAGGGAAGGAAGGGATGGTATCTTAGGTTGGGTTCTCTAGAGAAGCAAAACCAGTAAAGCGTATAAATATATATATAGAGAGATTTATATCAAAGAAACAGCTCACGTGATTATAGACGCTGGAACGTCCCAAGTCCATGGATTGGGATAGAGGCTTCTCCCAATTCATGTAGCCACAGGGGCTGGCGAACCCAAGATCAGCAGGTTGGAAAGCAGGACTCCACTCATAGGCTGTGAAGATCAATGAATCCCGGGATTGGAAGATAAGCTGATAGCTCAAGTCCCAAGAACTGGAGGCTAGACGAACAGGAGGCAGCCACAGGATCCAGAGTGAGCAGAAAGCCAGAACGTCTACTTATATTCTCATGCAGGCCACACCCCCAAGGAAATTCCCTTGCAACTGATCGGCTACTCACAGCAGACTCAATCATGGGAGTGGTCACATATAAACACTGAGAATCATGGCCCAGCCAAGTTGACACACAATCATCACAGATGGGGAGCGAAAATCACTAACTAGATAGTATACAAGTGTTAACTTTGGTGAAGGGAAAGACAACACACAATACACGGGAAGTCAGCACATCTTGACCAAGGCAAAGCCATAGAAGCTTCTTAGACACATCCAAATACCTTGAGGGACCGAGTTACTGGGGCTGAGGGTGGGAACCATGGTGTCAGAGGAATCTAGGTCAACTGGCATAACATAGTTCATAAAGAAAATGTTCTATATCCTACTTTGGTGAGCAGTGTCTGGGGTCTTAAAAGCTTGTGAGTGGCTGTCTAAAATGCATCTATTGTTCCCATCCCATCCAGAACAAAGGAGAATGAAAAAAACCAAAGACACGTGGAAAATATTAGTCCAAAGGACTAATGGACCACGTGAACCACAGCCTTCACCAGCCTGAGCCTAGAAGAACTACATGGTGTTTGGCTACCACCACTGACTGCTCTGACAGGGATCACAACAGAGGGTCCCAGACAGAGTGGGAGAAAAATGTAGAGCAAAATTCAAATTCACAATAAAAGATCAGACTTACTGGTCTGACAGAGACTGGAGAAACCCCCAAGACTATGGTACCTGGACACCCTGCTAACTCAGAACTGATGCCACTCCCAAAGTCCACCTTTCAGGCAAACATTAGTCCTATAAAACAATAACACACGTGAGGAACGTGCTGCTTAGTTCAATAAAGATTATGAGACCAAATGGGCAACATCTGCCCAAAAGCAAAGACAAGAAGGCAGGAAGGGACAGGAAAACCGGAGGAATGGACACAGGGAACCCGGGGTGGAACCGGAAAGGGGGAGAGTGCTGACACACTGTGGGGATTGCAACAAATGTCACAAAAAAAATTGTGTATAAATTTCTGAACGAAAAACTAATTTGCACTGTAAACTTTCACCTAAGGCATAATAAATTTTTAAAAATAAAAAAGGTATATTGAAATCTCCCACTACTTTAGTGGATTTGTTGATTTTTCCATTATTCTATTAACTGACACATTCAAATTGTGGAACTTGAATATTGAATATACTGTGGACTGCCAGAAGAACAAACAAATCAGTCTTAGAAGAAATGCAAACAGAATGCTCCTTAAAAGCAAGGATGGCAGGGATGGCTCTCTTAATTTGGACATGTCATCAGGAAAGACCAATCATTAGAAATGACATCATGTTTTGTAGAGGGTCAGGGCACTAAGGAAGAGCTTGCAGCAGCTAATGTCCTCAACGCCCTGGCCCTGGGGTGAAAGAATAGCTGTGGAAGAAGGGCTTGCTGGACCAGAAGCTGAGGTGAGGAATGCAGGCCTGGGCAGGGAGGGGAGTCTGAGGATGCTGCAAAGGTGTTCACAAGCTGTAGAGTTGGAAGAGGGCACCAGCTGGAGCAGAGTTGCCCCAAGAGGAATCTTTTCCCTCCCCAGACACGGAGGGTGGATGGCTCTTGGCTGGACGACACTGCAACCTGGATCCAGAAGAAACAATCTGCAGGACAAGAAGGGCCTGGTAGAGCGGAGGGTGAGGGCTCTGGGCAAATTGAGGAGGTATCCATTTTTCTCTGGTGGGCCTGGCGAGCTGGGGGAGGCAGGAGACTAAATCTCAGAAGGCAAGGCCTGGCCCAGAAGGTGGAAGACTTGTGCCCCGTGTGTGGCTTTCAATTGTCAGCAGATGGCTGCAGGGCCTGGGCTGCTTAGGAGTTTATGTTCAGCAGAGCTCTGTGTGCTGTTCCTGGTGTGTGGCCCTAACAGATGTTTCTGAGTCATATAGAAAGGTCTATAGGCCATAGGCCTGTCCCAAAGGCTAAGCCATGGTGACCAGGGGCAAAGATTTTGGTCAGCAGTTTGGTAGGCAGAGTTTGGGCGGGGGCATCAGGGTTGCAGTGCTGGGTGGTCGCTGTCCTTGGTGCTGGAACTCTAGTGGGAGATGGAGGAGGTAAATGTAAACCTGTAGGTCAGCTTCCTTCCACCTCTCTTGGACCTATACTAAGCCCAGACTTACAGGGCTGGACTGCAGAAAACATCATCGTTTCCTTAGAAAAAGAGAGCCCCTGATCCACATGTTCAACGACAAGGTGAGGAGGAGCTGGGAGTGCTGGCTGAGGTGCTGCTGTGATTAAGTGGTGACTGAGTGGTCACTACCTCTGCCCCTTCCCTAGGCATGCTGCAGGAGAGGGACCCTGAACCTGGAAGACAGAAAGGCCAGACCACCAATAACTCTGGGAGAACTATGGGAACGTGGATGACAGCACTGACAAACATGGGCAGAAGGGCAGTTGAGGCAGGGATAGTGTGGTGCTTTCACGGCAAGCAGGGACATCAAGCAGCTAGTTTTCAGGGGTTTCTGTGGGACGCTGGGGTAGGGGTTTATGAGAGATCTTAACCCTGGGTCTTCCTCCATCCTGGCCATGTATGCAAGAATTGTGAACAGGAGTACTGAAATCTTCCTACTCGGGTAGGGCCAAGTGGCCTGTGTCCCAGCCTATCTTCAATTATTTCACTTCCCAAGAAATAGGGAGCTCCTGGTAGGCATTCCATTTCCAACCATTCGTATTCTAGAATTGGGATAATCTTTCCACCTCACTGGGCTGAAATGCTGATTGAATGAACTAAAGGAGATTTAGTGATTGGCACAGTGCTTGGGGCAGAGTGGAGTAAATTGCAGCCCTTCTTAGTCTGCAGGGCAGTGACAAGATGGCACAGAAAAAGCATGGACTTGGGTGCCTGTCTTAGTCTGCTAGGGCTGCTGTAACAAAATACTACAAAGTGGGTGGCTTTAAAGAAGAGAAATTTGTCTCACAGTTCGGGAGACTAGAAGTCCAAATCAAGGCGTCATGTTGGCTGTGTTGATTACTTCTGAGGGCTGTGAGAGAGGAATGTTCCATGCCTCTCTCCTAGTTTCTAGTGGTCACCAGCAATGCTTGGTGTTCTTGGCTTGCAGCTACGACCTACTTCCCTTCCCTCCCTCCCTCCCTCTTTTTTCCCCTATATTAGTGAGTGACTACTACAGTCACGCATCCACGATACCATCTGTGAAACAGGACGTTATATGAACATACCTAAATTGTAAGCAATACCATTCACTGATTTTCCACCTTCTTGTTGTTTAATAACCTTTTGTTTACTTCCAAATCAATACTTCTCCTTTGCCTCTTGCTGCTGCTATCACTAGCACTGGTTGTGCTGTGTTTGGGAGCCATGATGCATTTCACCATAATATTTTTGAAAGAAATTAAACAGTGTTATATGATAAAGTTGTTATTTGTAAGTAGGGAAATTTCACATTAAAATAACAATAGAAAGTACAGTATAGTACATACATAAGCCAGTAACACAGGCGTTTATTATGACTATCAAGACATATGTATTATAGGTTATATATGTATTATAGGTTATATATGTACTATACCATTATATGCCTGGCAGTGCAATCACTTTGTACACAAGAGACATGAGATACACGTGTTGTGTGCAGGAAGCTGTTCAGTTCACTATGTCTGGTTACAGCCACTATGTCCCGTTCTCCGATTGGGATTTCTGAACTCTATTATAACCGTATGAGACCACGGACGTATATGTGGTTGGCTATTGCCCAAACAGATGTTATGCAGTGCATGACTGGACATGCCAGGCCCTGTCCTTGATGTTTCTGTAACACCATCGTTTTTAAAGGATTTTAATTTTAACTTCATCAGCTATATTAACATCTAGCCTAGTAAAGATGATCGTAATGATTACATTGGACTAGAAAGTCAGAAAATTCAAACTGCCCTGCTGTCTTCATGTAATCTCTTACCGTTTTTTACTTTATGCAACGTTTCCCTATGTTTTTGAAGAGCAGCAATTGTTGGCTACTGTTATTTAAAATGATTTTGAATGGTTGAGTTTGGTTTATAAATGGTTCTCATTTCTCCCTTCTTTCTACCGTTTTCCCAACTATCCCCTATACTTAACCAATCTCTTTAGTTTCTAGTGTATCCCTCCTCTATTTCTTTTGTACCAATGAGCAGATACAGTGTACTTTCTTATATTCTTTTCTTTCTTAGGGTAGCATTCTATAGATAATCTTTTGCACTTTACTTTCTTTCACTGACAGTATGATGTAGTATGTCAGTTGTTCTGTATCAGTTCATAGAGTTCTTCCTCATCTTTTTTTTTTTTTTTTTACAGCTGCAGAGGACCCCATTGTGTGATGTACCATAGATGTATGAGCATTTAGATTGTTTCCAATATTTTTCAATTACAAACAATACTGAAATGAATAACCTTGTGTATATAAATTTTACATTGTTGGGGGTGTATCTTCAGGTTAATGTCCTTAAAACAATTGGCTCTTTCTCCCCCACCCCCCCATCCTTCTCTCCAGGGAACTCAGCGCTGTGTTGATGTTATTGTCCATATGATTTTTTTCTTTCTTAGAAGAAGTCAGTAATCTCATTAACAATAAGGACAGGTTGTGGTGAAGAGCACATTTTCTCAGAAAGTCTTCACTTCATATCTTGGGCACTGATTTGGGTGGTGCCACTAGCCTTGTACTAGAGTGGTGGTTCTAAACTCTGGCTGCACGTTAGAATCACCCGGATGCTTAAATATTCAGATGCTGAGGAGTGCCTTAGGCAGATTATGCAATTAATTCAGAATCTCCAGGAGTAAGACATAGAGATCTTTATTTTTTGAAGCTCTCCAGAAATTCCAACATGCAGCTAAATTGAGAATCATTGGGTTAGATCCTTGGAATGTCAAGACAGTCTCCTGGCCCTCACCGTATTCCCTGTGATTTGAGGCAGCTGCCACAGTGTATCCCGGCTGAGTGGGAGGTGCTCCACTCAGAGAATTCCTGACCTTTACCCAGAGGAGAGGTAGGAAGCAGCTGGCCTAATTTAGGGAGAATCTGTAGAAGTCTTTAATGGGATCGAAGTTCAGTCTAGCTAAGAACCAAGATCTCTTTTCTCACATAAGGTCTGAATGACAGGTACAAGTTGCTTCAGGCCAAGCAGGAAGACTATTAAAATTCCCCTCCTCCCCTTCAACACACAAATCTGTGCACCCTACTTTGTCAGTTGGTGATATCAATAAGCTCCAACTAACACTTGTAAAGCAAAGTCCACCAACTATGCTGTTTTTCATCAAATCAAAGATACCATGCGTTATAAGACACACAGTCATCTTATGAAGAACAAAGAAAGAAAATTATACTCCTAACTAAATTATGAGAGATTTTCAGTTATAAAATACATTTCTATTTCAGAGATTTAAAAATGTGAAAAAATGTGCATATTAGAATGGATGGGATACAGTAGATTTTTAGCCTAGACCTCTTCCTTGAACTCTAAGCCTGTGTGGTCACTTGGATTTCTTACAGGCTCCTTAAACTTAACATGTTCCAAACTGAACTCATCTTCCTTGCCAAAGCTGTTCCTTTCCCTGCATTCTTTGCGCAGGTTAACGGGACTACCCAAACTAGAAATATGGGAGTCATGCCAGACCCCTGGCTCTCTATTACTTTACAAATACAAATGATCTTTCCCATACTGTCAATTCTGTCTCCTACATTTCTCTTGAATGTATTGCCTTCTCTCTTTTACTTCTACTGATGTTCCTCATCTCTCCACAGGATTACTGCAGTAACCTCCTGACTGCCTTGCACCCTCTATTAATGCCTCCACCACCTGTCTGTCGGTTTGTTGTACTGTGGTGGCTTGTGTCTTGCTGTGATGCTGGAAGCTATGCTGCCGGTATTTCAAAACCAGCAGGGTCACCCATGGTGGATGGGTTTCAGTGGAGCTTCCGGACTTAAGACAGACTAGGAAGGAAGGCCTGGCAATCTACTTCCGAAAATTAACCATTGAAAACCCTGTGGATCACAACAGACCATTGTTCGATATACTGCTGGTAGAAAAGCCTCCTAGGTTGGAAGGTACTCAAAATACACAGCAGCTATGAGAATGGACTCAAGCTCACCAACAATCAACAAGATGGCGCAGAACAGGCAACGTTTCATTCTGTCATACACGCAGTTGCCATGTGCAGAAGCCAACTAACAACAATCAATCACTACTCTGCATTGTCCTTAATAGTTTTCTTTCTTAAACACCAACCTGATCATACTATTCCTTGCTTAAAAATACAAGATGAATAACTCAACCGAAAAAATAGGCAGAGAACATGAACAGGCCACCTCACAAAAGAGAAAAATACACACTTATACATGTGAAAAGTTGTTCACTCTCATTAAGATAAATGTAACAATGATATATATTTTTCACCTCTGGCAAAGAATTGATAACTATGAATGACAGCGTGAATGTGCAGAAATATACTATACCATTGTTGGTAGTATAATATTCTAGATGGCATTTTGGCAATGTTTCGGATAAGTGAAGAAGGGCAACGTGTCTAATGCCTCTGAGTCTCAATTATTGCGTTTGCTCAAATAGGGCTAATACCTGCCCTAATGGCCTCAAGGAAGTGTTGTGAGATAATCCAATGAGATAATTTAGAGGAAAGTGATTTGTAAATAATAATAGCTAATATTTACTGGGCACTTAACTGTTCTAAGTGCTTTATATGTGTTAACTCATTTCATCCTCACAACAAACCTTATAAATACCACCATTATTATCATCCTCACTTTACATATAAGAAAACTGAGGGAGAGGATGAAATATTGCCCAAGAGCTGGAGTTAGTAACGGATGGAGCTGGGATTATTGGCACTAAACCCACGTGAGGATCTAGCTCGCGTCCTCTTAACTGCAGCGAGCCTCCACCGTTCGTTTCTTTTTGCTTTAGTCCACAGAATCCAGTCTGTAATGTACCTTCTGGAACTTGTTTATATAAAACTTGCCCCCTTCGTCCGTTACCGTCAACTGGCCTCTGATTGCTTTGTGTATCTTATCACAGTCCTGTCTGCCTGAGATCCCGGGACTCAGCCAATCTCTCAATCCATTTCATTTTCACGGTCTGTCAACGCTGGGTCCACGGTACAGTCTTGGAATTGGAGATAAAAGCCCTGCGTAGCGTACAAGATGCGTTTCTTAGGGATCAATATACTTACAAATGTGAAAAAATTTCACGAGGATGAAACAGATATACGAGAATCAGTCAATATACCAAGTAAGTACGCGCCCAGACGTCATCAACAACGCTACACAGCCAAGCACTGGGAGCTGACCTTTCCCGCTTTCCTACGTTAGCCGGACTTGCCCGGAACCTTTTCTGCTGAATCTGATGCAGCCCGCCGGGCCAATGCGGCTGAACACATAACATAGTAAGGGATAGTAGACTAACTATATGCCTGAAATTTCTAGCTCATTTCCATGGTCCCGAGGAAAGCAGTTTTAAATCCTTGCACTTCTTAAAGCACCAAGTAATGATGCCATTTTTATTTCTTAAAGCGGCTCATAATCAAATAACTTTAGGTTATTCCTTTTTTTTGGTTAGGCATATTTGTGGACAGCCCACTCGTAAAGACTAAGGAAGGCGGGGAAAAGAAAGCGGAAGCCGCGGGCCTTCTAAGCCAGAAAGTCTCTGGAGCTTGCGCCAGGCACAGTACCCTCTGCTTAGACGCGGGCCTTGGAAGCCGGAGGGGAAGAAAGTGTTGCTGCCGGAGCTGAGACCAGGCGGCCAGAGTCCACAGGGATGAACCTCGAGTTGCTGGGTGAGGAAGGCTATGGTTGCGTCTTAGAGAACCCTTTGGTCCTGGAAAGGAAGGAAACCGGATGGGAGTAGGCTCTGGCTGTAACCTTCGGGACACAGTTCTGCGATGGTTCATTGGGCGCCCCCGAAAGCGAGCAGCAGCACCAGAAGGAGGCCCATCTCCTGCCCGAGCAGAGTGCATTGCCTTTCCTGAGGCCACTTTCGGATTAATTGTGGAGCGATAGGGATAGACCGTGTGTGACTAAGTTGTGCTTGCAAGTATCGCAAGTGCTGAAGTAGCCCAGAGCAGACAGAACCGGAGTTGTTGGAGAAGTGAGACTTAGGCTGAAGCTTTGCAGACTTGCCAGGGGGTTGGGTGCCTGGACAGGCTAAATCTTTTTGGAGAAACGTGAATATCTAAATAAGGGAACTTAGAAATCTTCTAGTAGTAGTGTCTCATTGAACCGATGAGAAAAGCTCAGAGGGTAGGGACTTGAAGGTACGAGCAAGTTAATGGCATACTTGGCACTGGAATCCAATTATCTTAGCTTACTATTTAAGGTCCTTAACTACCAGGGACAGTGTGTAAAACATTGAGGTGTGAGCTGTTGAGGGAGTTAGTTGCTTTCTGGTTGTTATTTCACCCTTGCCTCTTACCGAACCAGTTTAAAAACTGTAGATCCTTCTGAGCTTTCATTAAGTGATGTTTAGCATGGTGGCCTAGGGATGTCTGAGAAAGTTTCCAAGAACCTCTAAAGGACTTCCTGTCTTTAATGGTCAAGTTTCTCTTTTAAGAAAAAAAAAGATACAGATGATGTACTGACTGTCCGAAGGGCTACAAAGATATTTAAGAAATGGTCTCTGCCTTTAAGGACCTTTTTGTTAAGCAGGAAGATTAAGATGATTATGTAGATAGCTGTAATATACCACAGAACATACCAAGGCCTGTAAGAGGTATTACCAAGGGCTAAGAATATTTAGAAGAGGGCGTGAATATCTTCGGGGCAGAGGAAGAAAGGCAATTAGAAAAAAACACTGTTGAGTTGGCATTCTAAGTGGACATTTAAGGGTGGTAAAATATTGACAGGCTGACTTTCAAGATATGGGAAGGATTGCTCACTAGGAATATGCTTGAGCTAAGACCCCAGTGAGAAAATGTCTGGACACCTAATGGATTTTCCCGATTGGACAAGTTGTGGGTACTGTGAATAACGGGCAGGCCAGGAGATGGGGTTGGTACCATCTGTTTTGTGGAAACACTAGAATACTCAGCTGAGAAGTTTGTGCTTTTTAAGGAAAGTAAGGCGTATTTGTTGAGAAGGGTTTTGACCTGGTAGTGACTCAATCACAGCTGTAAGACTTACCCGACAGCAGTGTGTAGTTGAGTCTTGGAGGGGGCGAGACCAGTTTGAAGGACTAGTATAGATGAAAAGAAATGGCTGAGCTAGGAAGTGGAAAGAAAAGACATTGACGAAATTTGAGAATTATTGACTATGGCGGTGGTGGGAGTGGGGATGGTGAGGAAGAAAGTGCAGTGAAAAATGGTGGAAGTTAATAACGGTGTTATTGATATTTAAAGACTGTAGAAAAGACAGCTTTGGATATTGAGTGTCCAACACTTAGAATTGTGGATCTGGGGTTCGGGAGACAGATTTGGATTTATGAGAGAGATTTGTAATCATTTTACAGGTGGGATAATTGAAGCCATGTGAGTAGATGACAGCCAAGGGAGAGGGTGGGAGGGGCCGAAGGGAAAAGTGCCAAGGACAGACTCTTTGATAATTAACTATATGTGGGGAGTAAGAGGAGGAGTAAATGGTCAGATGTAATAGTTGTAATAATAATAAATGATCTAACAGTTATATAGCTATATACTTAATATGAGCTAGGCATCTTTTCAAGTGCCTTTCCTATGTTTATCCATGTAGAGGTAGAGGAGAATCCAGGTTAGTGTGGAAGTGATAGAAACCAATTATAGAGCAATTGAGGCTGAGAGCTGGAAAAGGGCTGTTCTATTTAGTCCTTACGCAGCTTGGGGACCCTCAGCAACTTGAACAGAAGCCAGATTGCAGTGGGTTTAGGAAGATGTGGGAGATGAAATGGAGGCAAAGGGATGACTTATTTTTGAAAAGTTAAGGTTGAAGGAAAGGTAATGATAGGCTAGTACCTTGAAAGAGCTAGCAAGATCATGGGAAAGGCTTATTCTTGAATGATACAGAAGATTCATGAGGGTGAAGCTTAGGAAGGTGTACTTAGCAATGGAAGGTTAGACAGTTTAAAAGAAGCCTAGGTTTAAAAGATATAAATCTTTGTGAAATGATTCTGAGTTTTAAAGTGAGAAAGTTAATGATTGCAGATAAAAAGGAACACAGAAGTGATGTGATTGTGGGAACATATTAAAAGACATCTGGCCAGATAAAGGAAATTAATGTAATGTAGGCCACTCAAGTGGTCCATAGATATGGTACTAATTTCACTTCTGTAACCACTGTTTGAGCCCTTGCTGTATATCAGGCAGTATGCACTGGGGATACAAAGTTCAATGAGACAGATTTTTATTTAAACGTATTTTACCACAACTCACAGTAAGAAATCTATTTTGTATCACAACTCATTATGCATATATACACATAGAACTAAGTTTCTTGAAATTATACTTGCCCTTATACTCACTGTCCTCTTATATTTTCTGTTCTATTCAAAAACTTTGCAGCTCACTAAAATGATTATTTATTTATGGTACATTGAGTCTTACAGTTTGGAAAACATTGAAATAAGACACAGTCTTTGCCCTGGATAAATGCATAGTACTAGCAGGAGAGACAAACATAAGTAACTGGTATATAATGCAGAAACCCTGGTGCTGTAGTGGTTAAGAGCTTGGCTGCTAAAAAGGTTGGCAGTTCAAATCCACCAGGTGCTCCTTGGAAACCCCATGGGGTAGTTCTACTCTGTCCTGTAGGGTCACTATGAGTCAGAATCGACTCGATGGCAGTGGATTTGGTTTTTTGGTTTGGTGTATAATGCAGAATTATAATAAAAGAATATATTATGGGAATCCAGATATTTGAAATCCAAATAATTGGAAGAGCAATCAGTTCTGCATTGATGGTGCTGGGACTGGCAGTAGAATTTGGGGATGACTGCAGAGGAAGTACCATTTAACTGAGACATTAAAGTAGGATTTTTCCAGAGGGACAAGTTGGAGAAGGTAGTTTCCAGTGGAGAGAACAACATGAGCAGAAGTTCTGTGGCGTGTTCAGGAATGGTCATTAGTCTACAGCTGGTGCTTAGGATGGGTCGTGCAAGGTTCTGTACTAGGTGCTGATGGGGAATTAGTCAATGATAAAATTGAAGGTACTGGTTGGGGTGGAATTGAAATTGCATTTTAGAATTATACTTAGGAATTTAGTATATAGTTTAGTAAGGAAGGTTTTTAAGCAGATGACTAAAATGATGAGATTTGAGACGTAGAAAATTGACAGCTTTCTGAAGGATTGACTGAGGGAGGCAAGACTGGAGCCAGGAGAATGTAATTACGGTAATAATGGGGTGGGGTTTGGGTGGGGTGAGTTATTGAGACACCTGCAAGTTGTGTTTCTCTAAAAAAAAAAAAAATGCTGGCAGTGTTGTCACCTATTAATAGAGGAAGCAAAAGGGGAACTGCTCCTCTGGACCTAACAGTTATGATGGGGGGGATTGGCTGGCAAGTGGGAAATAATAGGATCATTTGGGAGGCGGGATCTGTGAAATCTTAGAGCTCGTGATAATTAAGTCTTTAAGGAGGTAAATGTTAAAGAATTCAGAGAATAGACACTATTGCATGTCATGAGAGTGGGAGGAAGCAGGTTTGAGAGACCCTGGAAAGCTAAAAGGCAGTTTGGAGAAAGGATACTAATGGGTTGGGGTGGTGGGGTGGGAAGAGGTACAAGAAGAAACTGGTGTGATTGTACTGAATGGTCTCTAAACTCAGATTCAAAGAATGCCTGTAGAAAAGAAGCACACATAGCCATAATGTGAGCGGGGGCACGGGCTTTTAAGATCAGTGTCAGGAAAGCTAACACATTGAAGGCCAAAACTAAAAATGAGGCCAAAAAGAAAAAAAGAAAGGTTTTTAAAGTTATATGGAGCAGGAAGAGCAAGAGAGTTTTATATGTAGGATATGAAAAGCACGTAAATCTCCTGCTTAGGCTAGATGGGGTAACACCAGATTTATTCACTCAACAAGTATCTTCTGTGTGCCTAATATGAACATTATAGGCAAAGGGAAAGTGAAATACTTAAATTCTTATTTTGTTCTTGCCTTCTCTGGAGAAAAGGATGATTTTTCAAAACAAATGCAATAAACTGAACATTGGTTGTTGCCAAGAAAAGCCCTTAATAGGTAGACATTTTAGGTAGGTCACTTAGTTCCTTTTGTTGGGTTAAATTACATTCCTTGATCTTCGGTAAACTTGCAGTCAGATCCAGGCAAGACTTTAGAAGCTTTTTTGGGGTAATTGTAAGAGCATGGTTTCTGGGTCAGATCCCAGTTTTAACAGTGAACTTGGGAAGTGCCTTCAGCTTTCAGCATAACTTTCTTCATCTGTGAAATGGGATATAATAGTGCCCACTTAATAGTGGGTGAAGAAAAATGACTGAGATAATATAGAAGTGCTTAGCTCAGGGTCTGAGTAAAGGGATGTTTGAGCACTTCAGAGAAATGATGAGCGAACGTGAGTTTAAATCTGGAAAGACCATGGATCTTTGACCTGTTGAGTTTCTTTAATTTGATGTTTTTCAAATTAACAAACATACTACATATTTGTCAAGACAGTGGAAACAATACAAATATACATCCAGAAAAAATTATTTTGCCTCCCCTCTACCTTCGCAAATGTTGTCTGTCTGGGACTTATCCTTTTATAATCCTTTCTATAATCTCAGTTAAGGCCATAAAACCTGAACAAATGAAAAGGCAATCTATATTATTGGATGGGAATGCTTAATGGCTTTCTCCAAAAAGTAACTGATAATAATAATTTACAAGCAGATACACAGATACATAGGCAGATACATATGCTGAGTAGGAGAAGGAGGGCATATAGGAGTGTACTCACATGCATATATAGGTTAGGCTGTAGATATTTTTACATACATATTAGTATGTATGGCATGCATGTTCATATATTCAATAGAGCACAAAGCAGGCACAGTCATAGAAGCTTCCCAGGCACATCCAAACACCTTGAGGTACCTTGGTCTTGGGACATCTAGGTAAATTGGCATAACATAGCTCATAAAGAAAATGTTTACATCCTATTTTGGTGAATAGCGTCTGGAGTCTTAAAAGCTTGCAAGTGACCATCCAAGATACATCTGTTGATCCCGTCCCATGCAGAGCAAAGGAGAATGAAAAAAACCAAAGACGTAAGGAAAATATTAGTCCAGATGACTGATGGACCACGTGAACCAGAGCCTCTACCAGCCTGAGTGCAGAACTAGATGGTGCCCGGCTGCCACCACTGACTGCTCTGACAGGGATCACAATAGAGGGTCCCCCGGACAGAGCGGGAGAAAAATGTAGAACAAAATTCAAATTCACAGAAAAGACCAGACTTACTGGTCTGATAGAGACTGGAGGAACCTCTGAGACTATGGCCCCTGGACACCCTTCTAACTCAGAACTGAAGTCACTCCTAAAGTTTACCTTTCAGCCAAAAATTAGACAGGCCTGTAAAACAATGACACGTATGAGGAACATGCTGCTTATTGCAGTTAAGTGTATGTGACCAAATGGGCAACACCTGCCCAAGAACATAGACGAGAGAGGAAGGGACAGGAAAACGGGACGAATGGAAAATGGGGAGGAGAGTGCTGGCACATTGTGGGGATTACAGCCAGTGTCACAAAACAATTCGTGTATAAATCTTTGAATGAAAAACTAATTTGCTCTGTAAACTTTCACCTAAAGCACAATTAAAAAAAAAATTGATAAATTTTATGCAATTTCAGTTGGAACAAAGATAAATGTACTGTAAGGCCATTTAGTGGGGAGTTTATTTATATGGAGTCCTTGGGTAGTGCAAATGATTAATATGCTTGCCTGCTCACCAAAAGGTTGGAAGTTCACGTCAACCCAGAGTGCCTCAGGAGAAAGTTCTGGCGATCTCCGTCCAAAACTTCAAAGCCATTGAAAATCCTACATTAGGAGCACAGTTCTACTCTGACACAAATGGGGTTGCTGTGAGTCGTAATCAACTCTATAACAACTTTTTTTTTCCCCTGGTTTTTTAAATTTAACATATAGGCTTGGATAACTACGCATGTGGAAGAAAAAAAAGTTATAATTCCTCATTTACACCACATGTAAAAATAAATTCTAAGTAAAGTAACAAAATGTTTTTAAAGAACAAAAATCTTAGAAGAAATTCAGGAGAGTACATGTATGATCTAGGGGTGGTAAAGACCCTAACCAAGGGAGGAAAACCAAAAGCTCTAAAATAAAAGAGAGATATACTTGACGGTATAAAAATTGAGGACCCCTGGTGGCTCAGTGGTTAAGTGCTCAGCTGCTAACCAAAAGGTCGACAGTTCAAACCTGCTAGCTGCTGCTCGGGAGAAAGATGAGGTGGTCTGCTTTCGTAAAGATTATAGCCTTGGGAACCCTATAGGGCAGTTCTACTCTGTCCTGCAGGGTCACTATGAGTCAGAATTGACTTGACAGCAACGAGTTTGGTTTGGTATATAAAAATTAGAACATTTTGCATGGCAATAGTTTCCATAAACAGTGAAAAGACTTAGAAAAAACGTGCAGTGCAGATAACACAGTTGATACTTATGTTATAAAGCAAGTTTCTACATTGATAAGAGGCCATCTGATTTTGTTCTATGACTTGTTTATTCTTTTTTTGGTTGTGGTTTCCATTTCTGGGTACTAACTGCTGATGTAAAGAAAAGCTATTGGTTTTTGATTATTTCTCGTATCAAACTGCCTTACCTTGTTTCTTATTAATTTGAGCAGTTTTTTAGAGTTTCTTGTGTTTTCTAGGTACTCAATGATACAGGCAAATGAGAAGTAGTTTTCTCTCCCTTTATTTAATGTTTAGACTAATTATTTCATTTTCTTATCTTATTCCATTGGCTAGACCCTCTAAGATCGTATTGACTAATGATGATAGTATCCCTTCCTAGTTGCTGATATTAACTGAAATGGTTTTAATGTTTCACCTTTTAGAATGATACTGTTTGTGTTTTTGGTAGATAGTTTTTTATCATTCCTGTTGCTAGAAATGGTTTAGTTTTATCAAATGCTTTTTCAGAATCTACTGATGCTTTTTAACATTCTTGACTAAAGATTTGCATCAGATTGCATTGTACTATGAATGTATTTGGAGCAATCTTGCCATAATCCTTATTTTGCTTTTGCCTTGTCTGGCAGTCCTGTTCCTATTTTGTTTCTGCTATGCCATAATGCCTTATATGGTAGAATAACAAACTCCAGATTCTTTGTGTTTAGAATTTGATTATAAGTGCTGGATATCACTTTTCTAGTCTGCAGAATCTAAAGGTGAAATACCATGTACCATTTATGTTCTTAAGTGAATGAGACTGTTTTTGTACCAACTTTGTCAGGTTTTGGTATGAAGAATTCTGTTGGCTTTATAAAAACTGATACTTAAGCCTTTCGTTTTATTCCCCCCTCTGCTCAGGAATAGTTTGAATAACATAGCAATTATCTGCTCCTTGAGATTTAGGAGAAATTGCCCACAAAACCATCTGCGCCTACTGCCATTTTTTTTTGGTGGTGGAACTTTAACAATTTTTGCATGTGTTCTTTACTCATTGATCCGGTCAAGAATTTTTCTTCTGTAATCAGTCTTGGCAAGCCCTGGTGGTGCAGTGGTTAAGCATTCGGCTGCTAACCAAAAGGTTGGCAGTTTTGAATCCACCAGCCACTCCTTGGAACTCCTATGGGACAGTTCTACTCTGTCCTGTAGGGTCTCTGTGAGTTGAGATCAACTCGATGACAACAGGTTTGTTTTTTTTAAATCAATTTTGGAAATTAGGTTTTGCTATAAAAGTCATTCATATTTTCTGATTTAGCAAGCTATTATGAAGTTAAATCTCTTAGAATTTGTTTTAATTACTAATGTTTATTCCTTTTGGCCTACACATCTTTGGGAATCTTTTTTTTTTTTCATGATCTTTGACAGCAAGCATAGTGGTAATTAGTATAACTGTAACACAGAATGGTAGGTGGGGGTAGGATGGGGAATATAAATGTGGTCTTGAGTTTTCTCTGAGGAAATGGCCTTGCACTCCTGTAGCCCTGCTTGCCGGCATTTGTGCTCTGGCCCTTCAACCATAGTGCCCCTGCCTAGCTTCATCTTTTTTATGAGTCACTTTTTCTCGTGCTCCTTTAAACTCCTTACTGTAATTCCATTGACTAGACTGGCCCTCAAAAAACAGACAAATAAAACAACAAACCCCAAAACAAAATAAAATCAAGGTATAATCCTTGTTGAAATAGAGGTTAAATTGGTGTCTGAATGCTTAATGCTGTACCATGTGGTACATCCCCTCAGAACTTACGTTTCCCTTCTTCCAACCAAGAAATCACACTCTGTTCCTTTACAGAGTGAGTACTTTTTGTGTTTAGTTTGTACTTTTTTGTTTTGTAGTTTTTTGTACTTTTTTAGTTTGTAGTTTTTTGAATAAGCAGTCTTTTTTTTTTTTTTTTCCTGTTTCTCAGCCATGTGAAGGTAGATCTATTATTGATTTGGAAAGATGCGTATAAGATTCATTGTTAAATCAAAGAATCAAGTCACAGAATAATACATGTAGCAGCATGTTATTTTTTTAAAAAGTTAAATATGTGAATATTTTTAGCTTTTTAAGCTTTTACCTTAGTAAGTGGGGTGGAGAGGGGAAGTGATCATTTTTTAAATTGTATATTTCTGTATTACTGGTTTCAGCATTGCATGTCATTCTTTCATAATTGAATATAGTCAGCCGCTTTAGGTTTGGTGTACTTTATATAAATCAAATTATTTACCTTTTGGACAGCTATTTATTTTTTTAATCTTTGTTTCAGTTTTCTTAGGACCTTTTTAAAATTAGTTTTCACGCTTTAGTTTTCCATTAAATTTTTATAAAATGAGGACAAAATACAATAAAACTAATTTTCACACTTCTTTTTTTTTTTCTTAAAGCTGCAGACCTCTTTTTAAAATTAAATCTTATTTGGATGCCCAGTATGTAAAACAGCTTCTTCAGAGCTGTAGTTCTCAGAGTATAATTTAAAAACCCGTGTAATAAATTATTTAGGTAATTACATACATACTGACAAAGATGGTGCTGCTGCTGAAATTAAATTTCTGTTATCATCATACCATCACATTATAGCTTGAAATATTTGTTTCTAATGTACAAATACCATTTTATATATGAAAGGCATTTAGGCATAGTATACCAAAGTGTTATTTGCTCAAGAAATGAATGTAGAAAATCAAGTGTTTAATAAACTGCCAGGTTGTGTTACAACCTAAGTGCTTTATCTGAAAGGTTTCAGGGAGTGGTTGGGACTTCAGATAATCTGGCTAATTTGATTCTTACTTTTCCTTGCGCTTCATTTTAGTAAATATGGAAATAAATTGTGAACTGCCCAAAGAGTGTGGAGGAGAAAGAGTATTCCTAGACCTGGATATGTCAGCAGTTGTCAGCTTTTTGGTCTTAGGATCCCTTTATACTCTTAAAATCTGCAGGCCTTCAAAGAGCTTTGGTTTATGTGGGTTATATCTGTCAATGCTTATTCATTTACAAATTAAAACAGAAATTTTTAAAGTTTATTGTTTAAAAATAGCCATAACAAGCCCATTACACGCTTACAGAAGTAGCATTTTTTATGAAAAATAACTGTATCTTCCAAAGCAAAGAATATTTAGTGAGAAGAGTGATATTATTTTACGTTTTACAAATTTCCTTAATGTATGCCTTAGTAGAAGTTGGTTGGATTCCATTTCTGCTTCTGAATTGAGTCTTTTGTGGTATCACAGGTCATGTAGCCTCTGGAAAACTCGTCTGTATATTTATGAGATAGTGAAAATAAAAAAAAAATACCATTTTAGAATTATGATAAAAATAGGTTTTAACTCTTGGAGCCTCTGAAAGGGCCTCAGGCTCTGGGCCCACACTTTGCCAACCACTGCTGTCTACCATTAATGAGCTGTATGACCTGGTATGTTGCACGTGCTCCATCAACACTCTTCTTTGCTTTGTTGCAGAGTCATTTGGGCAGAACTATCCAGAGGTAAGAGTATAGTATTGTTGTGATATTAGGAATGTGGTAATTACCTGGTGTTTATGTTTGAGGGAAAATGCCTTTTGATCCTTGTTCTTTGATGTCAGAAGCATGAAGTGTGATAATATATTTTTTGCTACAATAAGGAACTAAAGATATAATTTTGAGCTGGGGGAAAGGTGGATGGGCAACTTTGGCTGGAAATCTCACCATAATCATTTAAATCTTGTAGTGCATTTACCTGTACGTTAAAAAAGCTTTTTTTTTTTTTTATTGTAGGATTTTTACAAACAGTGCCATTACCTGAACATTGATTTTTTTTCCGAGTGCTTTTCTAGTTTTGATTAATGTTTTTCCATAGTAATAATCTGTATGCTATGTCTGTGCTGCTTTTTTAAATGTAAAATGTGTTGTAACACTTGAATATGTTTGAGTGTAGTCATTATGGTTATTTTAAATGATTCGATATTGATATAAAATAATTTGATTTCCCTAATGTTATGCATATAGGCCATTCCAGGTTTTTTTGTTTTTTTTTTAATTATTTTTTTGGAATAAATCCCAAGAGACTTGATTTCTGGTCCAATAGGTATGATTCTTTTAATGACTTTTGTTGTATTTTGCTTAATTGTCCTCCAAAAAGTTTTTACATAGTTATATGGTAATGTAAGGGATTGATCACACTTGGTTCCAAAAGTCCTCTCTTAGCTTTTATAAATATTTCTTTATTTTGGCTAGTTTAATAGGTACAAAAAGGCACATAGAGATTATTTTTATATACATTGCCATTTAAATTTAAGAGCAGTGTCATAAATGACAGAGAACCTCTAAGAAATAATTTGGATATCTGGCTGTTAATGTCATTACTCTTGTATTCATTTTAATTTTTAGGAAGCCGATGGAACTTTGGACTGTATCAGCATGGCCCTGACTTGCACCTTTAACAGGTGGGGCACACTGCTTGCAGTTGGCTGTAATGATGGCCGAATTGTCATCTGGGATTTTTTGACAAGAGGCATTGCTAAAATAATTAGTGCACACATCCATCCAGTCTGTTCTCTATGGTAAGGAGTTTTTTCATTAATGTGTTAAATATGAGTTATGTTAGAGGAATAAATGGTGACTGTACCTTTGCTAGTCTCAATGTGTATATTTTCCTATTTAGAGTTTTAAATGTTGAGGCATTAATAGTACAATTGCTTATAGCTTATGTATACCCAGAACCCATGCTGTACCTTGAAACACCTTTGTAGGGAGAAATTCAGTGTAACGTGGACCTATATCAGGCTCTCTCTGAGAATACGTCAGTACTAAAACAAGATACTTAACAAATCGCAGCTGTAGTATAATTGTCATTAAAAAAATACCAAACCCATTGCTGTTGAGTCGATTCTGACTAATAGCTAGCCTATAGGACAGAGTAGAACTGCCCCATAGGATTTCCAAGGAAAGGCTGGTGGATTTGAACTGCCGACCTTTTGGTTAGCAGCCGAACTCTTAAGCACTGAGCCACCGGGGCTTCACTGTGCCACCAGGGCTCCATAATTGTGATATTGACCTTTAATTTAGAATAAAAGATTTTGGAGTTAGGAGGGAAATTATTATTATTATTATTTTTTTAGGGTACGGTAGATACTTGTATATTAGTTTGCAAAATAAATCTATATAAATGAGCATGTATGTGGAATATATTTGTTATAGCCAGGGTTTCATTTTACTGCTCAAATGTGGTATGGGATATTTAATTATTTAGTCACAAATATTGGAGAAAAACACTAAAAACCTGTAAATATTCAAAAGCACTAAGGTAAAAGTTTTCAAAAAAAAAAAAGTAGTAATAATAAGGAATGGATTCATGAGACGTAGTTAAAGGCCAACCTTTTACAGCTCAACTTAAGTTTTCTCCTTACAATCTTCAGTCGGCTTGAAATCTAGCTTTCCCAGTTGTGAGCCTGAGATTTTATTTGTCTGCTCATCAATATCCTGCAGTTTGGACAAATCTCAAATAGGCTGTGCAGACGCAGTTTGGAAAGAGAACTAGGTTTGGCCACTGAGTGTGTCTTTAACTTGTATAAATCCTAATGTGTTTAATAGAACGTGGAGTGTTTAACGTTCAGCATTTCTTCATTGTTGTGGACAGTCTTTCGGTGAGGCATTCTGTATGGGTTCTGTGACCAACAGAATGAATTTCTGTTGGTGAATGTCTTTATTGCTGTCCCATCTCCAGGTGCAGAAAGACAGGCTGTATCAGGAGTCCTCAGAATGGAAGCTTTTCTATACAGGTTGAGTTAAAGGGCTGTATAAAAAAAGAAAACAAAACAGTTTCTTTCCAGTTGACTCCAGCTCATGGCGACCTTATGTGTGTTGGAGTAGAACTGTGCTCCGTAAGGTTTTCTTTTCTTTTTTTTTTTTAGTGAACTTTAGATGGAAGTTTGCAGAACAAATAGTTTCTCATTAAACAGTACACATATTGTTTTATGACAATGGTTAACAACCCCATGACATGTCAACACTGTCCCTTCTCAACCTTGAGTTCCCTATTACCAGTTTTCCTGTCGCGTCCTGCCTTCTAGTCCTTGTCCTTGGGCTGTTTGTGCCCCATTAGTCTTGTTTTGTTTATAGGGCTGTCTAATCTTTGGCTGAACAGTGAACCTTGGGAGTGACTTCATTACTGAGCTAAAAGGCTGTCCGGGGGCCATACTCTCGGGGTTTCTTCAGTCTCTGTCAGGCCAGTACGTCGGGTCTTTTTTTGTGAGTTAGAATTTTGTTCTGCATTTTTTCCAGCTCTGCCCGGGACCCTCTGTTGTGATCCCAGTCAGAACAGTCAGTGGTGGAAGCTGGGCACCATCTAGTACTGGACTCAGTCTGGTGGAGGCTGTGGTAGTTGTGGTCCATTAGTCCTTTGGACTGATCTTTTGCTTGTATCCTGTTCTCTTCATTCTCCCTTGCTCCCAAAGAGGTGAGACCAGTAGAGTATCTTAGATGGCTGCTCACAGACTTTTAAGATCCCAGACGCTACTCACCAAGGTAGAATGTAGAACCTTTCCTTTATAAACTGTGTTATGCCAGTTGAGCTAGATGTTGCCCGAGACCATGGTCCCCACAGCCCTAGGAGGGAAATTTGACAGTCATCTAGTCTAGCCTTATCCAGATTTATCTTGGATTCTAGCAATTTCAGTGATCACAAGTGTGCCTACTCTTTCACTGAGTTAAAGCTACTAAGAGCTTTCTGTCAAATATATTGAGCTGAAATCTGCTGTTACATAAATTCTCACTGATTTTACTCTTACTCTCTAAAACTACTTCGCAAGATTTGGGGGCCAGCACTTTTTTTTTTTTAAATATCAGAAGCATGAAGTGTGATAATAGGTGCCCCCAAAAGCACCTAATCAGATCTAGGTTATGAAACTGTAAATATTTCCTTTTGTTTAAATGGAAGCAGCAGTGGTATCATAATACACCAGATTGGGAAGAGGTCTGAGTTCCCAGTCTAGGTTCTGCCACTGAGGGACTGATCGATGGCTTTGAGTAAAATTCTTCCCTAATACCCAGACTGAGAACGCTGGCCTGGATGATCCTATAGGCCTCTTCCAGCTCGTTTGCATTTCATTCCTTTTTTGTTGTTGTGTCGTTGCAATAAAGATTTAAATATATGTGTATATTTTTAGTAGTATGCATGCACCATAAATATTTAATTGTTCCCTTATTTTTGGTGTACATAAGTATAGTTATAGTAGTTACACACATTTTCCATTTTTCTTTGGTTTAAGCTTATTTAGGATATATCTTTGTTATGTAATATTTGAACATACTAGGGAGAAGAATGTTTCATCAAGAGAAGGTGTGGGTAGGCATGTTAGTTGTCTTCAGCTGTCTAAAGGGTTGGTATGTGAAAGAGAAAAAGATTGACCCAAGGTATAGAAGGACTGGTAGATAGTGAGCAGGCGTTAAAGAGAGACAAGTATTCAGAGTCGGGAAGAGCTGCCAAGCAGAGGCGCCATGGATGGGATGGACTGCCCAGAAGGAACTCTCAGTGGTACTGTCCCTGCTTAGGCTTGTTGCCCCTTCTTGGGGATGCTACAGAATAAATTCAAGCACTAGGTGGGCGCCGTGGGTAGAACTAAATGATTTTTAAGGCTTTGACACTAGACTTAGTAAAGATACATCTGTCTTCTGTCAGGTGTAAGAAAGCATGATAATTCATAATTGTTGAGTTTATGGAATTTGGAATTGAATAATAAAATGTTTTAAACGGAGAACCGCTGTTAGTTTTAACTTGTTTATAATGTAATTTTAAAAATTAGATTTCCCATGATTATAACAGCAATATAACTTGTGAAAGAAAAAAAAATTATAGTGCAGAAGAGTTTAAAAGGAAAATGGAATCATAGCTAACATTCTGTTCTACCGTGAAATCGTGCTAAAAGACAAGAATAATAACAAATGCTATTCCTCATTTCCCCCCACTCCCAATCTTGTCCCGCTCCCAGTGTGCTTCCAATTTTTTTGACTGTTTCTTCTGATATTTATGTTTATATATCCAAATAACGTGTGTATACTGCTTTTTCTTGGTTTGTTAATTTTCTATATTATCTGTGGACCTCCTGTTACAGTATACATGAATTTTAGCTTACCCTCTTCCCCTCCCGTCATCAAAATTGAGTGGACAGCCTGCTTTTTTGTTGTGAAACCTTAAGTTTCAGCGTCTGTAGGCTACTTCTCTGGAGTTCACATTCTCTAGAAGGATCCTCTAATTGTCTTTCTGAGCCTGTCTGCAGCCTGTCTGAGCCTGTAGGAGAGAGAGACCAGAGCCCTTTTGTATGCAGACTTAAACTTAACCCCTCTCTGTTCACTTCCTTAGTTTACTCCTGCCTTCCTGTGTCCCTGGATCCTGAATCTAACAATACATTTATCTTATCTCTGATACAAATAATTATTAATGTATAAGTCTAAATGTATAGTATATAAGTCGAAAGTATAAGTCTTGACTCTTGAGCCCATGTTTTTAACCACGATACTATATTACCTGCCAGTTCCTCAGTAGAAACTGCCCTTCATTCCAAAATTAGGATACTTTTTTGGTTTTGTTTTCTGTTTGTTCCTTCCATTTTTCTCTGTTTTCTTTTCCTGCCTTCCTGTGGGTCACTTGAACATCATTTATAATTCCATTTTGATTTATCTGTAGTGTTTTTTAATGCATTTCTTTGTGTTTCTGTGTGTATAGTTAGAGGTTACTAAGTATTGCATTATATATAATTTATCACAGTCTGTTGATGTTGACATTTTACCAATTTGAGTGAAGTATAGAAACCTAACCTTACTTTATGTCCATATACCCTCCCCTGTTTTAATATAATTGCCTTATATATTTCCTGTATGTAATACATATATTTCCTTGTCTACAGACATACATGAGAACCATAGCAGTGTTAAAATTTTTGTTTCAAACTTCAGACATAATTTAGAAAACTCAAGAAGAGAAGAAAGTCTATTGTATTTACTCATATTTTTATACTTTCTGTTGTTCTTCTTTCTTTTCTTCCTGATGTTCCAAGATTCCTTGTTTTATATTTCCTTCTGTTTAGAGAACTTCCTTCTTTTAGAAACCATTCTTTTAGAGTAGTTCTTACTGGTGACAAATTCTCTTGGTTTTCCTTCATCTGAGACTGTCTTGATTTCCCCTTTCATTCCTCAAAGGTATTTTTGTTGCATATAGAGTTTGAGTTGATAATTCTGTTCTTTCAGCATTTGAAAAATATGCCACTTCCTTCTGGCCTCTGGTTTCTGAGGAGAAATCTGCTGTCATTCAAATTGTTGTTCCCCTATCTGTAAGGTGTCATTTCTGTCTGGCTGCTTTCAAGATTTTTGTTTGTTTTAGTTTTTTAGTGTTCAGAACTTTGTTGTGTGTGTCTTAGCATGGATTTCTTTGGATTTATCTTGAGGTTTGCTCAGCTTCTTGAATCTGTAGACTCATATCTTTTGCCAAATTTGGGGAAATTTCAGCCACTGTATCTTCAAATACTTCTACAGCTCCACTTTCTTTCTTTTTTCCTTCCAGGACTCAGATGACATGAACATTAGATCTTTTGTTATAGTCCCACGGGTCCCTGAGGCTCTGTCCCTCCCACCTCCCACGCCCCCAGTCTAATTTATCTCTGTTATTCAGATTGGGTAATTTCCGTTGTTCTACCATCCAGTTCATTGATTCATCCCTCTGTCCTTTCCATTCTGCTGTTGAGCCCACCTGTTGAATTTTAATTTTGGTTATTGTATTTTTCAGTTCTGAAATTTCCATTTGGTTATTTATATCTTCTGTATCTTTGCTGAGACTTTTAATTTTTTTTTCAGTTGTTTCAAGTGTGTTCATAATTACTTCTTGAAACATTTTTATGTCGGCTGAATTAAAATCCTTATCAAGTAATTCTGAGATCTGTGTCATCTCAACGTTACTGTCAGTTGATTATTTTTTTCTCATTCAAATTGAGATTTTCATGGTTTTGGAGTTGATCAGTGATTTTCATTTGAAACGTGGACATTTTGGTTATTGTGTTATGAGAGTTTGTATCTTATTTAAAACTTCTGTTTTAGCATGCTTCCTCTCAAAGTGCACTGGCAGGGGAAGGGAGCGTGCCATTGTGTTATTGCCAGATAGGGATGGAAGTGCAGGTTCCTTACTTGGCCTCGTTATTGCTGGGCAGGGTTGGGAGTTTAGGTTCCTTACTGTGCCTCTGCTGATATCACTGTGGCTGGGAGCGGTAAGGGTGCCTAGTTGCTGTTCCCCGGTGGCCTCCACTGACACTGTAAGACAGGGGGAACCTCCTGGCAGGAATGAAAGTCCTGGTTCCCCGCTCGCCCTTCTCTGATATCACCCAAGCAAGGGAGGAGGCATGTCTCATTATAGCCAGGCAAGGATGGAAATCTAGGCTCTCCACTTGGACTTTGTTGATGTGAGTGTCTTAGTCATCTAGTGCCGTATAACAGAAATACCACAAGTAGATGGCCTTTAACAAACAAATTTATTCTCTCATAGTTTAGGAGGCTAGAAGTCCAAATTCAGGGCAGCAGCTCCAGGGGAGGGCTTTCTGTCTCTCTTGGCTCTGGGGGAGGTCCTTGTCTCTTCAGCTTGTTGCCTGGTTCCTTGGAGATCTTCATGTGGCTTGGCATCAGTCTTCCCCCATCTCTGCCGTGCTCACTTGTTTAATCTCTTTCATATCTCAAAAGAGACTGACTCAAGATACGCCCACCCGATACTGCTCCTGCCTCGTTAACATAACAAAGACAACTCATTCCCAAATGGGATTATAACCGCATTTATAGAGGTTAGGATTTACAACACATATTCTGGGGGGACATAATTCAATCCATAACAGTGGGGCTGCGATTAAAGTGTTTTATGTGGTGTTTGCTGGATTAGAGTGATTGTCTAAAAGTTTGCTATCTTGTTAGGCTTTCTCTTCCCCGGTCCTTTGGCTGGAGAGAGTAAGCTCTTTGGGCTTTCTCTGTTTGTGCCCATTGGTGTTTCTGGATTGCTGGCTTCTCCAGCACCCAGTCTGGGATATGTGAGGCACAAGAAAATTCAGGGAACTCATCACTACGTCATTCCCTGGGTTCTGTGATGTCTCGCCAGTCTGCCATCTCTTCACCTTTCTAAGTCTTTTTATGTTTGTTTTGTATATAATGTCCTGGGTGTTTAGCTGTACTTTTAGCAGGAGGAATAGGGAAAAGTGCATCTATCTACTCCATCTTTCTGGAAGTGGAAATCTGATAAATATTTTTTAATATTTTTTCCCATATGTAGTTTTTTGACTCATCTTAAATATATTCCTATTCGCGGTGTGGCCACGGGTCTCTGATTTTACTAACAACATTTGTTAAAAAGTGAGTCCTCTTCCATTATAGTTTTATTGCTTTTACTTTCCATATAAAAGAGCATAGCAGTTGGTGCTGGACAGACCCATTTGAATCCTAGCCCTGCCATTTTTTTGTTTTTTTTAATTGTACTTCAGGTGAAGGTTCACAGAACAAATAGTTTCTCATTAAACAGCAGTACACATATTGTTTTATGACGTTGGTTAACAACCCCACCACATATCAACCCTCTCCCTTCTCGACCATCTTTTTTTTTTTTTTTGGTGAAAATATACATAGCCAAAGATACACCATATGCTCTTTCAATTGTGCTGCTATTCTCACTTTAGATGAAGGTTTACAGAACAAAAT